>NW_027104380.1:51505-380522 GCF_902728285.1 Clytia hemisphaerica
GTATTTCTTGAATTTCTCGAGCTGTACTTTATATTTTTTCATGAAATTTTGAACACTGATGCAAAATGGTAATATATAAAATGTGACAAAGCCCGATTTTTGAAAAACATATTTTTCCGGCCGAAAAATACCGGAAAAATGCCAGAAAAATCGGTTTTTTGGCATTTCTCGAGATTTCATCATTAGTTTTTTATGATTTTTTGCATGCACAAAGATGCGTATTAGCAATGTCCAAATCATGGCCGAGTCCGATTTTTGAGAAAAATTCTTTTCCGGTCGAAAATCCCGGAAATATGCCGGAAATCGCCATTTTTGCAGATTTTGATCAGACTTTATCCTTATATTTCGTTGTTTTTTTTCATAGAAAAATATTATATCAATGGCAATGCCTACCATCAAGCATGGTTCAATCAATCGTCAATTAAACTGATTTTTGAAGCCGGAACTTTCTAAAAATCGCCGGAACAGCCTATTTTCGCCGGAAAAAAACGGTATTTCTTGAATTTCTCGAGCTGTACTTTTATTTTTTCACGAAATTGATGCAAAATGGCAATATCCGGTATAAGATATTATAGAAGTCTCTGTGCATAAAACATACTATATCATATGATGTATGATACCCTGATAGCGTTATATTGTAAGATAATATGACTAAATTATTGCGTGTGGATTACGGTGTTACAATTCTATGATGTTAAATACTATTTTTTGATGTTGCAAACTATTTTCTAAAAAAAACTTTTTGCGCAATCATGCAATTATTGTTATAGCAAAATAAGAGAAAACCCAAATAGGAAAACTTCACTCTTTTTCTTGTCAGACGGTCGCTGCAGCGACGAAGCGAAGCGACCTTTCAAATCCGTGCCTGTCTGAAGTTGAGTCCAGTGCTTTAGCATCTTACAGTTTTGAAGATTTGCACTGCAGTGTAATTCTGTAACGTCAGATCTTTTGTTTAGGATGCTTTGTTTTTAATAAGTTTCCCCCACTGAGGGGGAAACTTGCATCTATTAACACAACAGGGTATTCTTAGTCAATTAGATTAGACTAATGTAAATAAAACCTGGGATACACGGGGATGTTAAAACCATGTGTTTCAAGACTGATAATTGTTGAGTTTGTATTAAATCGTGGAATCTTCCACCGTTATTATTAACAAATCAGGCTATCACATAATTATGTTTTTCTCTGAGCGAAGAATTGTACCATGCTGCTGCTGAAGTTGTCGGGTTAAAATCTCCAAGACAAATGACCTTGTATTTTGGTGGAACATTGACGAATTGTTTGTGAAGATTTCTGTAAAACAAGTCTTTTGAACTGTCACTACTCTCTTCTGTAGGTGCATAGCAATTAATAACTTTAAGCAGACATCCGTATACCTTGGTTTGAAGCACAATGATCTGAGCATCCACGTATTCAACTTGCACGATTTCGACATTAGGGTCTACTTTGATGACAAAACCAACTCCATGTTGTCTCTTAAGGGAGTGACCTGACCAATAGATTTCGTATTTCGAATTATCACATTTAACTGTAGCTGATCCTTGTTTGAGTCTTCTTACTTCTTGAAGTGCAGAGATTTCTAAGTTGGCTTTATGGATCTCTTGCACAACACGTTCGAGTTTGAGGTCGTCTTTGCAAGTTCTCACATTGATGGTTCCAATATTCCATTTGTAGAATGTCTGTTTCATGAGAAGGGTGATGAGATGTTCAACCGTATGTTTAAGGGCGTGACCGGTCAGTTCCTCGTCCCGAGACAAATCAAAACCACCACCACATCAGAATTTCAGTGTTGTTGTTCTTCTTGGGTGTGGTGGACCTCTCTTAGTTGTGTAGGCTTACCACCACACCCTTTGTTTTAGTTTTTGATTCTTATTCACTAATTCTTAATGGAGTGAATTTTTTTATCTTATTCACTAATTCTTAATGGAGTGAATTTTTTTTATCGATGGGATTAACAAATAACGAGTGTGTAACTTGTCGCGCAACTGACGTCAAACGCTCCATCGTTTTGCCACTATTATTCTTCTTTGTTCTTCCTTCGCGTGTGCTCCACTACGGAACAACTTTCGTTTCGATCTAAAAGCCTACTCGGTGCGAAAGAGAAATCGTTTATTTCATAATACGCCGTTCATTGACTCAAATCAAATGACTTTGGAGGTTCGGTGAAATGGTGGCCGAATTGCCGTTCCATGTTTTGTCAGATAGTCCCAAGTTAGAGCAGTTGACGGTATCAAAAAAACAAGGATAGTTGGTCTTGTAGGGGCAAATCATTTTTGTTTGGTTATTATTTGTCTTTCTACGGATCAAATTTCAAACATCCTTTATCGTATAGAATTATAAGATGATAAATATTGCACTTTCTGAGTGTATGTAGAGCAGATAAAATGTGTACTGTATTATCTTTTTACGTGTTTTTGATTTTCACATTTTCTTTCGAAGGTTAGTTTATCTTATTTCTGAAAATCATACGTTAACAGTCTTGACTGGAATGGTTGGGTTGTCTGAGGTTTCAGAGGATTTTCATATGTCACATCCCTATATCACAGACCCAGTGGGGGCCAGTGGGGTATCCACTCATACTGTAAAACTTTGCCGAAATTTTGTCCCGGTTGGAAAAAAATACCCTACAATTTCAGCCCCACTGGAAAATTGAATTTAGTTCAATGAGAAAAACATCTAAAACCATACAAATTAAATTTAACCTGAAAGCAAAAGATTTTCTATCCTCATTGAGGTTTCGATAGAAATATGGGGAAAGGTTTCATCGGGGCTGTGAGACAGGAGCTTATTCTCTGTATATCTATTGCCCTTTTAGCAGAGGCGGAGGAAGGGAACGGTTGATCCCGTTCCGGCCAAAGCAGAAAGCCAAAGCAAAAGTTTCCAATCAAACCAAATTCTGCTTTAAGTCACCTTGAAAAAGTCTCTATATTGTAACTATCATTACCACTTTGAAAAAGGAGCCAGCTGCAACTCCTAAAAATAATATTGTCAAAATATTATAACGTTAATGTTTAAATTTCTTACTTTTTAGTATCTCGTGGAATCGAGCAAAGAACTATTCATGTGTCACGTGACAAGAGGAGCAAAGACACGATCAATTGCGGTTCAATTCATCAACCATGCTTTCATTTAAATCACGCTATTAACATTTCACTGGATGGAGATATCATTTTACTGGATTCACAATATCAATACGTTCGCAATGAAACTATTGTAATACCTCATTCTTTGGAAATCTCAAGCTATTGTGGTAATACTAGTTTCACCTGTAGTGGAGAAATGGCTAATGTATTGTTCGAAAACGATCAAAAGATGGTCACGTTTTACGGTATTTTTACTATCGGGTGACTTCAGTCTTCACAACATCTCTGTTAGATTTTATCTCCCAAAGAGTTCTGGTGCGGATAAATTTTATCTTTTTGTTTCCCATCCAAATACTTCGAAAACTTTAGACGTGGTTAACTGCAATTTCGAATGGAAAAAGTCAAATGACGCTCCATCAACAGAGCTAATTAATGGTTATGGTTTTACCAATGTAACGCTCATGGTTTGTAGATTCACAGCACCTTTTAGTTATACTGGGAAAACAAAAAATAAAGAAGGTCCGAAAAAAACACTGAGAGAATCTCATCAAGATCACATCTTATCAGAGAGAGTGAGTGTTATGAGAGTTTTGCTTCAAGATTGCCATTTTTCTAGTTTTACGATGGAAATCAAAAATAAGAAGAATGTTACAGGGATAATAGCTATGAAATATAATCAATTCAAGGGTACATGGCAAACCGGAACATTCATATACATAACAGGATTCGATCGAATCTCAAGTAGTAACAATACATTTCTAAAACAAACATCCCTTGAAATGGACGCAAGAAATATCCATTATTTTGGAAAACCTATAGACTACAAGATAACCGACAACGCATTTTCATCAGATTCGTTTTTAACGATTAGGGTGAAACAACCAGGAAATTTTGTCATATCAAGGACAAGCTTTGAACGTTCGAATTTAATCGTATTTACTACAACGTGTCATTTTGTAAAAATATCAATCTCGAAATGCACTTTTGATTCTGTCGGTACATACTTAAATCAAATACAAGTGACTAATGTTTACGATAGTGGCAAAAACGAACTTTTAGTTAACGATTCTTCATTCAAAAATTCAAAGTCGGGTTCGATTTACTCTGAAGGGTACAGGGTTGCAATATTGAATTCAACATTTCTTGACAATTACTTTCTGTGATAATGATATCGTTATACCTTTCAGCTATGATATGTCAGCTGGTATTACGATCAAGTCAGAACATATAACCATTTACAATTGTACTTTTCTAAACAATACTACTCCTTATACAGTGATGCCAACCTCCATATATTTAACACTAAAAGGCGTCAGTAATCGATTTTTAAAACATCACAAAAGTACAATTGTGTGACGGTGGAACGAATGAAAAAAGGTCCAGTACAGCTTTTTTCGTTAAAAATATTTTCGATGTAGATACTGTTTTTTATTACAGACTCAAATTTCTCATGCTTAGAATCTAACTATTATATTCTTGGTGACTGGTCGAATTCACACTTTCAAAATAACATTCGAATGAAGTTTGTCCAATGTGACGGAACATCGTACCACGCTCTAAATAAACCATACGCCAATTACGATAGCAATGGAAAAATACATGTTCATAATTCAACATGTTATCAATGTCCCTTTCAAGCTTCTTGTATTAACGGTATCAAAAGTAGAGGAAACTATTGGGGTTACTCAAACTCCTCTGGATATGTGACATTTAAGATATGTCCACCCTTTTATTGTTGTGATCGTTTAAAAAGATGTCATTCGTATAACACATGTGCAAACAGGCGTCAAGGGCGGTTGTGTGGAGGGTGTAGACCTGGAGACTTTATAAGCATATTTAGTCATAACAAATGTGTTGATAGTTCAAAATGCTTGGCGAGTTGGTTTTGGTTTGTTTTTGCAATTGTTATCGTATTATCTTTCGGATTGTTACTATACCACAAAGATGTACTTCTCGCTATTAAAAACAAACTACATAAACTCTATGCGAGATTGACCAGGATTGATCGTGGAGAATCTGTTCGAAATAGATTCCCGGATACTCCTTATAACTTGATCAGCGACAACGAAGTGAATGAGACAAACTCACACAACAATCTTAACTTTGATCAGCAATCATATATTTCAGGTCTTATCAAAATCACATTTTTCTTTTACCAGACAGCTTCAATTATACGAATCACTTCTTCAGCTAAAATGGAATATCATATGCCATATCTCATTGAAACTCTTTCATCATTTTTCGACATTAAAATCGCAATCAAATCTTCCAACCTGATCGATTTGTGCCCTATCCAAACACAGAGTATTGCTGCTATTGAACTTTTCAGATTAAGTATCGTTCTTTCGTGTATTATTCTAATACCAGTATCACTTCTCGTGGTCAACCTTGTCAGATACCACCAGGAAAACCAATATAAAATCTCGTCATTCATCAACCGGTTGAAAGTTAGCTATGTTCAGATTCTAATTCTTGGTTATGCTAGCATTGCAAACATTTTGTTTACAATCTGTAGATTGTATTGAAATTGACGGTGGACTGTGGATTTTTAATCAAGCTGAAGTGGCGTGTTACCAACAATGGCAGATCATGGTTTTTGTGGTGATTTGTTTTTGGATTGTTCCCTTTCCTTTTGTATTATATTTTGGTTGCTGTTGGCTTCGATCAAAAGCAATCACACCAAATGAAATGTTGCTGACCCTTACATTTCCACCAGTAGTACTGTTTTACAAAACAAGAAACTGGTCCCTTGGTCAATCTCAGAATGTATGGTCAGAGAAAATGACCATAGAACAGAGTGATATTGTAAGCTTCATGAATCAACCTTTTCGAGTGAGTATAAACAAAGATGAAACGTCTGAACAAATAATATGCAAGCCAGTTAAAATTGTTTGGGAGCCGGTGTTTGTCGCACGTCGATTGATCCTTATCATTAGTACCACGTTCATCCGGTCACCGATCATGAAATTATACCCAACTGGATTTCTGTTGATTATATTCAGTATCCATGATTACACAGTCAAACCTTTTGTCGAAAAGTCGCTCAATTTCATACAATTAATGTCAATGTCGTTATTAATAACTCTAGCGTTTGTAAACACATTCTGGGCGTGGTCAATCAATATTGACATTGTAGATAATGCAGAGTATTATTTGACCGGTAAAATTCTTTTGTTTATTGAATTAGTAATCTTACTTTCACCTATCATTTTCGTTATTGTAGCTTTATTTTATAGACTGTTTAATTATATATACAAGTTATTTTTGCGAAAATTAGATTAGGGGTTTTTTGTAGGTTCTTATAACACGTTGATAAACTAAACATTTTTGGTTGATTTTTCTTTTGGAGGACTTGTATTTTGTTAAATTGGATTTTTCCGGTTCTTCTTGATCTTATTTACATTCCATGTAGCCATTTGTTTTTAAACTTTCTTAACTGAATTCAGCTAAATTTAACACAACGCCCGCATCAAGCACTTTTCAGTTCGTGAATATTTCTTGGGCGTGGTCGATCGATGTAGATTTTTTGGATAAATGCAGAATTTCGATTGACTGGTAAATTCTTAATTTCATGCAACTAAATTTTAGCACAACGTCCGTATCACCAAAGTTCGTGAATAATTTTAAGGCATGGTCGATCAATGTAAACTTTGTGAATAATGCAGAGTATTATTTGACCGGTAAAATTATTTTGTTTACTGAATTAGCTATTTTATTTTCGCCTTTTATGTTGGTCATTTTAGCTTTATTTTATAGACTGTTTAATTATATATACAAGTTATTTTTGAGAAAATTAGATTAGGGTGAAATCTTTGGAGGTTTACAATGATACGTCGATAAACTAAACATTTTTGGTAAAATTTGAATTTTCGGGTTCTTCTTGACCTTATTTACACTTACAGTTCATGACTTTGAAGCCATGTGCTTTTAAATTTTCTTAACTTCATACAGTTAAATTTAAACCAACGTCAATATGAAGTACTCTTGAGTTCGTGAATACATTTTGGGTGTGGTCAATGAATTTGACCTGTAAAATCATTTTGTTTACATTATTGCTTTATTTCATAGATTGTTCAATTATACATACAAATTATTTTTTAAGAAATTAGATTAGATTGAAGTCTTTGGAGAGTCTCGTAACGTTAGATCTAACCGCCTTATTAAGTATTCCAGAGTTGGTAAACACACATCGGGCATTTTCAATAGAAAAGGCCCTTTGGACTGAGATTTTGTTCTTTGAGCTGGTCCATCTTGCATTACCTATTTTATGTTGTTTTATTTTAACGAGTTTTGAAATTAGCCATAGCATAGAAATTCAGACATAGTAGACATAAAGCAAGAAGTAATGGAGGGAAAAATTATAGTCGTCTAGAAACCTTTGTGAAAAATATCTAGGGGTCTTGTTCGGAAGCAATGTTTGCTTTGATTTCATAATCGATTTGATTGGTTTAGAAAAACAATCGAGACGCACATAATCGGTTGAACAAGGTTGAAACACATAAAAGGAGATATCAGTACACATAACAATTTCATCTCCCAAGAAATTATTCTCCATTGTCCAAACAAAAGAAAAGTGTCATTATTTCAATTATAATTTTTTCCCGCTCAAAAAAAAAGTTGATTTTGTTTTTGAGAGTTTGTTGATGCTAATCTCGTACGTCCCGTGTGTCCCTCCAGGCTTTATTTACGTTACTGATTGAAGCATAAAAAAGCTGATGATACGAGGATACGTGTTGTTGCTTGATCAAGAATTAATTTAATCTAATCCATACCCTTCGTGCTCTTAACGGAATAGCACCCCCGTCCGATAAACTCTTTTTTTAGAAAAAGACCCTTTGTTTTCTCGCTACGCAAGTTTCTGCGTAAGTAGCCGGGGATTCTATAAGGCCGGAATACCGGATTCTTCCCAGTCGTTTATACAAACTAAATCCCGTAAATCATAATATCATATAACATATATACTTACGGTATTACACGCATAAACGACTCCAGTCTATGTAGTCTCGATTTCCGGACCATTATTCTTATTACGCGAAATAGGGCGGCAATTCTACTACATGTATGTCTGCCATAAAAAGCCGCGCTAGAGAGTGTTTTGAATAATTTCCTCTTTTCATCTTTTGACGAGCGCACTTCTCATTTGCAGTACTGTTCACCTTTCAGTGTTTGATAATTAGGTGGAGCTGATTATTGACCTGGAATTTTTAATTTATAAGTCTAGCTCTAGACTACAGGAGGCCCCCCAGCGGTTTGCGTGATGGCGTGATTGGGACTTTTTTTCTTGCGTGATGGCGTGATTAGAGATTTTTTTTGGCGTGATGGCGTGATCAAGATTTTATCGTGATGCGTGATAGGGCAAAAGTTTGAGGCGTGATGCGTGATTTGGGCTATTTTTCGCTATTTTTTGCGTGATGACAAATTTTAGCGATTTTCGTGATGCGTGATGGAGAAAATTTTTTTGCGTGATGGCGTGATTAGGGGTGCCGCTGGGGGGGGGGGCTCCTACAGTCTATGCTTTTTGAGAAAAATGAAATCCGAGTTGATTGCTAACTCGAAAATCCTTTTGGGAAAATGGAAAAGCGAGTAACAGTTAAGTGACGTCATAACTTTCACTTCTCATCATAATTTAGCTAACTCGAAAATCGGCGCTAACTCGAAAATTTTCTAACTCAAATTTTGGTAACTCGATAATTCCGGGCCTAGGTTTTCCGGGCCTCGTTTCATTTCCGTTGTTTTATTTTGTCGAACAACTGGTCCGTCGAACTGATGCGCTGTCGAACAACTGATCGCTTAGTTGTTCGACAGACCACTTGTTCGACAAATGAGTGTCGAACAAGTGGGTGTCTAACAACCATACAGTCGAACAAGTGGATGTCGAACAAGTAACTGTCGAACAACTGGTCTGTCGAACAACTAAGCGATCAGTTGTTTGACAGCGCATCAGTTCGACATTTTTTAAGATTTGTCGAACAAATGCACCGTCGAACAAGTATACTGTCGAACAAGTGGGATTTCCCCGATTATTTATCGATTACTCAAAATTATCGATTATATCGATTAACTACGCCTGGTACTATCAAAAAGAATCTTTCATCGGGTCCTGTTCATAAACAATCTTTGTCTTTGGAAAATTGGAATACTAGTTTGATGATCCTATATACCTACTTTTACTGCTATGCACAATGTGTGGTGTAAAGAAACAGAAGAAAAGAAGTGAAGTCGCGTTTTTTCACTCAGGTTCACATTCCAGTTGCGTACGATGAAGGTGCGCTCCTAAATCGCGAGTTATCCGTTTTCGTCAGTCTCAGTAAGTGAAAAAATTTGCTAGGTCGAAAGACGTTTCTTGATCTAAAGGAGTTCTTCGATCAAAGAATAACGTTAACTGTCAGTCTTCTTCGACTGCTGTAATAATGCCGATTTTAGCACTCCATCGCTTACATTGAAGCGCCTTTTCGCTTTAAAAACTGCCAGTCTGCGTTTAAAACGCGTTTCGATCACTTCGATTCGCGAATAATTGTTGTTGTTTTGAATCAGACCACTTTACCCTGTCGATGACCTCATATTAAACTTCGGAATCGCTTGCGCTCGCATCACACTAAAGTACTTCCTTGCTTTTTACCATCCATTTTTGGCAGTTTGGTGTTTTGGGTATCTAGTATACCTTTTCTTTTTGGAGGTTTGATACATGTATTTTTAACCCTTTCAGCTTTGTATGCACTATGTGTGCCAGCATGTTTATGACACACTGCCATTTTTCTTCTATGATCAATGATGGACTGTACACACTGTTTGTTGACGACCCATCACGTGTCACGGCATGGCCCAAACATGTTCGGGCCTGTTCGGCCCAACTGTACTGACCCAATTGAAAAAAAGCTTTCTTTCTTTTAACTAAATCAAAGACGCAAGTAATATAAAATATCATTTTGATCAGATTTAATGTCTAATTGAATTGCAAAAAAAGACATACAAGTTATATTTAACTGAAAATTTATATTTAAAAGTTTGTTTTATTCCAGACCCCCGCGCTCGATAGGATCGATCATCGGAACGGCTCGATGACGGATCGATATGTGATCGATGGATTACTTATCGATCCGGATAGGAGATCGATGGAAGATTCAGCCATTAAAAACCAGGTAGCAACTCCAGAAGATTTTTCAAATTTTAATTTTTTTTTCAAAATCTATCCTATCTTGTAGAGCTTTGAAAAAGAAAGAAAATGAGGGGTCATAGGCCTCCAGACGATAAGTGGTTGTAAAGATATTCAAATTTTAGTGTCAAAAATTTGACTAAAAATGTCAAAAAAAGGTTAGGAAAATAGCTTGGAAAAATTCGAAAAATGTGTCAAAAAAGAAAAAAAAGAAATTTTCCAGTCATGCTTCTTCAATTTTGCATATCTCTTTTTCTAGTGTAGCTAGAGAGCTGAAATTTGGAGGGAGAATTCTTTGATGGTGTTAGAATATTATTATATAAAAATATTTGTAAAAAATTTAGTATATTTATCAAAATAACGAAAGATATATCTTTTTTTGAAAAAAGAAGACATTGCATTGCTTTATTTTTGTTTTTGAAGAAAATAGCTTGGAAAAGGTTGAAATGAGTCAAAAAAGGTGGTAGGACCCATTTTCAAGGGGGCCTCTGGAAATGGAGGAACAAAAAATTATGAGTAAAGAATAAGTTTTTCTGAAAGTAGAAACCCCAAATGAAAAGAAAATCCATTTCGGCAGAAATAAAAACTTTTTTTTGGGACATTCCCATGCTAAAGAAGCAAAAAAGTTAAAAAAACTACATGAAAATGAAAGAACTAGAATTAGCGATTGTGATTTTTGAATTCCTCGCCCTTTTTCTGATAAACATACAAAGTTTCAGCCTCCAAATACTTTTTCCTCCGTTTCCAGACACATTTGTTCTTCAATAGTTGCTAATTTCATTTTTCCCGTCGGCAAACAATTTTCAAAATGTTGCAAAACGTTCGGCAGTTTACCAATTTGCCGTCTAGCCCGTGTCCACAGTGTTATATACCGCTGGAAAGCTAAGATCACGGGCTTTCTTTTAGTAAAAACCGGAACGCTTTAGCATACATAGAAAAGAAGTTAGAAGGGTTCAAAGTTCACGGAAAAATGAAACATTTGGTTTGACGTCAACGATAGTTGCGTGACTTCTGGAGTCGCTAAACCAGGCGTAATCTATCGAACAAAATCGAATTCGATTTTTAATCGAATTTATCGAAACTAATCGAAATTAATACTTCGATTAGGCTTCGATTAATCGAAACTATCGAGCCGTAATCGAATTAATCGAATTTTCCAAGGTTTATCTCAATTAGTTCGATTACCATTCGATTACTTCGATTAGCTATCGATATATTCGATTATGTTCGATAACTTCGATTAACCTTCGATAGGTTTCGATTAAGATTCGATAATCTTCGATAAGCTTCGATAAATAACCTTCCAAAAACAACTAAAATCTACCGGACTGTTTTACAGTCCACCTAAGCAAGTCTATAAAAAAGCTTTAAGTGGACCCCGCGGGCTAGCGGTCGCACGCTCCGGCGGCCAGGTGCTTGGTTCGATGGCCGGAGGTTCAGTTCGACGGCCGGATGCTCGGTACGGCGGCCTGATGCTCGGTTTGACGGCCGGCTGCTCGTTTCGGCTAAACGGCCGAATGGTTCGTGTGACGGCCGGACGGTCATCCTGGATGCCTTATCGTTTCACCGATTTTGAGCCCGACCCCCTCCCCCCTGATAGGTAAAGCTCTAAAGGAGCGGACCCACAGATTTCTGTAAAGCCCGAAGGGCTAAATCTCGTGCTTCAAGCACTTCCAAGCAAGAAATTACCTGCTCCAGATGTGAATTTCGCTATCGACACGCTTTGCTCTAAAGGTACGATGCGAAATATACGTATCTGTGGTCATTGGCCATACCGCTTTGAAAGTTTTACAACAAGGTGCTCGTTGTAAAAACGGCGCCCCATTTGACAGCTTGGTAAAACCCGTGTGTTTTCATCATGAGAAATATCTCGCAAGTCATCAATGACGTAAGCAATTAACAAAAGAAAAAAAAGAAAGATCAAAGAGATTTTTTTAAACCAAGATTTGAGAAACCTTCGCCAATCTTGGGAATCTCCATTTTTCGATATTTTATTAGCGCTTTTCGTGACGATTACTCTCATATAAATCTTATCACCACCAGGATTGGCGAAGTTTGTGAAGTTGAAGCACACGAAGAATTGACTTTTTCAATCATCTGCGGTGGAGCTCAAGTTATCTTAAATTGGAATCGTCTAAAACACGATGTGCAATGAATTGTAACAAACGATGATTGTTGATTTTAAAGTCGTTAAAAGTGCGAAGTAATTATCTTGGGAATAAATGAACTGAAAATCAATTAAAACAATGTAACAAAAAAGTTACAGAATTATGTCAATTATGAACGACAGGTGAGACTTTTATTTATGGCTTTTATTCGCCAATACGATGACATGGTTTTCTGACTAATTTTACGAAAAGAAACACACCCCTGTCTCACATGTCCCGCATGTCTGTTAAAGAGTTTTCATGAATACGGGAAGATTGGGGAAACGGTACATCATATTGTCTCAGTGACGCTTATTACCACCGGGACAAGGGGTGAAACTTTCCACCTTTTAGCGAGTTTAGTTCGATTTTCCTTTGAGTTCAAGCTGCAAAAATATCTTTATAATGTTTCGATGTTTTTCCATTCGATGCAATTTTTACTTAGAAAGGACGTGAGAATTTCGTTACGGTTTGCCTTTTAATTACCTTAAATTTCCATTTGATGAGATAGGGATATGAAGGCCAAGTAGAAATAAAGAGCATTGAGAAATGGGAACTTTCATCGGGTAAAATTTTGACAGGCTCTGAGATGCTTCGGTCGAGGGCTTGAAAAGGCTGAAAGATGCTTATAACGATACTAACGGTGTATTTTACCTTTTTCATAGTCCTCCTCCTTCACCGAGACAGGGGTGTATAAGTCTTACATTTTACTTTAAGGAGACGGGGGTGTATAAATGTTAACTATTCCCAGGTTTACAGATGTTTTTTTCTGTCTATAAACTTTCGCGAATGGCCCTTAAAGAATTTTCAAAAAATGCTGGTGGCGAAGGAATTTGTACGCGCAGCCATACTTTCGATTTTCAGATGCGGAACATACGAAACTTAGAATACGGGCATTGTGAGATAACAATGGTTCAGAACCCTGATCTTGCCACTCCATGCTTATTACTAGGTCTCCAGTGGTCTAGATTGGATGAATCACAACAATTATTCTCTGCTGCTATTTTCTTTTTTTTCTTTTTCATTTCAGTCATTTTCATTTATTATGGGAACACAATTGCAATATCATTTATCCAGATGATACGTATATTTTCCACATTTTCCACTGTCGTAATATCATAAAGATACACATTCGTTGGCGAAGGCAAGAATCTGGAAACCTTCTGGGGAATACCTTTGTGTCAGAGATCCGGTGGAATTTTCATCCACACTGAAGGAAAAAGCTCCACCGGGGCGGCATTGAGACAGTGGTGCGTGTGCGCGAGAGAATGAAAAGAACACCCAGAAAGAAAAGAAAGACCAACGAAGTTACAGTCTCCATTCTATTATAACTTGATTGTAATGATTCGTGACCTAATTTTTAATTTTCGCCACTTTTTTTAATGTTTTATGTATTTCGTAACGTATATTATTTTATGAATTGTTAAATTTAATAAAAAAAGGTGGTTCTTATTTTCTTCTTCACGACTCTCAAGCATCACGCTCTCCCTGAACAGCTCATAATGGTAACAATCGGCAGTGTCGGATACAGGAGGTAGGCTATCTTATTCATGGAGAGTAATTAGTTTCCATATAAGGTAATACGATAATAAAGTGCACTCTCCTCCATTGGTTATAGCCTCCCTCTGTATCCGAGCCTGATCGGTAACTAAATAAAGAAGAAAAATTTCATAGTATTATCATTCATATGACTGTTAGAAGATCAATGGTACTGTAGATTTTTTAGGCTTGAAACTATAGGCAAATTGACAGTCGCTCCAAAGTCGGTAGATAAACTGCCGAAGTTACGGTGACAAGAAACAACGTACACTAATTGATGAGAAGCACAAAAAACAATCTAGATTTCAACATAGATGAGATAATTGCTTCATACATATAACAATGTAACACTGTCTCGGACACTTCTTGAGTTTAGTGAGAGCAGTCCGCAATGATTGTGATATTGACAAATCGTCTCCGCTTCATTTGATCCGTTTTTCCTGAATAAAAAGAAAGTAAAAACATTATTTGAACTTGAACTTTCAAAGTATTGAAATCAACGGATTGTCAGTCGCTTTTGTTAGCAGTGAAGCAAGTAAGTCTAATCTTTGGGAAGAGAATACGGATATGAATTTGATGCAGGGGTGTATTTAGGATTGTTAGGTATCACTGAATAGTATTCTATATGATATAAAAAAGATTGAATGGGTGGAATTTCTTTCAATGGGCACAATCCTTATTAAATCAAAGACTTTGATTACATTTAAAGAATGAAGAATCTTGTAAAGAAAAACTGAAAGCCTCGTTCATCTTCATTCCCCCCGTTTTCACTTTAAAGTTGAAATTGGCGTATTTGCCTGACACGTTCTAGCTCATTTGCACAGGGTCGGGAAAACCCCTTGGGGTATGTGCCACCCTTAAAGGTACCTTTTTTGGGTAAAGTCCCGGTAAGGGTCGGAAAATTCACAAAATTTTCCTTTGTTTTCTCCTTTTTAGTCCCGTTAAGGGTTTGAGGGTCGAATATCGGGCGGCACCCCCCCCCTCGCCAGATCGCAACCCTAGTATCCTCCCCGGGGGGAAACCCATTAAGGATTTGCCTTTCTGCCAAATATAGTCTATCTAAAACAGATGCAAATGTATGCCAAATTCATTCCATAAGTCATTTTGACATTAAGTTTTTCGAATACAGTCGCCTGTTATTCAACTTTTATAGCTTAAAAAGTCACTCACGCATTAAATGTAATGTGCCGTTTTTAATTCTCCTTTGGGAAAACGAAACCTGTTATGCCGGTTACGATTGATTTGTTTTTTATACTACTTAATTGACAAGGATTTTACGATGTTCTCTACCGTTTTGACTTTCTCGACGTCACGACTATGTGTAAGTACTTTCGTTTACATAATGAAAACACACGGGTTTTACCAAGCTGTTTGAGCCATTTCTCACCCGCCAAATCTATCAAAAATAATCTACCCATAATCCTTTGCAGCAAAATCAAAACAAATTTTGAAGCGGTGTCGCTAGTTTCCAGGATGTTTTGAACGCGGTCTCGCAAGAATCCGTCCAACAAAGTCGTCAGATTGTTTGTTTTCGCCCATCCCTTTAGAGCTTCAGCGTGGTGGGCAGAAAACAATTACAATCTGTTCTCAGGTTAAGCAAGAAAAAGTGAGTACATATCGGAAAAAGTATTTCTGCTATTGTTTCCAAAAATTGGCTAAGCTTCTGATTGGTCAAGCGCTGAAATTCTATTATAATATCACGTGACTTAGATAGGATTTCCTATCTAACTTCGACACAATTTTCAGCAAAAGCTAGAGATCTAGCCCTTCGGGCTTTCACATCGTTGAGCCGACCATCCATTGAACATGAATGGCATGGGACATGAATCCAAAAAAGAAGATTGGGGAATAGAACTTATCGAAGCTTATCGAAGGATAATCGAAACTAATCGAAGGATAATCGAAACTAATCGAGTGATAATCGAAGCTAATCGAAGCCCAATCAAATTTATCGAATTAATCGAATTTTCCAAGGTTTTTTTTATCTCAATTAGTTCGATTAGGCTTCGATTATTTCGACTAATCGAAATATAATGGCTTCGATTAGCTTCGATTAGTTTCGATTAATTCGATAATCGAAAAATTCGATAGATTACGCCAGGTAAAAAGTCTTGAGTATCGATCCTTCGTTGATCCATTATATCGAGCTAGTATTTCAATCGAGTATATCGATTCCTCATCGATCGTTAATCGATTCGTCATCGATCGTTAATCGATTCGTCATCGATCGTTAATCGATCGTTAATCGATCGTTAATCGATTCGTCATCGATCGTTAATTGATTCGTCATCGATCGTTAATCGATTCGTCATCGATCGTTAATCGATTCGTCATCGATCGTTAATCGATTCGTCATCGATTGTTAATCGAGTATGCATCGATTATAAATCGATTATGCATTGATTATAAAATTAATTAGCGGGTTGGGGACGCTTATTATATTAGGTACCCGAGAGTACCATATCGGCCATTTTTAAGCCGGGCCCCTCCGCTTTTTTAAGTTCGGAGCTAGGGCTCAGGCGAAATTCCGTAATCTAAACCTTCCAGCAGATGTTGAAAGTTTTCCCGACCTTTTCCCAGAGCTTGCTTAGCGTGTCGAAAGAAAATTTCTACATCGGGTGCCAGATAAGTACCGATAAGTAAATCCGGTTTGACGCCATTAGATCGATATGGATCGATTAATCAATATAAAAAAGCGGTCGATATTTTGATTGGATCGATAGAGGTGTCGATAGGTAATCGATAGGTGTCGATAAGTAATCGATAGCGAGAAAGATCGATTAATATTAGAGCTCGATTTTTAGAAAGAGTCGATAGGGTCGATAAGATCGATAAAAGATCGATGATAGATCGATGATAGATCGATGATAGATCGATAACTAATCATAAGCTTAAAAAAATCTTGAGTATCGATCCTCTATCGATCTCCTATCCGGATCGATAAGTAATCCATCGATCACATATCGATCCGTCATCGAGCCGTTCCGATGATCGATCCTATCGAGCGCGGGGGTCTGGTTTATTTGGTCATTTTTTGGTCATATTCCACATGTGCGATTTTACATTCTCCAACAAGATGAAAGCAAAGAAGCGTTCGGCAAAATATATATAATCAAGTAACAGTTTTAAAAACAAACAAGTTATTTTAACAGAACAAATACCGATAGTTAGAGGCAGAAGTGAAAGTTAGGCAAAATATATTTTAGAAGCCGTGTTTGGCCAATCATCAGTCCGTCACAAACAGCCATATAAACAAAACTCAACAATACACCTTTCCCGTAATTCAAATTTCTCAGAAATGGCCCAGGAAAATGTGCGCTCCACCGTTGTGTATAAAATTGTTTGGGAGGTAAAAAACGCGTTTTTGCCTGCGAGGGGTTAGGGAAAGTGGGATTTGAGCCTCTAACTTTTGACAGTGATCTTCTTTTGGCAAAATATTTTCAGGGTGGTATAATATCATGAATAGATTGAACATACTAAAATTTGAGGGGATTTTGTTCGACAGGACTTAAGAAAAGCTCAAAAAACCAACTTTCCCTAAGGGAACGCAGGCAAAAACGGGTTTGTTTACCTCCAGAGACCAAACGGTGGAGAGCATCAAAATAATGCGCGCATATTAGTTTTACGAATTACGGAAAAGGTGTATTCTCACAAAAGTTGTCTTTTTGATTTCCCAAACATTCGTCTAAAGCGGAAAAAACTCTTGTCTAAAGCGTTCACTTCCACAATAATTTATGTAATTGCAATTTCGTTCAGTCCACAGTCGGCTTCAACATATACACGTGTTTTTATTTACGTGACCGAAGTGCCTACTAAAACAATCCGGGGGTAAGTGGCGAAGCAACACAGCAGATTATTCGTAAAGTAAAGAAATATCTTTTGGCATTGACAATCAAATATGATATATTATATTATATTTCCTTGAATTCAAAAATCAAAAAATAAAAAAGTAATGAATTAATATTACATACTAAGACGCCCCCGTCTTTTACTCTCGTTTAATTTCCGATCTTGGAACGTGCAAAACGCCCGTCCGCCCAATATCCACCCAATCAGCTTAAATTCGCTTTCATTGTCCTTTGACTTTAAAAAAATAGTATCTAAAAATTATGAATTTATAATAATTACAAAAAACAAAAAGTTTGATACTTCATTAGGGAAATATTCAATAAATTCCTAGTTTCAATTTTCAGTGGGCGTTTTCCTAGGGCTTCGTTTATCGCGCAATTTTTGCGTCACACAAACTTTCTCGGCCGCTCGTAATAATTATGCATTGTCAAATTTGGTTCTCCATTGTCAAGTCAGGATCGATGGTGACGTCACCTAAGCATAAAAAAGAAAGGATTTCAAGGTTTTATGCATATATTAATTTGTGAGATATTCTATTCGTCGCGCGAGCGCACTTTTCGTAGACTAGTCGGAATACTTTCTTTTACTCGCGGGATTGATGGTAACTTTTCATCTTCGTTATTTTTAAAATGAAGCACAACCGAAAAAAAACGAAACTTCAGAAAGTTGCATATTTCCAGTGAGTAAACGATTCTGACAATTAACAAAATTGATGATGATGATTTTTTTCGGTCAGGCAAATGTCTCGTATTGGGGGCTCTAGTCTTGACCCCTAAGCCTACGCGAGATTGAAGCATTTGGGTAAACGAGACAAAACTCCAAAAAAGCGGGTGTTTTGAAGCGCTTCCGTGCGATCAAAATATCGCTGTTTGTGACGTACTGATCATGATGCTTCTTCTCTATGTTCTACGCAACTGGTAAGATTCAAATCATTCTTTTTAATAATTTTCCTAAAAATTAGAAAATAGATGATTAACTTTTATATTTGAACAATATATATTTGAATAAAGATGAAGATTTTTAAATTTGTTTGCTAAAATAAGGAATTTAAAATATAAATATTGCCATTGGGTCCTGAAATTACATGCACGATCGTAGCATAAAAGAAGTGAGTGGATACTATATAGTTTCATAATATTTAATAAGACTTTGGGACACTGCAAGGAGCTTCTATTATATAAGTGAGATATTCCTTTTTTTCGAACTATTTTTGACAGTATAACCAATGACCATCAATAATATCCTTTAAAACAACTTTGCCGACCTATAATTAAGCTCAGATTGGCATTGCCGACCTAAAAACAAGCCTAGGTTGACACAATTTTGCCACTTGAAATTCGAGGGCTGACTTCAGGTAGGTCCATTCAGTATGTTGCTTGTTAAGATCTAGTAGATCCTGTATACACTGTTTTCTAGTTAGGATTTTATGCTGAATGATTTTTAAAAGGTCCAGCATCAAAACAATGACAAGAAAAAATTAATACACACTTATAATAATTATACGTTTCATTGTCAAATTTTTGCTAAGTATCAAATATTACCTTCATCGTTCTATCACAAAGGAACAAGCAAGTCTGCCGAAGCCTTCATGAAGGTTCATTGAAGCTTCAATGGTAAGATTATTTTTCTTAAAATTGCCATCTCATTCAATTTGTCAAATTTGGACCATAAATGTACTCGTAACTCGCCATCTGGTAGGAATTTTCAAAAAACTTTTTGTTAGCTTGCAACTATCATGGTTTGACCAAAATATTTGAAAATGAAACGATTTTGATAATCGTTCTGGCCCTACCCAAGTTCACTCATTTTTCTGAAAAAAGCTCTTAAAATATTGATTTTTTCCAGTATTGTTTTCATCGATTGAAGCTCCAGTACAAATGGTGATACATAGTGAAAGTTTTAAGAAAGGTGCATATTGTATGTATGATTTACAGTACACTGAGTTTTTAGCTTAGAAATTCAATTTTTGCCTTCAGAGTAACCATAGTAGTAGCTGTACGTGATTGACTTAGTTTCAGAGAAATTCCTGTTTAGTATAATTTACAAATTGCCTGTCAATATAACATAAAACTTTCAGAATTAAGAGGACTTCTGAAAATGAAACTTATCTTTGCGGATTGAAAAGATGGGAAAAGTTCCATCTTAGGAACTAAAAAAGTTTCTCCAGCCCCAACCCCTATAGAAATAGTGATTCTTGATGTAAATTTTTCCAGAATTTTTTTGCTGTAAAAATGGTATTTTTTATTTGGAGAAATTCCCTTATGTCATTTTGTGTCATTTTTAGGGAAAATGAAATGATTTTTTTCTGTTTTTTTTTTAGTTTGTATATTCTTACTATTGTTGCCATTTTTCTATTTTCTTGTTACATTAGTATCCAGGTAGGTCCATTCAGCATGTATCTTGTTAGTTTCCATTCTAAACAGCTATTGGGCTCTTTCAGAAAAAATCCGTTCATGGGGGGGGGGGTGGAGGATATATTATTTTGTTCATGAATTACCCCTGGACATTTTGATTTTTAACCCTCTAGACACGGGTTATACCCCTGGACAAACATCAAATCAACCCCGTGGACATAAAAAATTACCCCTGGACATTGGAATTTACCCCCTGGACATTGCAATTTTTTGGTATTTTTTCAATACCCCTAGACAATTCATCCTCCACCCCCCCATGAACAGATTTTTTCTGGAAGAGCCCATTTTAAAGAGTGCCCACAGCCTAACACCCAGAACCATCATTTTATTTCTTTCCTCTATTGTGTGGTTGCAACCCACAACTTGCTATCAGTTGAAATTCAGTTAACAGTAAAATCGATCTTACTCTATTTTCTTTTGTTTCATATACAGAAATTTGTTAAAAAAAGTATCAAACCCATAAACCTTGTGAACCTTTCTTTGTTGAACAATTTTTTTTTCATATTCACAATTTTCCTTGATTGATATACTTGATGAGAACGTAGGCCGATTTGTTGAGTTGTTTAGTAGGTCTTGTACATTCTTTTATTACCAGCAGATCTTTGTTGAGGCTATGCTGATCTTATTTATTGGCACTTCGAGCCTCAAATTATTCTTAGTATTTTAGGTTCAATACTAATTTTGACCCTTAATTTGTCTAAAATTTAGCCATTCCAAGCTTAGCATTGTTCTTACAATATTGTTCTTGTTTTTTGGCATTTTTGAGCCTCATATGGAAAAATTTTTTTAATCATGGTATATCTGGGTATGTATATATTTGGCTTATTGCTATGAATTGATCATAGATATCTTATATAAAACACTATATAGAGCTACTCTCTCTATTTCCCAAGCAACATCAGGTGAAGCAAAATAATCCGCCATCTTTCTTGAAAGTAGGTCATAGTAGAAACCTTTGTTTTCACTGTTGAAATTATTGTGACGTCACTTTATTCAAGATAGCAAATTATTTTGCTTCAAAAAGGTTAGAAAAAGCTCCATCTAGTGTTAAGATATCTGTGTGAATTGATGCTTTCCAGACAAATGGCGGAAATTATGGTCATTGCCATGGTGAAAATATATCATATAATGAGCTTGTTATATTAGAAAGTAATTAATCTAATGTTGAAATACTACCTATGTAATCGATCAACTAGTTCATTTTGTTTACTGCTGAAAGGAATCATCTTTCTCATTAGATAATCTAATAGTTTGTTTTGTGTTGACTTCGAATTTTTCAAAGTGGGATTGTGTATAATTAATCCTTTCTGCCTTTTATCATCATTATTATTTAGTGATCTTAAGAAATATTTTTTGAAAGTAAATGTTTTAAATATCATGTACTTGTCTTTTTTTATTAATCTGATCATTTTGGAGTATTAAAAAAAGAAAAAAAAGATTTTTCCAGTTTATAGGTATGATAATTTATTTATGAACAGTTTGTTTGGATTTTATTGTCGAGAGAGGTTGAGAAAGTTGAGTAAAGAAAAACATGATGATGTAACATGATTCGTTTGGAAGACTTTTGGTTTATTTTATGTTGTTGTGTTGACCTGTATTTATTACCAGAGCAAGCTTGTTGGCCAATCGTCAAACTCTTTTTATGTACTTTTTAAAACGTTTTATTATTTTTTTAATGAAACGGCTTTTGTATCATCATTATTATTATGTTTCACCTTTTTTTTAATTGAGAATGGAACAAAATTTCTGAATTAAAAACAATTATAGGTGGCCAGGTAGCTCAGTCGGTAGAGCATTCGCCTTGCAAACCAAGGGTTGTGTGTTCGATCCCCAGTCGGTAGAGCATTATCATAGAGTAAGTGTGGCGCTCCGCCTTTCGATCCACCATTCAATCTACCAGGTTTAGCGCAAATAGAAAATGGGATAAACTCCCTCACTCTCGGATCCTTCGACAGACTCCAGATGAATATACTTTACTTACTTATGATAAGTACTTTGTTATAAGAATAATAATAATAATAATAATAATAATGGTATATTTCAATCTCCAAATTTACATTTGGCTCTTCAGCTGAAAATATTATATAACATATGTGTGCAAAGTCTAGAAAAAAATATTTATATTTGTAAAATTATTATGTATACTAGTGAGATGCTCTGACCGGCTACGCTAGCAAAGTAGAGTGCTAGTAATTGTATGCAGAAGATTAACTCAGAATTGGGACGATATCTAGTCCCGCGACCAGAAGTAATAAATTCGAATGTAGCCAAACGAAGATAAAACCGGTATAGCAAGGCCTGTTTGTCATTTTCAATATTTTAAGGTGAACATAAAATAAATAACTAACTTTACCTAAAAAACAAACAAAAACAAAACAAAACATAATACTGGTAGACCACCAATGAAATAGATGATGAAATATGAAATTAAGTTAGACTATACAAAATGGATGGGAGATAGGAATTGTAAATACTAATTGAGCTAATTGAGACTATGTAGAAAAGTGAACGATGAACTGAATAGACATATGGAATAGATACTAAATACGAGTGCGAAGGGGTCTGTACCAGTGCCTATGAACATATCATACTGTATATAAAAATAAATTTCAAGTAACATATTTGGTTTAGAATTTTAATGAAATTAAGAAACATGATTGCTTACTGACGTAATAATATGACTTGTGCTAGAGAAGAGATTGTAATGTATCTAGAATTGTGACTTGTTAACAAACTAATATGGGTATTGCAATATAAAGTGGAATATAAAGCAGTTCGTCATTAAGTGATTGTGGGAGATATCGCATACGAGAAACTAGAGATTGAATGTCAGTATATGTAAAACAAAAGCTTATGCTGAGAAGATAGCAGAAGATATCAAGCTGAGAAAAAGCTTGAATAAGGCTTGTACTACTGCAGGCTTCTAGCAAGAGCTTTATCTAGGAAATAATCGCCTCTTTGCAGAAAACTTTATATTCAAGTGAGTTACGACATGTAACAGGAAGGTCATTAAAAATTCTTGGAGCTTCAAATTCAAACGAGCCATTAAAATTCAAAGATTCACGCAATTTTGTACCACCGATACGGTCGTTCCTAGTAATAGGTTGCTCATACTTTTCAATTGGTAGAAACTTTGGCCAAGTACTCATATTAACGGATTTCCATGCGAGTCTAGCCATACTGTAGTCCGAGCGTTCCTTTACCGGAAGCCATTTCATAGCGATGACATCAGTAAGAACAGCTCTATAAGAACACTTCATGAATTTCAACATATTTTTTGTTATTTTTTGATTTTGAATAAAAGTGTGAAGGTTCTCGTTATTTTTTTCACCATTAAATTATTGGCCCAAGGAAATATCTATATTTATAGAAATATTTTTCTTTTTAGCTGAGAATCGAACAACCATTTTTGCACTAAAAGTAAATATTAAAGAACAGAAAAAATAAGAATGGTTCAAGAATACACCTCACCCACACGTGTCTATGAACATCCCTTCGAAATGGTTATGCAGGTATGCATCATTCTCTTGCTTTTATTATAATATTTGGTGAAATCCAATAAGTGCATTGCTTCTTTTTTTTGGTAGTGAATGTTATAATTAATGTTCGGTCGTCGTTGTCGTCTTCAAATTCTTTATCCACCAATAGTAAGTAGTAGGTCTGCGACCGCAGTCGGAGGCGACCCGAAGGCTCCTCTTTCGATAGCTATTTATCGATAGCCGGATGCTCTACCACTACCCTACGGCCGCTAATACCACCAATATGTTTGAGATGATTGGTTTTGAAGGCATTGTTAAGTGAAGGGACCAGAAAACTTGTTCGAGTTAAGGAGACATTGGAGTTATAGAGGTTCCACGGTATATTTAATACAGATTAACTTAACTGATAATTATTCCACGACACTTTTTGTTTATTCGGTTGTCCTATTATTAATTATTTCGTTTTCAATTGATGTAAAGTCATTTTTTTCAAAACTGTTTCAAGCCAATTTCCTTCTCCCACGATTCCTGGGTGGATAAGGTACCAGGAGGAACATTAGCAGAATGCTCAAAGGCGTTAGGGCCTCAAACAAGGGCTTCGTGGTTCGAATCCTCGCTCCTTTTAATGTTGCTGGCCGTGGACCCCGTGAAAACAATCGGAAGACTGTCTAAAACTCCTAGATTACTGAGGCCATTCACGTAAAATATAAACTCTATTTAGGAGGGACAGTTAGGTAACTATCTGGTAAAAGCTAAGGTTAACTTTGTTTTTTTTTGGTTTTTTTCTGATCAAGGCGTACCAACGAAGGTTTCCAACATGCAAAATGATTCCAGCTTTTCTTGGTAGTGACATCACTTACGAATTCAAAAGTGACGATGGGGCGGTACACATTGCTGAGCGAAGGTGCCGCCTTCATGTTGACGCCCCTTACATTATAAGGAAGGTATGAACAATTGTTATAATTTGTGCGTTTACGATTTGTAATAACATCGACCCGGTAGGATACTTTAATGGGATAAACTTTCGCGGGGATTAAATTTCGCGGGTGGCACTATTGAATGGCAATATTTTCACGATTTTGTGGCTTTTACTGCCAAGTCTTGTATGTTGGTTTCTGAAATACACATTATTTGCGCTTCTTTGATGCAAGTAACCATTCAAATAGTATTTATCTGACATATTTTGAGTTTTGTTTAGAAGTATTTCGCGGAAGAGGCCCTTCCAGATTTCCATTGGGACTTAATTTTTGCGGATTTTTGCGGATGACACTCCCCGCAAAAGTCTATCCCATTAAAGTATAATCTCAGCCAGTGGAGATAACAATAACGAGCTGAGCGCAATGTGGATTGATATTCCAATTTTTTTTTATGGCTGTAGATTTGAATTCAATAGTTTCCAAGTAAGAAAATTCAGTGGCGATGGGATAAACTAGCACAATATTTTGCAGTGAGGATTTGTGTTATTTGAATTTTTTCATCGGGCAGAAAATGGAGTATAATTTTCGTTAATCTTTAATCTTCATCTTTTTGTCAATTTTTCCAGTGGGAGGGGGTCCCACGTTAACTACACGTTTTTATAAGAACTTTTGTCAAAGCTTATGTACAAAATCTTCTGAATAATCTAGTCCTCGGTCCTCAAAAATTTGAACGTGTTGATGAAGTATCGTATATCTTTCTTCTTGAAATCAGAAGGGGGAATTTTCATCGAGTAAAGAATATTTCATTCCATTCGCGTGTCTTCAATATCATGCATGCTTTGTTGAAGATCTCGACTGTTCTTTTTACGTGGAAGAAATTTGAATTTCCGAAAAGTTTTCTCTTCATTATTTGACCTGATATATTGACTTTATGTTTTTTTTTAAGAACCAGAGGCTCATTTTTTAAACTAAAGAACAGTTTTAACCATTGATTCCGAAAGGGTTCGATCCGAAACTCCTGGATGGAAAAACTCGATAAGTTTAGCAAGGTGGCAGTGGGTGTGTTAACGATCAGCTCAAAACTTACGGAACTGATTTTACGAACATTTATCCTTCTTATAAAAAAATGCAGTAGTTTAAGAATGTCAACTTCTATTTTTGATACTTCCTTTCATAAATGATTGATTCAAATTCTTTTTTTCGGAACACTTCCTTCTTCCTTCAAATGAATTCGTATTCACCTCTCTCACCACATAGCCATCAAACATTTAAAGGTCAGCTAACCTCTTTTTATAAGAACACGAGGCTGAAAATTGACCAAAACCTAAGAACAATTTAAGAACTAACCCTAAGCTTCAAATTTCAGAAATTACTTAGAAAGTAACAAAGTAGTGATTTTAAACCCATTTTAAGTTTTTAAAAAAGAAACTAAGCTTATTAAGAACATCGTAAAAACATTTAATCATGAAGGTTACCTTCCTATTTTTTCTCTCTTTCGTCATATTCTCACCCCAAACTCATTTTTGTTATAGAGGACATCCGAGAAAAGCCAGAATTCGACCAGTTCGAAAAATAGCAAGACAAACTTCAAACTCCAACTTTTTCTGGTTTTTCCAATAGCGAAAGTTGATGAAATGTTGACGGTTCTCATCAAGAACGTCGCGACAGTTTTGTCGCTACCCCCTACACAAGAGCTACCCCCACTAGACCCTAGGTTCTTTTTCAGTTCAAAAACAAGACTGAGTCAAGGCAAATGAAAGTGCTATGATGAGCTGTAATTTCTCTGATTTAAATGTTACGCCTTCTCTAACTCATTTTGCTACAATGTCGAAGTTAAAATAAAAACGCGACCTCCATGAAATCAAGAGCTCCCTTCAGCTTTAGGTAAACAGTCGACTAATCAAATTTTGGAATTTTAAGTCAATCATATTCAACTTCAGCCAAAAAAACTTTCGGTAAAAAAAAAAAAACTTTCGATTTATAGACAAATCCACAGCAGGAAAACCGACAGTAGAAGTTGTTCTTTTCAGGTTGCTGTAATACATTTGTATGAAAACAAACTTGGCCCGAAGCCATAAGCTGTGAAAACAGGCTTGGTTTTTCAAATTGCCAGAACGGAACTGTGGTACATCTAGTAAAGATGGCGCATTATTTTGCTTCAGTTAAGGATGGATTAGCTCTATCTAAGACATCCGTGGTCTTGCCAGCGAATAAAGAATTCAACTACTACACAGAACAAAAAAAATCGTCCGAATCGAATAAAAACATTCGAATGTCAAAAATAAAGCAGTCGCAAGTTTTAAGTTAGAAAGTGAAAATGCTCGGATTTTTCATGGGTTGAAAATAAAATGTCCAAAAGTTTGATGACCAATAAATTACAAGGAAAAATTGCAGGTGCCTGCGATAAAAGAAGCCGATTGCAGACTCATACAGTATGGTTCTGCTAATCTCTTTTGCGTTGCAGGGCTTGTAGAAGCTAGCTTCTGCAATTTCTAGTGCGTTTCCAAAGCCCAACTGCGGTTGGCACATTTCAAGGTGAATTCCAATTCAATTCAATTTTTATTTGTATCGAAGTGGAAGTCTCCCTAATCCTATCCGAATGTCGGAAATAAAATCAGTACCAAAATACTTGGCACAAAAGGGAAATTCCCCACGAAATTTTATAACCACAAACAATTTGGAAGCGCTCTAGAGTAGGTTGGAAGGGTAGAGTTTTAACTCTGATTTTTAACGCTCGACTTAAGACTTGATCTGAGGATCCAAAAGTTCAAAAATGTTCCGGTAGGGCTTGAAATATAGCCTAGAAATCAGGCCCGAAATTTACATTTTCGCTCAAACTTCAATTTTCGAAAAATGGTAAAATTGCCAAAATTGCCAATATGTTAGAGAGACTGATTGTAGCTGAAAACCTGAATTTTTAGGTAAAAATATTTGATATTTGTATGATTTAGGAATTAAATTTGAAATTCTTAATATTATTCGATTGCGAAAAAAAGATAGAAAATTCGTTACACCCTAAAAAATCAAATAAGGGAGTGAAAAACCTTCCGGGAAACTTTAAACTTCTATCGCAAATGGGAACTTAAATCAAATGATTGAACTTCAGATTAAGTTAAATGTACAGATACTTAATGGACGGATTTCTTTTTCTTCTTATATTTCAGATAGCGGGAGTAGACCACGCCATTTTCATCCAAAGAAACAGTCTCAACAAATTGGACCGAACGCTGAAGATCGAAGCTTGGAATGAAAGTTTTTCTAACCGTCTCATTATCAAAGAACATTGCTATTATTCCGTGAGTCTTGATTGATTTTCACGAATGAACAGATTAATTTTGATGGAAAGAAATTTCGCTAATTTTAATCCGATGAATGTTTATTTTCAGGTTCATCCCGATAATCCTAACTGGACGTTATTCGAACAGGACGCTAGCCTGGATGTCGTCAGCTTCTTTGGTTTCGAGGCTGCTGTGGAAAAATTGGCCATTAAAGCTTACACCTCCAATTTGAAAAAGGTAAACAAACCACGAGATAGTGTTAAAGTTTATACAGTAATTTTATTCAGTCAGAAAGAAAAGACACTTTTTTATTCTGTTTTTATTCAGAATAAAAAAGTGTCTTTTCTTTCTGACTGACATCGCTCTACTTATGTATCGAGCACTGTAAAAGACTGAAGAATTATTTACAGTAATTTTATGAATCGTATACAAACAGAGACTACAGTTGACTCTCACTTATTCGAACTTCTATTATTCGAATCTTTTCTATAATTCGAACTGATTTCCAGTCCCCGTCAAGGAAAAACCCTCTTAAAATACTTTCTATAGTTCGAACCTCTCTATAACAACAAACAAATACAAATAAGATTCCCAGTTTGAGTTCGAATTAGTGAGAGTCATCTGTATAGCGAGATCCAATGAAAGATCCTGCAACTTTTTTCGTCTGTTTATTTCTCTTTTTTTTTAAATCCACTCGGACAGTGCTTTTTCCCTAGAGTTTATATTCTATGACGAATTATTATTTTTCGTGGTACAGGGTAAAGAAATTATCAACTATTACATCAACGAGTTGATCAGTGAGGGGCGTACATATTTTCCGCCCTTTCAAGGATCACAAGGCCGCCCACGAACTATCAGTCATGCCGATAAGAAATCATCACAAGAAAATACCGATGCCATCGTTTCACTAAAAGGTATTCAATTCTACAGTACAGTTTCCATAATGTCTCTTTAACTTGAAAAAGTTGTCTGGTCCCTTTGCATTAAACAAATATGATAATTATAAACAAGTCTCTACAGTATAACTCGAACTTGAGTACCCCATGGTTGCTTGAATTATTGAAACTCGACAAAATATTTCTCTAATTTTATTGAAATACTGAAATAGGATGAAATTAAAAATGAAATCAGAGCGTTTTCGTAATAAAACAAGGTGATATGACCCCTCCCCACTGGGAAATGCGGAGTAGAACGCGCATAGCGCTGTCCAGACACCGTTGGTTCTGTGCACGCGAGACACAGATACCATGATGCATAGTGATGACACTCGAACAACGCGGGAGAGATTATCGCTCGTCGCAGGCGCGGAACGGGATGAGTGACACCACACACCACAATGCCTGACATATCACCCACACTCTTGTATCAGAGTAGTGGTGTACCAAATTCCCCTCGCATGGTATGGGTTGACCCGGGTGAAGGTGTGTTCATTTGCCAAGTGAACCGTAGTACTACAGTGGGAATCGAACTCGGGTCTCCCAGACGGGAGTCAAGGGCGATGACCATCACACCACTGCGCCTAAAAATAAGTAAAACAGGGAACTTCATATAATTGAAAAAAATGTGGGCTGTTAGATACCCGATGATGTTGACTTTGCTAACTTTTTATGAGAAGCATAATACGTCAAAGGGTATACGTTTTTTTATTTATAAGAACAATTTTATAAGAACACCAGCCTCAGATTTAGGCCCTCAGAACAATAGCTTTATTGTTTAAAACTGAAGAAATTTACGGACAATCTTAGCCCCAGCCAGAATTTACTGGTTCTCATAAAAAAACAGCGTGTATCACTTTGCGTTTGCACTAATACAGTACTCTTTGTTGATTCGTTCATCGAATTTTCTCCCTTTTTTTGAAGTTTAATCTTTTAAGTAATTACTTCAAAAAAAGGAATTATTAATAATTCTATTTAAACAACTCTTTTAAAATTGCAACTCCATCTGTGTGGATTTAATATTTGGCAAAATTTTGATATTTTTAATTTTATGTTTTTTCTCAACTTCAATTGAGTTAGAATCTGAGAATGTGTGTGTGTCTGTCTCTGTGTGTATGTCCCAAAACTTTGGGGCAGCCTGGAGACTTCAAAAATGGTCGGATTTGGTTGAAATTTTGCACACTTGTTCCTTGGGTGAATATCTGGGGTTGTTATTTTCATTTTTTGAAAATTTTGATTTTTGGGGACTGGGGACGAGCTTTTCGCCAAAACGAGGCTAAAACTTTGGGGCAGCCTGGAAACTTCAAAAATGATCGGATTTCGTTGAAATTTTGCACACTCGTTACTTGGGTGAATATCTGGGGGTGTTATTTTCATTTTTTGAAAATTTTGATTTTTGGGGCCTGGGCACGAGTTTTTCGAAAAAAAGGAGGCTAAAACTTTGGGGCAGCCTGGAGACTTCAAAAATTGTTCGATTTGGCTGAAATTTTGCACACTTGTTCCTTGGGTGAATATCTGGGGTGTTTTTTTCATTTTTTGAAAATTTTGATTTTTGGGGCCTGGGCACGAGTTTTCCGCCAAAACGAGGCTAAAACTTTGGGGCAGCCTGGAGACTTCAAAAATTGTTCGATTTGGCTGAAATTTGGCACATTTGTTCCTTGGGTGAATATCTGGCGGTGCTTTTTGCATTTTTCAAAAATTTTGATTTTTGGGGCCTGGGAACGGGTTTTTTGCCAAAACGAGGCTAAAGCTTTGGAGCAGTCTACAGGCCTCCAAAATGATCGGATTTGGTTGAAATTTGGCACACTTGTTCATTGGGTGAATATCTGGGGGTCTACAATTGGGCCTACGAATGATTTGAAGCCACTGAAGTTGAGCCCAGTGCGTTGCGCACGTTCGACTATATAAAATTGTTCTCATAAATAAAAAAACGTATATCCTGTGATGTTTTTTAATTTTTTTAAAGAAAAATAAATCTTAAACTTTGATTTTGTGTTGTTTATTTTCGGACAGATCTGGAAGAGGAGACATTTGCGGACGATGTCGAAGATGGTAGCAAAGAAGTGAAGAAGAAAACCGAAGTCAAAGAGACACCTCCACAACCCACTCATAAGGAAAAGATTCAAAAAGTAGCAGAACCACCCCCATTGCAAGGTAATGATTAGTAAAAATTGTTGTATAGCTTGTAAGTGGTAATCCATATTCTGGAAGCGATCGGCCAAAATTTCAGGAAAAAATAATCAATCCTTGTGCAAACTGCATCATTTGAGACGTGCAATAGCACGCGCACACCACCCCACCCACTTAAAATGTCTGAGGAATGTGATCAACCCCATAAAGTTAGTTTCAAAACTGAAAGTTGTACATAGCATTCCTTACTCTGTACCAGAGTGTATCTCACGTTTAGCACTTCGTAGTACACTCTGTGCGCATTGTTTGTTTGATAAAAAAATTCCCGTACGGAAACCTCTGCGACGAAGTATGATTTGTAAATAGCAATACTTCTCCCATCGTCTCCCCTCTTTCACTAACATTCCATCGCAGCGGCCGGTTTGAAAAATCTCAAATGAGAAAAGACAATGACAACAGACCTTCTACGGCAATGAATTTTGAAATAAGCCGTAGATACTGGGTTTGTTTACATGTAAAGAGGCTTTCTAGCTTATTCACGGTACTATTCGAAATATAGTATTATATCGGTTGCACGTAGCCTATACTAGACGTCACCCGCGTTTTTTACATGCAAATATTCCACTTTGCGACTTTTTCGAATGTTTTCAGCCCAGGTTTTCGGGCTCCAAACTTTCGATTTTTTGACGTCACTGTTAAAATTCGGGGTAACTGTTTCAATTTTCTTAAAAATATTTAGAAATCCAATGATTGTATGAATCTCTAGCCGGTCAAATTTTCAACTCAAATTTAATGAAACCTAAAGATCTCTAATGAAACTGACTAATCAAGCTAATCAGGTTTCTAAAACTCGAAAACACAAAGACGGGGATAAATCTCGGACGGCAATTTTACACACGATACGCATCCCCTGTATCAAATCATATCAGAGGGGATGCGTACAGCCTAGATTTTACGGAGTGTGAATTTGATGTTTATTAGCAGTCTAGCTCTAGACTATTCACTTATTACAAATTTTGTTATGGTCACTTAGAAATTTTCTTAACGAGCCCAGCCGGCACACAACGTCAAAACAACGTCCATGTGACATTCATAACGTCCAAATAACGTCATTTGAACGTTAAAATAACGTTGCGTGCCAGCTGGGAACACATTTTCATGTTTTTACTTTGCAGAGTATAAATTAGACGAAGGTCTCATCGCCAGATATCTCGGAGAACTGACCAGTATTGAGGAAACAAGATTATTACAACTTCGCAGGCGATTTCAGGGAACACATTCTGGAAAGGTATTTTTCACTGACTTCTATTTTATATCACTGAGATGGAGCACTCTTCACAAAGAAATGTCCCTATCTATTTTCATGAGTAACATCGCTAGTCAGTATCAGTTATTTAAAAAAATGACCTTTATTTTATTTCTGTGGAATGGAGCACCCTTACAATGTACTTCAGAACGCCATGGGTTTTAGAATCTCTACTTAGGTATTCGAATTTCTCTAATTCGAACCTTTATAGTTGATCTTCTCGGATGGAAAGTGGTGTAAAATACTCTCTGTAATTCAATTCAAGCAATATTCTTAGCGCCTTGAAGATCAAAGTAGAAAGAGTGAAGTATGTGTTATTCAACTCTTAACTTGTAGGAATGTGAAGAAATTGACGAGAACAGAAAAGGGTGCATCACATGAATGAGTACCTTTTTCCCTCAACAATATGTCTAATTATTTTCTTTTTGTAGATTCCTTCCGTTTCAGTCTTATTGAGGTTCCTACGGGCTCGAGAAAATAGCTTGGATAAGGTGAGTCTCCAATCCATTATACATCTATCTCTCACATGAATGTATTCATGATATGCACCATTGCAATGTCTTCTGACATTACGTCACGGACCCAAAAGCTGATTGGTTGTAATTGACGTAAAAACAGTCAATACGTCATTTTCAACCAATCAGCTGTTGGGTCCGCGGAAGACATTGCAATGGTGCATATCATGAATAATACCGAATATATAATCTCTAACAATTTCTCACACTATTTTTGTTGAATCTTTGGGAATGGTTTTGCCAAAATGAGGATATAACATTTAGAGAGCTTGATGACTTGAATACGAATGATGAATATAACGCAAGGCCATCTGATTAAAACTAACTTTTATTGGTATCCTAAATTCCAATTCAAAATGCAAGTTCAAGTTCACTAATTCTGTTGTACTCTAATACTCTCTTGTTGAATTATTTCAACATTCAGTCCTAGAAAGATTGGCATCTGTTGAATAGTAATATCCTGAAAACTCAATTCCTGGCCGGGTAGCTCAGTCGGTAGAGCATTCGCCTTACAATCTAAGGATTGTGGGTTCGATCCCCGGTCACCGCCAACTCAGCGGATGAGTAGCTTAGATTGGGTAATCTGATCTAGGCGGTAAGTTACTGGGAGCTGAGAGTAGGTGTGGCGCTCCACCTCAGCATTCGATCTCCTGCGCAAATAGAAAAGGGGATAGACTCCCTCACTCCCGGTTCCAGATGAATATACTTATTTACTACTCAACTCCTGTCCCAATTAAATTAAGATGAACCGAATACCAGTGGACTTAAACACAGATTTATAAAGCCTGTAGGGTTAAATGGCGTACTTTGACTGAAAACTGTGCCGTCTTTCGGTAGGAAATCCTACCTAAGTCACGTGACATTAAAATAGAATTTCAGTGCTTGAACAATCAGAAGCTTCCCAAATTTTCGAAAGCAATATCAACAATATATATAATAATAATAATATAACAGGTTCATATCAACACATCCAACAATCAGAGTGTAATTCATTTTATCTCCCTAATTTCAGGCGTACGAGATGTTAAAGTGTGCCGTATTTCGGTAGGAAATCCTACCTAACTCACGTGACATTAAAATAGAATTTCAGTGCTTGACCAATCATTTTATCTCCTTAATTTCAGGCGTACGAGATGTTAAAGAATTCGTTGCATTGGAGACGTCAACATCACGTGGATAAGATCCTGGAAACGTGGAATCCGCCTGGTGCACTTCTCGAATATTACCCTGGTGGATGGCACTACCATGACAAGGGTATATATAATGTTGGTTATTTCTATAAAAATTAAATTTGTTTACATGAACATTCTTCTGAGATCTATAGACTTTCGGTTTCTTAGAAAAGACCAGCAAAACACCCACAAAAATGCTGAAAATAAGATAATTCGAACATTTTAGGATCAGACCCTATCTAAGAACATCTGAAGGCATTAAAGAATTTTGTTTTTTTCGTAAAAAGATCGTTTTTTCTTATGGCCGAGACACTACATCTAACAAATTTTTGTTTGCATAATATGTTCCTCATAGATTGTTGACTAGATTTTTGCAGTTTTTATTACATATATGTTTTTTTACGTAACTAGCTCCTTAAGGACGTGGCCACTAATGTCCACTAATTAGAGAGGAAAAAGTAGGGTTTTGGCCATTTCGTACCAAAAACGTTGTCCGCCAAATGAGTGTCCGCCTTTTGGAAACTTTCTATGAGGATTTGACTAGGAAATGACCGGGGGAAATAAAACTGACTGCTAAGGTTTTCCGCCTTTTATATATATAAATTTTACCAAATAGCACTATAGAGGAGTAAGTCACTCCAATCATCATAAATTTTTCAAAACATATAACTATTTTTTGTCTAGTGCTCGATTGCACAGACCATCAATTGACAATCCACTTGATACAACTTGATCTAATAAAGTCTTACAAGGCCTTCCACGTTTTGTATAATTGTCACAGTTGAAGGCAAGCATTTTTACTGATCGATCAAGGGACATGAGTGTCCGTTAATTGGAGTTTTTACGGTAGATCCAAGAACATCCGGCTCGACTATCTACGAATGAGCGATAATTGGAACCAGAAAGATTTTTCAGACCACTTGCCAATCACTCAGTTTGGAGAGATCGTTTGATATTTTTTCGATTTCTTTCTAGATGGCCGACCAGTGTACATAGTGAAGATTGGCAGCATGGATTTCAAAGGACTCTTAAAGACTGTCGGGGAGACAGGGTTCATAAAACAGGTAATTACTCTCTTTTTTCTGAGTGAATTTGTCCTCTAAATACAGATGAGATGGGGTTTTTATAAGATACTTTAATAATTGGTCATTTGAAGTAATAAAATGACACGTTCTTGAGAAAAAGTAACAAAATTGTTTTATTACTGGTTAACGACCAACCAACTTAAATAAGAGCTTGTAAAAACTCCATCTCGTCTCCCGTAATTTATGCGAGGAAATTATTTTCACTCTTCTAAATTTACTCTGGAATTTAAAGCTTCTAATTATTAGTGTTTAGTGCTTATACCAGCAGAAAAAAAATTACCCACGCAGAAAATTTTTGACCTATGCAAACTTCATTTTAGTTGAAGCAGCAAGCATGTTACCACTAAAACATCACTTCTTGAAAAAATAGCCTTGATTTTATACCACTTTCCAGCTGAAAGGACCGACGTTTTAATTCGAATTGGGCTTTTCCAGAAAAAAACCGTACAACCCCTGTTGTGAATTACCCCCATGGAATTCCGCTTATTTTTGACGGATTTTTGTCTACTGCTATGGAATTCCACTGCATTTTAAACCATACCCCCTTGGAATGGAAATGGACTCCTCAACAGGGTGTGCACGGTTTTTTTCTGGAAACACCATTACAGAAAGATTCTAGAGGTTTGAATTAGTTGAAGTTGACTGTAACATTTAAATTTCAACGATTTCGAATAAGCTCAGTAGTCAAGACCTCTTTATGCGTACAATTCAATTCATAGAATGATATCTTATCGGAGGGAACTTTTTTCTGTAATTTCAGGTCGTTTCAATCAACGAAGAGGGTTTGAAGAAGTGCGTGGAAGCGACTGACATTTATAAAAAACCGATTACGTAAGAAAGAAGCTCTTGCAATGGACTGTTCCATTTAATTCCCATAGACCATTATTTCACAGTCGCAAAGCGTAATGGGTAATCAGGACCACTGCGCGCTAATAATGACTTACTATTGGTACAATGTTTTGAAATGTCTTGAAGATTTTTGCCTCCAACCAACGGGAAACCCTTATCAGGGCGCAATCAGTCCTGATTACCCATGATCCATTTCGACTGTGAAATGACCTATACATGGGGGGGGTGGACCAATCTTTTCAAGCCAAAAAAATCCTTCAAAATGTGTGGATACCTCCTGGAAAAAAGTAAGATTTGCAAAGACCCTTGGAAAATCTTTTTTCATACCTAAATTGAGGGTGAACGAAAAAAATTAAAAAACTTTCTTTAGACCCCTGGAAGTTCTTCTCGGATCGTCCCTTGGAAATGTTCGTACACCCCCTCCCTGAGTATAAAATGAAATGGCCAGGCCATATTTTAGAAAGGCAGGGAAGCGTCCGTTGCTGGCCAAAAAGGGCACTTTTTCTTGTGTTTTTCTGCTAAAAAGGCTGTTTTTACCAAGATTTTAGTGTTTTCAGGAGGGGCAGCGTCTGATGACCGCACGCTAAAAGGGCATGGAAAATGGCCTGATGGCCCAATTTCAAATGTTCTTGTGAAATCAAGGGCATGTGTTGCTACCACCATTTTGAGAACGAGCCATGGAAGTTATATTCTGAACCCCATCAGAGTTATTAGTTAATTCCATTCCACAGAAATCCTCATGAAAAAAAACAGCTGTTAATTTGACGATGCCAGCCAGGGAATTGACGCGATTGCAGTAGAATTATTTTACAGCGTCATTTTTACTATTTTTCTATCCCGCCATCGCAGTCCTTCAAAACAGAAAACTCAACACTTTTACTTTTTTTATATCCCGCAATTGCAGTCCTTCAAAACAGAGAACTCGACACTTTTACTTTTTTTATATCCCGCAATTGCAGTCCTTCAAAACAGAGAACTCGACACTTTTACTTTTTTTATATCCCGCAATTACAGTCCTTCAAAACAGAGAACTCGACACTTTTACTTTTTTTATATCCCGCAATTACAGTCCTTCAAAACAGAGAACTCGACACTTTTACTTTTTTTATATCCCGCAATTACAGTCCTTCAAAACAGAGAACTCGACACTTTTACTTTTTTTATATCCCGCAATTACAGTCCTTCAAAACAGAGAACTCGACACTTTTACTTTTTTTATATCCCGCAATTGTAGTCCTTCAAGAAAGAAAACTCAACACTTTTACTTTTTTTATATCCCGCAATTGCAGTCCTTCAAAACAGAGAACTCGACACTTTTACTATTTTTATATCCCGCAATTGCAGTCCTTCAAAACAGAGAACTCGACACTTTTACTTTTTTGATATCCCGCAATTGCAGTCCTTCAAAACAGAGAACTCGGCACTTTTACTTTTTGATATCCCGCAATTGCAGTCCTTCAAGAAAAAAAACTCAAGATTCAGATAAAGATGTTTATTTACATATTTGAAGTTTTTGAAATTTGTCTTCGTCATTTTTTACTGGAATGATTGATTTAAATTTCCCCCTCCTTTTCTTCACAGAAATTGGACATTGATAGTTGATATGGATGGTTTGAACATGAGACATCTTTGGAGGCCTGGTAAAAAATCTTATCCTTGTCATATTCGTGTCCACAATATCTTTCTTCGGTTTGAAAAAGTTGATAAATGATGACAGTTGTCTCTTTACAAAGGATGCTCCACCTGTATTGAGTGGTTCACCTGTATTGAGTGGTTCACCTGTATTGAGTGGTACCTGTATTGTTCACCTGTATTGAGTGGTCACCTGTATTGAGTGGTCCACCTGTAATTGAGTGTCACCTGTATTGAGTGGCCACCTGTATTGAGTGGTTTCACCTGTATTGAGTGGTTCACCTGTATTGAGTGGTTCACCTGTATTGAGTGGTTCACCTGTATTGAGTGGTTCACCTGTATTGAGTGGTTCACCTGTATTGAGTGGTTCACCTGTATTGAGTGGTTCAGGATTCACTAAGGATCCACACTGACACACAGTTTTTTTGGATTAAGTGCGTTTTCCGGGGGGGACTACTAGGGAAGAAGGCTAACGCACTCCCACCTCATCCACGTTGTGTTGTGGAATCAATACCTAGCACAGTCCCCTACAGGTTTCTTGAATTTCTATCTTCCATTGCATCGGCAATGGTGTATTCACTACAACCACAGCACTGAGTGGGAGTAGAACCCTGACTTTCTAGACGGAAGTCGAAATTGATGCCTACTACTCTTAGGTTCCAAATAAACGAGAGGGTTCGAATAAACGGGGGAGGGGGGGTTGGAAAGTTTTCAAAATTTTAATAAACGGGCGGCCTAATTGCCGAGGGGAGTTGGAAATTGTACTTCCAAAAACCTAAAAATAAGGTAAATATAGGCTAAAATCAGGCTATTTAGAACAGAATAAGGGACCTTCTCTTTGAAAGCTGAAAACATTCTTAAAAAATAATAAACGGGGGGCCTAATAAGGTCCGGGGGGTTGAAAAATTTTGGAAAAATTAACAAGCGGGGGTGGGGGCGTTTTTTTGGAACCTAAGACTACACAACTTTGTCTCATTGACTACGGTTTAACTAGCTGAACCGTTGGAGAGAGGAATCGTATTGGCAAGATGATTGAAATTTCCCTATCTCCGCTTGCTATTGAAGATTATTGAAATTTCCTTTTTTTATTTTTGAAGGTATTCGCGCCTTATTAAAAATGATCGAATTGGTTGAGGCGAATTATCCAGAAACGATGGGTCAATTACTAATCGTACGTGCACCGAAAGTGTTCGGTGTGCTATGGACCTTGCTATCACCCTTCATCAATGAGAACACCAGAAAAAAATTCATGATTTATACGGGAGACGACTATCAAGTAAAAATATTATTTTATTCAATTGTTTGAAAAGGGGCCCCTCCACTTTTCTAGGGTCCTTTTTTTGGTATCCCCGACCTTGAAAATTACCGCCAGGGGGCAGAGGGTTTACCTACTGTGCGGTATGTGCGGCGAAAAAAATGGCTTTTAAAATCGCACCCTATTAGCGCAGCAAAAATTCGGTGAAATTGATACCCTTACAGTGCATTTTCCTCAAATTTTCAACTCTTTTAGAGTAAAAAAATCAATTGCAATTTTTTCTGAAAATTGCTGAAATTTGCTATCTTAAAAAACTTAACCTTAACCGCCACGTATACCCGTCGGCCTTTGCTTTGCAATATTAAATTTTTCTACTCGGAAAAGTTTAAAGCACTCAATCTAGCCATCCGGGCTTTATATTATAGATCTCAATTTGAATGGAGGCATGACAGGTGGTCTTATAATGTAGACTTTAGCCACGGCAGCCGCTTTTCAAGACTTGGTGTTATATTAATTATTTTTTTATGAAAGACGATTGTTTTTTCAGGGCGCCGGAGGATTGGCTGACTACCTTCCGAAAGAATACATTCCGCAATTCCTTGGAGGTTCTTGTGATGTAAGAAACCATGTTCTTTGTTGGCAAAATACCCGTTTTACCTTACACAGTCTTTTCTCTAGGCTACATCATGTCGTCTTTCGTTTCGAGCGTACAACTCATACTCTTCGAATTATGCGCACTGCTCTCGTTTTGTATTTTGAAATTTCTCCGTTTACATCGCATTCGGACTGAGGTCTAAACCAATCAGCTGTGTTTTAAACATTCTTTTATTTGAAATCTCTATTGATCACTATTTTTTGTCAAAAATTCTGTTTTGTTTAATCCTATCAAGAAACAAATTCCCGACAGTGCCTATATACCAAGAGTAAGAACAAAAAGCAAAAAAGTACTTGTAGTTGTCTATTGTGAAATTCGCTGCTTGTTGTTTACAGTTCAGTACCCCCTAAGTGAGTACATTCGTTAGTTGCAAACGTTACTCTCGGGTACCTAATAGCCGGGGGGGGCTGCTATTTAATTTTTCGAAAATTTTCCACCCTGGACATTCTTATTCCAACCTCCTCCGACTTATTAAGTTTTAAGATTTTTTCCAACCCCCCCCCCCCCCCCCCGGCTATTAGGTATTAGAGAGTAGTTACATAGGTTGAGTGTTAAGTCTTTAATTCAATCCTTTTGTAATTTTTGTTTTCCTTTGCACTTTCCTTTATCGTTTTTTGCCTCTTTTTCTATCAATCTTAACTAGAGAGTTTCTAGTGAGTACATAGATGATTTAGAAAATTAAACGCCTGCGATACGTCTAATAAATATCAAACGCCACTTTTTTTATCACGTGAGTACCAAGCTTAAATGATAGATTGATGATCAAACCTCCTCGAAATCTACTTCATGCAGTCAAACCAAAGTGAACTATCGATTCTCCTGAACGAGCAATTCATGTCGTAACTGTATTTTTTTCTGACATAATACCTTGGGTCAAACATCTGATTGGTTACAAGTGACGTATTGACTGTTTTAACTTGAATATATATCTAATATTCCACATAATCGCAGATTTCCTATTGTTAAAATTGTTTTTTAGAAAGGCTCTTTTAGTCAATCTAGAGGGCATAACATACAAAAGATTTTCTGTCTGGATGAACCCAACAGTGATGGGCCGTCTTTATAGATTAAACATTGCCCCCCTTAAAGCTAAGGCACTTGTTTAAGATGTAATAGCGAGTTTATGTATTTGCACTTTTGAGGACGGTAGATTGACTGAAGCGATTTGAAAATACCCGCAGTTCGAGGACGGCAAAATTGCTGATTTACCGTCGTCCTCAGCTGGTCAGGATCTAGCCAAACTAGAACCTCATCGTCTCCGTCGCAGAAAAACACAGATACATAAACTCGGTAATGTCATATGGCACGGTGCATAATATGAATATGAAACCTCAACAAAATAACAAATTGATCGCATTTTTTTCAGTGTGGTATTCCCGTTGGAAAGACAGTGCCAAAACAATTTTATAAATACGATAACATCGGAGAAGCATCAGAGAGTGAGTCGAACTGGCTGGATACCGATCTCTATCACATCGCAAACTTTATGAAAGGCTCTCCACATGACGTAAGTTAATTTGTTCGTTCACTGATGTGTTCTTTACTTCTCAAATTAGTCACTTTTCGGGATCAGGGAGAAGTGTTAAGGTCGGTCTCCACTTGCGCGCGCTTTGATCGCACTTTTTTGCTTCAATCATGGCGTTCTAAATTTGCAGCCACTTACAATGCATTTTCTACCCATTTTTTCGGTGTTGTTTTTCTTGCGCGACGTCAAAAATGGGTGTTTTGAAAAAGAATTGACGTCAACACTGCAATGACATCATTAATTAGGTCCACAGGATTTTGACGTCAAAGCACGCTTGCTATGCCATGGCTTCAATCCTTTTTGCTGGGAAAAAAGATTACGTCATAGAAATATAGCGCGCGCTCGAAAAAAAAGTTGAATACATTTCAACTTTTTTCAACCGTTACGTCAGATCGCGCTACAGGAATTGCTTCATTTTTCTTTTGACCAATAGCGTGGAAGTTTTGTTCAAAAAAGTGCGATCACAGCACGCGCAAGTGGAGACCGGCCTTTAAACGAGGTTAGAAAGTTTGGTGCGTCATTTCGAAAATGATAGAATTATTTTAAATTTTGTTTCGGTGTGTGTTTATTACAGGTAATCTTGACAGTAGCAGAGGCTGAATCAGTCCTCACTTGGGACTTTGATGTCATCGAAGGGGATTGTCATTTCCAAGTATTACGTCACAAGCGGCCGCGGGAAGCCAGTATGGTCAGCACAACTTGTTTAGGTGACACCAGCATAACGAAACCCTCCATTCGTCCAGGCATCGACGCTCAAGTTGTCGAACGCCCTATACTCTGTCGACAAGGCGACTCAGTTCAGGTAAGGATGGTCAAAGGACGGTTTACGTTTTATTTACATATACCAATTTACAGGATAAAAATTGTGCAAAAGTACTTGACCAATTACCAGATTTTTCCAAGAGCTAAAGTCTATTCACCGTTAGGCTGCACGCATCCCCTTTGATATTATGTTTTGATATAGGGGATGCTAATCGTGTACAAAATTCTCGAACGAGAGTCACCCTCAGATGTTTCTATTTTCTTAAAGACTTTAGAAGTCTAGATTATATTAACCTCTATCCATTCAAGCTTTTAATTCAATTTAATGAAATTTACAGATCTTTTCACATAAAACATACTAATCAAGCCAATCTAGTTTTTAAAACTCAAAAACACAAAAACGGGGATAAATCTTGGACGGGAATTTTATATACGTTGCGCATCCTCAATATCAAATCATACATTAGGGGATGCGGGCAGCCTACTTCAACATAGTTTTTTTTAGCCTAGTTATACAAGAAACTTATTAACTTTAATCTTTTTACACCAACCCATCATGAGTTTTTCATTGTATTTTCCTAGGGTACACACATTTGTCAACAACCTGGGGTTTACATCTTACAATGGAAATTCTCGAATTCCGGGACTTCGCGACAAAGTTTGAAGATACAAAACAAGTGCAAATTAATGTTGTATTATGATATCTTACCTTCGAAAGACTTCAGGTTCGTTTTTCCTATCCAACTCAAAAATATCTTTCCGACGGTTTCTAAGATCTCTTATATTTTTGATTATACTCAATATCTTTCAAACGATGTATAACTTATCAATACCTTATCGGCCCTTTTTACGCCGGCCCTTATTACGCCACAGCCTGATTTTGGGCTTACGCCAATTATGTAGGGCCGTAAATAACGCCAAAATTTGTTAGAATGGCTATTTGTGCTTCAATTTACATTAAAATATCACTTTTCAGTTGTAAACTGTTGAAAATTCCATTAAAAATCACTGATTTTTGCAGAAGTTTTAGATATGGAATAAAACAATGGATAATTTTTGGACCTACCCCGGTGGGGTGGAGGTCCTATAAATTAACCCGTGTTCGTTAGTTAGTTAGTTAGTTCGTTCGTTCGTTAGTTACCAACTTTTCTCGAGATTGGCTCATTCAATTTTTCTGATTTTTTGCACAAAGGTGCATTACTATAAACCCTCGAATGTGACGGAGCCCGATTTTCGAAAAAAAATTTTTTCCGGCCGGTAGAACCGGAAATATCCCGAAAAAAGCGGTTTTTTGAGATTTTCTCGAGATTTTATCATTAGTTTTTTGCGATTTTTTGCACATAGATGCACATTAGTACTGCCGAAAAGGTGTCGAAAACCGTTTGCCGAAAAAAAATTTTTCCGGTCTGTAGAACCGGAAATGTGCCGGAAATCGTCGTTTTTTCACATTTCCGTCACATTTTTTCAAACTTCTTTAATTGTTTCTTTACAGAAAAATGTTCTTTATGATGATGCCCAAAACTTAGCATCGTTTGATTTCCAAAAATATCATCCTTTGAATCCGGAACTCCTTAAAAATCGCCGGAACAGCCGAAAACCGGCGTAAAAACGGTTTTCCTTCATTTTTTCAACTTATACTCCACAGATTTCATGATTTTTTGCACAATGATGTAAAATGGCAATGCCCAAAATGTGACAGAGCCCAATTTTCAAAAAAGAAATTTTTCCGGCCGGTAGAACCGGAAATGTCCCGAAAAAAGCGGTTTTTTGAGATTTTCTCGAGATTTTCTCATTAGTTTTTTGCGATTTTTTGCACATAGATGCACATTAGTACTGCCGAAAAGGTGTTGAAAACCGTTTGCCGAAAAAAAATTTTTTCCGGTCTGTAGAACCGGAAATGTGCCGGAAATCGTCGTTTTTTCACATTTCCGTCAAATTTTTTCAACTTATTTAATTGTTTCTTTACAGAAAAATGTTCTTTATGATGATGCCCAAAACTTAGCATCGTTTGATTTCCAAAAAAATCATCCTTTGAATCCGGAACTCCTTAAAAATCGCCGGAACAGCCGAAAACCGGCGTAAAACGGTTTTCCTTCATTTTTTCAACTTATACTCCACAGATTTTCATGATTTTTTGCACAATGATGTAAAATGGCAATGCCCAAAATGTGACAGAGCCCAATTTTCGAAAAAGAAATTTTTCCGGCCGCTAGAACCGGAAATGTCCCGAAAAAAGCGGTTTTTTGAGATTTTCTCGAGATTTTCTCATTAGTTTTTTGCGATTTTTGCACATAGATGCACATTAGTACTGCCGAAAAGGTGTCGAAAACCGTTTGTCGAAAAATTTTTTTTTCCGGTCTGTAGAACCGGAAATGTGCCGGAAATCGTCGTTTTTTTCACATTTCCGTCACATTTTTTCAACTTATTTAATTGTTTCTTTACAGAAAAATGTTCTTTATGATGATGCCCAAAACTTAGCATTGTTTGATTTCCAAAAAAATCATCCTTTGAATCCGGAACTCCTTAGAAATCGCCGGAACAGGCGAAAACCGGCGTAAAACGGTTTCCTTCATTTTTTCAACTTATACTCGACAGATTTTCATGATTTTTCGCACAATGATGTAAAATGGCAATGCCCAAAATTATACATTACTTCCATTAAATTCTAATTATTCGTTTTATAAATAGGTAGGTCCATTAAAGTATTACTTGTTTATCTTCGAATCATACATAAAATCCTTTAAATAGAGTACAATGGTCAAAAATTAACGCCACTTTTAATTAAAACTTGCAAAATTTTGGCCCTTTTTACACCGGCCCTTTTAACGCCGGCCCTTATTACGCCAAGAGCCTAAAAATAACGCCAATAAGGGCCGGCGTAAAAAGGGCCGATAAGGTAGCGAGTTTATGTATCAGTGGTTTTCTATGACGGATACGTATATATCTTCTTATTATTCTGATCAGCCTCGATTTCGCGAGTCAAAACTGCGGATTTTCCAAATCGCTTGAGTCACTACGCCGTCCTAAAAAGTGCAAATACATAAACTCGTCAATTTAGCATACGTGGATACCAAGTAAAAAGAGTCAGTTGTCCACAAACCTTGCGGGCAGTGCAGTGTCAACTTAAAACCAAGAAGGGCAATCCTATCACAAAAAACCATAACTTTTGATCATTCATGATATGCACCACTGGAGAGTCTTCTGAGAACCTTTAAAAATTTTCCACCCAATACGTCACTTAAACAATAGAAAAAGTGACGTATTGGGTGAAAAAAAATCTGAAAAGTTGCATAATTTCATAAAGTCATTGCAGTGGTGCATATCATGAATTGGTTGGAAGATAGGTTAGGAACGACAATGACCTTTTGGAGCAGGGTTTTGAACTGATATTTTTTCTCATTACAGAGGTTCGATGTCCAGCATTACGTCCAGCGCGAGCGGCTTCTCACAGCTTAGCATCTCCTCAACAACAAATAGCGGAGCAACCAAAGGCTTCTTAGCTAGCTTTTCGAGTAATGCAAGCAATAACAGGTGATGTGTATGTCGCTTAGAAGATTATGGAGTGACAGAAATGCGTTTCTCAGAAGATTATGGTGTAACCAATATATGTCGCTTAAAGAAGATTATGGAGTGGCATAAATGCGTTTCTCAGAAGATTATAGTGTAACCATCATATGTCGCTAAGAAGATTATGATGTGACAGAAATGCGTTTCTCAGAAGATTATGGTCTAACCAACATATGTCGCTTAGAAGATTATGATGTGACAGAAATGCGTTTCTCAGAAGATTATGGTGTAACCATCATATGTCGCTAAGAAGATTATGATGTGGCATAAATGCGTTTCTCAGAAGCCAACGACATGCGTTAGTTAGCTACCATGCTAAATGACGTAATGACATGTCGTAGAACTGGAGATCCAACTAAATAAACTCCCTCTCCGTTGGTCCAATATATGTTTCGAAATAGGTCCTTTGCTATCATGGCGTTCTAAATTACCGGCCTGGTAAACGCGCGGCTATCTCATTTTTATGCAGGCCCGAAATTGGAAACTAACGTAATTTCGTGGTTAATTTCGCGTTTACCAGGCCTGTAATTTAGAACGCCATATGTGCTATACATTATTGAAACACAATGTTTTGACCTTGCCTGTTACGTCATAACTACGCCATAAGAAGAAAAGAACCGTGTTTGTTGGAAGCTTCTGCTGGTTTGAAACCTCCTCAAATAGATGTGCACAGTTTTGTGGTGAACTTATCGTATTACTTCAAATAAAAGCCCCTCTTCTTTAAACGCCCCCCTCAAATAAACGCCCCTCCTAAAAGAAAAATTATTTAATAAACGCCCCCCCTCTTGAAATAAACGCCCCTTTCGAATAATCACCCCTTTAAAAGAGGGACGTTTATTAGAAACTTGTGACTTTAATACTTCAATACCAGTCTTGATTGGGTTTGAAAAGGAAGAATTTAGTCATTTCTTGTAACCAGAGCAGTTTTCGAAGCAATTTTAGTTGTTGAACCAAAGAAATTTTGCACTAAAATCCTGATAAAGAACTAAAACAAAAGATTTATTTGCTCTAAATATTCGACTATAGACTAAAACAATTTAATAAACGCCCCTTCTTTTAAACGCCCCGAGCGTTTATTCGAAGTAATACGGTAAGTGTTTGATTATGTGTCACTATATAAGCTGAAACATTATATATAGCTGAATCTTTTTTGCAGGGTATCCTAAAAATCCTAGATACGCCCCTGAGTGTTGTACGTTTCCGCTTTGATGTGCATTGTTGAAAAATGTTTATGAAAGGCTTGTAAGAATGTATCCTCCAGGAAGAGTGTGCTTTACCTTTCTGGCCAAATCAGAAGGTGGACTGATACCTTTTGCTCTATTAATTTTCTGTATTATAGTTTCACAGCTGGTAAAAGGGGACGAGTATGCTCAAGACTGCAAAAGAATTGCAAAGTAAGCATTTTGTTTGTTTGTTAGTGTTAGGGGAAAGTTATTTTTATCCCTTGATTGTCTGCGATTTCTTTTAAAGGTTTTGTTATTGGTCAGAAAGGGAAAATACATTTTTTGCTATATCAGCATAATATAGCAATAAACACACACGGTCCTGATAGTCTGATATGTATTTGGACTATATTAAAGTTCATTCACTTTTTATGTATACACACTTTTTCTTGCTACATTGTTGAAACCATGTCAGCTTAATTAGACTAATTGAGGGTGGTTTCTACATGATAGCAAAAATAGTGCAGGGTTAAAGCGAATGGACTTTGATGTAAATGCTAGATATGTTTTATCTTAACTAGATGACTCTTTAACGAGATTTCAAACCCTAAACCCTATTTCAACAGATCACGCCACTATAAGATCTGATAGGCGTGTATATATCAGTGTATATAAAGCTGGTTGACTTCTGGAATTTCAATCTCACATTATGTTTTTGCATCATATTTTGCATCGCGACTTTGAAAATGAAATCTAATTCTGTCTATAAAGCGCACCAAAGTTTTAAAGGATTGGTGAATTATTGGGTTGTTGCCATTGAAGAATGTGCAAATGTGAAAGGTTGTTAATCTTTATGCTACCCTCTTCACTTTCTCTTCATCCTAGATTCATGCAAGATTTGGCAGCACACCCGTCATTCCAAAACGATGAAAATCTGAAGAATTTCTTAACAGAGGAACAGGTCAGTGTTAAACATCACATTTTCTTTTACAACAAAACACGTCCAATCTATTAATTTATTCTTTCTTTGATGTAAAAAAAGGCCGAGAAAGTAATTTGTTTATTCAGCTTTGCCATGTCAACATAGGGTGCCTACTTACCAGCCTTACAAACTGACCGCAAAGTTTGATCGGAGTATTGCAAGCTCTGGTATAGACATTTTATCTGGCGAGGGCTTATAAAAATAACATTACGTAATGTTTAAATTTTCTGTGAGTCACTAAATAGAAAGATTTAATAGCAGATCTTTACTAGCTGCGGTTTCTTTAGAGGGCAGCTATAATACTCTTATCTTATCTTAATATCATAAAAAGTATTCATATTGCATCACTTAACAATCAACAATATTGGAGAATTATTGAATACATTATTATCACATTATGATAAAAATCATCTTTCAAACTTAACCAAAACAATCAGAAAACCCAATCAGCATACAGCTTTCTCTTATGCACACGTACACGATTGAGCGAATCAGACCTCTGGTAAGACACAGCTTATTTAAACTTCTTTTTATCATCGGAGTTATGATGGGTAACTTCTTATACATCATAACTCTAGTTTTGGTTTCTATCACTTTAAATTCAATACTCGACGTTTCCGGAAAACTATTTCTATGTAACGGAAGGAAAAACATTACCGTAATTCCTCATATCCAGAATGACAATGGAAAGTCAGGGGAAGAATCAATAGAAAACTTTTTGAAGAATTTTGTAGCGCAGCTGGAAAACTTAATCAATTCTTTACTGGAAAAAGCTTGTTTTGAAGTATGGTTTTTTTCACCCATTCGAAATTGTTGCGTTCGCCAGACGGAAGAAAATTACGTCCCTTTCCTTGAGACGGAGTGGATGGCTATAACAAGCACGGACGATGATGATATCTTGAACCTTTTATCAAACATTCCTTACAGTAATGACGAAATCGAACAAACACTGCTTTTCGTGAGCTACCAACCTTTCCCAGGAATGGAAAATATGAGAGAGGCAACTTCAATATTAACTGAACTGAGAGAAGTGAAGGGAAAGTATAACATTGTTATCCTATGTATGTCACCAATATTTCCCGAACTTTGTGTGGAAAGTAAAAAATGGTTGCCCGCTCACAATGTGATTTATGGATTATCATTCTTTACAAGTTTCAATACTAACTTACACCGGATATTGCTTGACCAAGCTAGTAACCCCCATCATGATTGGCGGCAGAGGTACACTCGAGATATACATAATGAGTGCCAAACATCAAGGAATACAAAGGTTTTCGTATGGACTCTCTCTGACATATCTCAATATCATAACATCAGAGATGTTCTGTTTCTACAGGATTTGTTCAATGACCTTTTTATCAACACAACAATACATCTTGGCGTTAAGCTGTTAGAAAGACCACCTTATAGTTTTACTGATAAAAAAACTATCGTGACACTGCAATACAAAGATCTAAACCGAGCATCTTATAAATCAATAATCGTGACAAACACCATTGGTTTAATCAAACATTTAAATGACATCGGAGGAAATGCTCAAATTCATATTATAATCTATTTTAAACACAGTGAACCTGACCTTAACCAGCTACCTTTCACATTCAATAACACCATCAGAATCATTGTTGACGGAGAAAGTATTACAAAATCTCCAAAATTTCGTGAGGACGGACAATTTGTGATCGGTGGGGAAAACATGATGGATCCTTTGTTTATTAAGATACTTTTCGAGGAAATTTACTCAATTATATGTTAAATACCTAGTAGATAGATGGCAGTATTATAGAATCTCCAATATTTCGTGAAGACGGACAATTTGTGATCGGCGGGGAAGATATGATGGATCCTTTGTTTAATAAAATACTTTTCGAGGAAATTTACTCAATTATATGTTAAATACCTAGAAGATAGATGGCAGTGTTATAGAATCTCCAATATTTCGTGAAGACGGACAATTTGTGATTCGTGGGGAAAATATGATGAACCCTTTGTTTATTAAAATACTTTTCGAGAAAATTTACTCAATTATATGTTAAATACCTAGTTGATAGATGGCAGTATTACAGAATCTCTAATATTTCGTGAAGACGGACAATTTGTGATTCGTGGGGAAAATATGATGGACCCTTTGTTTATTAAAATACTTTTCGAGGAAATTTACTCAATTATATGTTAAATACCTAAAGTCTATTCACGATAAGTGTGCACTCTTTTTTCATTTACCTATAACTTTTGAAGGAATTCTTCAATCTTTATAAATTTGGTATCATTTGAAAGATATTAGTGAGTGGAACAATTTGAAATAAAAACATTTTTAAAAAAATTCTAAAAATGAAGATGAAAATGAAGAAGAAAAAAATGAATATCTTGTAGAAGAGTGCCATAACTTTCATTTTCACTGGAGAGATTCTTTGATTTTAGGAGATAATCACTGTGAAGAAATTTTATTAAAATATTTATTCAATATAAAGTTATGATACAAAGTTCATGAGTGATTGACCCCAAAAAAACAGCAAAAAACGCAGAAACAGCGTTTTAGACTTCAATCAGCGTTATAACTTTGTTTGATATCTTTTGACTGAATGATTATTTTAGAGAATTTTTTCACAGTGATGACGTCGATGATTAAGGATTCACTTCAGTGAAATGATAGTTAGAGCACTTTCTACAAGATCTTCATTTTTTTCTTCTTCATTTTCATCTTCATTTTTAGAATTTTTTTAAATATTTTTTTATTTCAAATTGTTCCACTCACTAATATCTTTCCAATGATACCAAATTTATAAAGATTGAAGAATTCCTTCAAAAGTTATAGGTAAATGAAAAAAGAGTGCACACTTATCGTGAATAGACTTTAGTTGATAGATGGCAGTATTATAGAATCTCCAATATTTCGTGAAGACGGACAATTTGTGATTCGTGGGGGAAATATGATGGACCCTTTGTTTATTAAAATACTTTTCGAGGAAATTTACTCAATTATATGTTAAATACCTAGTTGATAGATGGCAGTATTATAGAATCTCCAATATTTCGTGAAGACGGACAATTTGTGATTCGTGGGGAAAATATGATGGATTTGTTTATTAAATACTTTTTCGAAAATTTACTCAATTATATGTTAAATACCTATGATAGATGGCAGTATATAGAATCTCTAATTTTCGTGAAAGGACAATTGTGTTTCGTGGGGAAATATGATGGACCCTTTGTTTATTAAAATACTTTTCGAGAAAATTTACTCAATTATATGTTAAATACCTAGTAGATAGATGGCAGTATTACAGAATCTCTAATATTTCGTGAAGACGGACAATTTGTGATTCGTGGGGAAAATATGATGGACCCTTTGTTTATTAAAATACTTTTCGAGAAAATTTACTCAATTATATGTTAAATACCTAGTTGATAGATGGCAGTATTATAGAATCTCCAATATTTCGTGAGGCCGGACAATTTGTGATTCGTGGGGGAAATATGATGGACCCTTTGTTTATTAAAATACTTTTCGAGGAAATTTACTCAATTATATGTTAAATACCTAGTTGATAGATGGCAGTATTACAGAATCTCTAATATTTTGTGAAGACGGACAATTTGTGATCGGTAGGGAAATATGATGAATCCTTTGTTTATTAAAATACTTTTCGAGGAATTTTACTCAATTATATGTTAAATACCTAGTTGATAGATGGCAGTATTATAGAATCTCCAATATTTCGTGAAGACGGACAATTTGTGATCGGTAGGGAAATATGATGAATCCTTTGTTTATTAAAATACTTTTCGAGGAAATTTACTCAATTATATGTTAAATACCTAGTTGATAGATGGCAGTATTATAGAATCTCCAATATTTCGTGAGGCCGGACAATTTGTGATCGGTGGGGGAGATATTCTCGATCCTTTGTTTATTAAAATACTTTTCGAGGAAATTTACTCAATTATATGTTAAATACCTACTCTATATCTATTCTAATTTATGGTAATTACTAGGAGTGCCTAAAAATCTGCTATTAATTAGAGAACTCAAGTAGAGTTTATTGTTCAAACAATGCACTTTAAGTTTGGAAGGTTTAGTCGGCGACTTATTCCATGGAGGTAATAAAAGTTAGATGGAGTAACAACTTTTCTGTAATAGCCAAAGAAGTCATAAAACTTTTTACAATTTTTTTTTCAAATCGGCCTCCTTTGATTACCAATCATTGATAGCAAAAATCAGTCAAGATATAAGAACTAAAGTAAGGTTATTCTGTCCAACAAAACCTCGTATTTTTAGGTAAAATGCGAATTTTTTTCGAGTAACAATTTCTTTATAGTTTTAAAAGATGTTTTTCGTTTTACCAGGAAATTTTCGAGAGGTAAACTTGCGAATTCTTTGCCGTTTGTGGAAGTTTCTTTGCTCTAAATATATTTAGATCTAAAATAGCAGCTTTCTCAAAATGTTGATAGAATATAGTTGAAAGATTGGCATTAGTAAAAATGTAAAAATTAATAAAATTTGCTGAGGATTCCCTGAGCAGCGAACATTTCAAATTCGATGTGAAAGGATGCTGTGGAAAAGGCGGAGAGATAACAAGCGCCATCTCTTCTGTTAATTTTTGCAATCTTTTTCCAAACCTATCTTTTTGCCCTTATCCATTTCCCCTAGCTTTTTAAAAGATTACTTTCGCGTACCTAATAGCCGAGGGGTATGGAATAAGCATAAGGGGGGGAGGGGTTGGGAAAAATCTCAAAGCTTAATAAGCAGGGGGTGGAATAATCGAAAAATTAATTAGCGGGCCCCCCGGCTATTAGGTACCCGAGAGTACAGCACTGGTCCTTTCTATCGTCCACATATCCATGCCTAAATAACAGGAGATCACCCTATCAGTGGTCTTAGGCAGATTCTCACTGGTCTCTTATAGTTCCCACCACCATTTCAATACTGCATTTTCAGGAGGGGGCTGAGCTGTCTCTCCAATGAAACATCGGGGATAGGGCGCAGTCCTTGGATCCAGGTTTGTGCCTTCTAATGATGATGGTCGGTGGCTTATAGGCACCAAAAAGCGCTCAAAAATGGTCACACCGGACTTTGGGCAGATGCTTCACTTGTGTTCTCATCACATCCAGGTTTTTATATCTGTCCCCATCGTTATATTACAGCAGGCATTAACACACAGTCGACAGATAGAGCAGCCCTCCATCAGCCATTTTCCAATATTTTTGGGATTTGGGAGTTTGGTGTTATGAACTAGTTCTAACTCTGAGCTAATGTGGCCAGGGGCTTTTCCTATATCTAGATGCTAATACATGTAGTATTGTCACTAGTCGTTTCTTGATGCAGCCATCTATGGCAAAAGCTCGCTTCTTCCATTGTCACACTTCTCGACTCTTTTGCCACAACTCACTACCTCTGTTACTCTTACCAATCCTCCACACTCTGATTTGTTACATAACTCCTCTGTTACATAAACTCCTCTGCCACAACTTACCATTCTCTACACTCTGATTTGTTACATAACTCAGGGATATGTTATAGCGGAGCTGGATGAAGGACGAGAATCCCTTAGCGGGTTGCTTCTTTGTCTTTTCTATTGTAAACTGTTGATAATAGAAATCCATCTCTGTCCCCTTGAGTGTTCTGTTTTTATAAGAAAAATGAAGCAGACAAAGTATTCATGCAGTACGTTTGCACATATTTTGCTATGATGTTCCCGCTTTTCATCAAAATAATATTTGTAGAAGATACCCCAAAAGCTTCCTTGTAAATGAAATCTATTTTTATCAGCGTCTGTTATGAATTTGAGAAGCTTTCATGGTTTACTCTTTAAAAATTTCGGATGTAAATATTTTGACAAATATTGTTTCAATTGACTTGAAATTTTTTCCATAATCAGACAATACCGACTTGCTATCTGAAAATATCAGTTAGAAAGTGAGGCACCCCGCGGTGTAGCGCGGTATTTCAAATGAAAAAGATCTTAGAGAAGAAACTTCTTATAACTTTACTAATGAAAACAATGTTTTTCATTTTTTTAAATTGTCATTCACCAATGTTTTACAGACCCTCTTGATAATTAAAAGTTTTTAATCGTGAACGATAAATGCAGCAGCAGAATCATTGGCTAAGAGGAAATCCAAATTTCACGAGTTTGTAATTAAAAAAGTTAAATTTCATATCAAATTTTAATGTCAGGGACAGAGATAGAACAAGGCTTTTTTAAATGTGCGTTATCCAGCTCCGCTATAACATATCCCTGCATAACTCTTCTGCCACAATCTACTACCTCTGTTTCTTTTACCAATTTCCACACTCTGGCGTTTCTTTTATATAAATCTTCTATCTACAACTCTACTAATCTACAAGTCTATCTTCCAAGGTCATCTCCTAAGAATAACTCTACAATCCTTCCAAAAGCTGTCCTAATCACAACCATCTGTGAACACATATCATGGCAAAATTCACGTTTCCATGCGCGGCAGAGCCGTTATACAATCAGTATAACGGTGCTGCTTTGCATAGTCAGGTTGCTGGACCACTGTTTTAGAAATCTTAGTGCGAAGAATCTAAAACCTTTTGGAACTTGTTATATAACACCAAAGGATTCAGAAAAGTTTTACTGGCCATTTTCTATCCACCTCCTTTACTCGTTTATATCATAAAAAAACACTTTAAGGTGTCAAAACCAGGGGGGTCGGTAGTAAAATCTCAGACATAATGACGTTTACTACGGTGGTGGTGTGACGAAAAATCAAAAAAAAAAATTACTACCCAGGGTATTTAAATACTAAAATGGGTGGTATCTATGTGTTAAATGTTGAAAAAAATTTACTACCTGGGTAGTTAAAACTGGTAAAGTTAGCAAATTTCAGCTATTTTTGTAATTCTTTTAATTTTTTGGATGACTTTTCTAAAAAATTCTGAAAATTTTCATAATTTGAAAAAAAATTCTGTTGAAAAGTTGTTTGCTGAAAACAAAAAATTCTCGGAATTTTTCGCCAATATAAAAAAAAACTTTAATTCTAAGGACAAAACATTAATTTTTGCACTAAGTGAAAAATGTGTCACATAAATAATCATTTTTTAGCTTTTTTGTAAAATCAGTCGGAAAAGCAGCCAAAAAATAGGTGGTCTTTTACTACCAGGGTAGTAAAATACCTCTTCCCAGAGTCTGGGTGGTGGTATGTAAAAATTCGTAAAAATCCTTTTACTACTCATATATGTCTGAGATTTTACTACGGACCCCCCTGTCAAAACATAGTGACTAAGAGGCGCAACAGTGTTTTCTTGCGACGGGAGAAATTTCAATTTCGTACCGCCTAAAAATGCCCCTGATTTCTCCCAGAAATGAAGTTATTGATAATTAATCAGATCTTCCTCCTGTTTTTCTCCAGGCACCAGCCCGCGCGGCCGTCAAGCGTGGTCTATTGGATTCATTCATCAATGTGGTGGACAATGCAAGATTTCACCATTTCCCTGTAAGTTGACGACTTAACTTAGTGGTTTGGCAAAATATTTTGATTTGTAGTAAATACAGAATATCAACTATCTACTTTTATAGTTCCGTGTTTTCGGATAACGAACTGGTTGAGTGTAGTCTACCTTTTAATTCAGCTTGTGTAGTTTGAAAACAATTAGCGAGTTTCTGTATCTATGTTCTTCTGTGTGGTGGAAACGTTATTTTTTTGGATTTGTCTAGATCATAATTGACTGAGTAACAACTAGTAAAATAAGCACGGCAGAGTTCCGCCACCGTCTTTGAAAGGGTGCATATATATACATAAACTCACTCGGTATTTTAACTGCTGATGGAATTGTGTTTATACCACTGACACTTCTCATTAACCCTTGGGGCAGTTTCTAGATACTGATCATTTTTCGATGTGGGTCAAAACGTTTAATTAAACCAAGAAAAAGGGACCTTTTGACAAACTACAATCAAAGACGGTGTTAGACCAAGTTACCTTAAGTGAAGAAATTTAGATCTATAGGCCATTCGCCAAAATTAATTCTCGCCAACTTTAGAAATTTTATTAAATCGCCAGAATAAATTCCGCCAAATCGCACCAAAATTGGCCAAAATTTCTTCTCTTAAGGTAACTTGGTTTAGTATAGATCATTGATTTTAATCGATTTCCCAAATTTATTTTGTAGGACAGTGACGAAGAATTTCAGGGCTGGCGAGACAACACGAATACACTATTAACTCATTTGAAGCAACTCCATATGGTATAATTTTCTTAATAAACCGATCTCCAAGCTGTTACACTTTTTTTATGAGCAACTTCAATTTTCGGGTCAGGGTTTGGGTTGCTTAGCATTATAGCTCATTTTCTGAAAAATTAGTTTTGACCACCCCTGATATTATAATATTATACCAATACGTATTGGGTCAAGGGCTTTCGTTTGCCATACTTAGATTATCTAAAAAGCCATGGTTTCATCCAGCTTTTTATAATCCCCATCAAAAGGTTAAACCCCCCCCCCATCAGCCTTAGCCCCTTCATGACCAAAAAACAAAATTGGGGACCCGTCATAGGTCTTATCAATTTTTGCCCTTATTTTTTGTGAATAAGCATGCAAGAAACGGTTTATGATAATTTTACTCGTAGTTACGTAGGGGAATCTTGCTTTTTACATATGTGTATCAAAAGTAAAACTAAACTTCCAATATGTTAAAATGTTTGTAACAATAGTTGAAAATAGAAAATACTTATACACAAAAATCACAAAAATCACAATTAACACAAAAATCTCCCCGCCCCGATCAGCTTTAGTCCCCTCAACATTTGAAAAAATACCTGCCCATCATATATTTGGCAAAATTCTAAATCCCCCAAGTTTGATGGAGGGGGATGAAACCATGAAAAGCCTTTACTTTACGATATCATGAAAAATTTGTAGTGGGGTCGTTTAGCATAATTTACAGGACCAATATAATATCTAGCTGAAACTTTCTCCAGACCTACTCTATAGGATGCTTACTCTATAGGAAGAAATCCCCTAAAATCCCACTGGTGGAACATCCCTTTTTTGAGCAATTTCTTTTTTCCCCAGGCGAAACCCTTAGGGCGAAATTTTTTGAAAATTTCAAACTCATTTTCAGACAATATCATGTATACCATTCGAAAGCTCTCGAAAAACTATATAGAAGACTTTTAAACGGTTATAGCCGATAACTCGAGATATTTCATGCGCAAGGTCCACTTTTTGCCACAATTTGGTCTAAAATTGACCATAAATTGCATCTTCTGCAGGAAGAAAGTTTCTTTTTTCTGTTTTTCGGCACAATGATGCAAAATGATGAGCCCGATTTTCGAAAAAAAAGAATTTCCGGCCGAAAATGCCGGAAATATGCCGGAAAAACTGGTTTTTCTGGATTTTCATTGGACTTTTTCCTTATAATTGGTTGTTTTTTTCATTCAAAAACATTATTAATAGCAATGACCACCATCAAGCATGTTTCAATTTTCAATAAAATTGATTTTTGAAGCCGGAACTATTTAAAAATCGCCGGAACAACCTATTTTCGCCGGAAAGACAGTATTTCTTGAATTTCTCGAGCTGTACTTTATATTTTGTTATGAAATTTTGCACACTGATGCAAAATGACAATACCTAAAATGTGACGGAGCCCGATTTTCGAAAAGCATTTTTTCCGACCAAAAATGCCGGAAATATGCCTGAAAAACTGGTTTTGTGGCATTTTCTCAAGATTTTATCATTAGTTTTTTCTTATTTTTTGCTCAAAGATGCGTATTAACAATGCCCAAAAGATGGCTGAGTCCGATTTTTGATAAAACATGCCGGAAATCGCCGTTTTTCTAGATTTTCATTGGACTTTTTCCTTATAATTGGTTGTTTTTTCATTCAAAAACATTATTATTAGCAATGCCCACCATCAAGCATGTTTCAATTTTCAATAAAATAGATTTTTGAAGCCAGAACTATTTAAAAATCGCCGGAACAACCTATTTTCGCCGGAAAGACAGTATTTCTTGAATTTCTCGAGCTGTACTTTATATTTTTTTTATGAAATCTTGCACACTGATGCAAAATGACAATACCTAAAATGTGACGGAGCCCGATTTTCGAAAAATATTTTTTTCCGGCCGAACATGCCGGAAAAACTGGTTTTCTGGCATTTTCTCGAGATTTCATCGTTAGTTTTTCTGATTTTTTGCAGAAAGATACGTATTCGCAATACTCAAAACATGGCCGACTTCGATTTGTTGAGAAAACAATTTTTCCGGTTGAAAATGCCGGAAATTGCCGTTTTTGCAGATTTTCATTGGATTTTTTCCTTATATTTCTATCTTTTTCACACAAAAACATTATTGATAACAATGCTCACCATCAAGCATGATTCAATTGTCAATAAAACTGATTTTTGCGACCAGAACTTTCTATTTATTTTTTCCCTACAACCCTTCCCTCTCCCCCCATCAACAATCAATGATGAATTTATTGCGTTATGCATTTTCGCTAAACGCTATATTTTCTGACTGATTTTTTTCAATTTTTTCCTCGCATTGCTATCTAACTTTTATCATCAGGTAGGTCCATTCAGCATCTAGCTTGTTTTCCTACAAATATTTTTGTAACACGACCACGCTATTGGCTAATTTCAGGGCTCCAGCCTTAGCAACCTGGTTGCTTATAAAAAAAAGGTGCATGACTTTATTTCTTTATTCCACTGGATCTCGCCGTAGTGTTTACAAAGAATCTTATCACCCTGTTCTAGTCCATTGGTTCTTGGGAAACTAATTTTGATTGTCGATTCTAAATCACTCTTAAGTCAACATCTGCTCTTTTCCTCTATACTTTTGAGCCTAGCCCCCCCTCTCGAACACTAATGTTAGGGTTTATGGAATCGAATGCATTTTCTTGCTCCTTAAACGTTAAACCATATTTTGTCACTCTTTTTTACATTTTCAGATCAAAGAAAAGTTATTAATGATAGAAAACGGTATGATAATTCTTATTATATCAGAATTTAAGATGTCAAAATAAAGCGCGTAATAACGCATTATCATGTTTAATCTACTCGAATTTATGAATATTTGATTGATTATAAGCATTGTCGCCGGTAAAATGTTTTGTCGATCTGCCAAAACATTTTTACCGCTCAAATGAAAATTTCCAGCAGCACTTTTCTTTCAATGATTTGAAAAGATTTCTTAACTTTCTCTCTTTGTTGTTATAGGACACTCAGCATCTTACGGCAATTTATCCAAGACTTTCAGTAATTCCAATTTGATGGATATTCAGCAATCCAAACCACTTATGAGGTATACGTTGTTTTAACGTCCATCTAACGTTATTTGAACGTCATGGGCGTTACACGGATGTCTTTGTAACGCGACGTGGTGCCATTTTCGCCATTTTATTTATCTTTTTAAATCTCACTGGAATCATTATGATATCGCTCAATTTTCTGTCGGCTCTGTATCGGTAGGTACCTAGGAGCGCCGCGATCCATTCCGCCATGTGTCTTGACCTCGCCGGAATAAAAAACTGCTGGTTATGAAATGGGTTAAGGAATGTTTGTACAAGTTCCTTTGGTTTATGCTTATGTTTATGTTTTATGTAGCTTTTTGGTTTAAAAAATGAACCCTTTCATGAAACCAAACAACGTAGTTGAGAAAGTGAAAACTGTTTGCAAATCATTTTCAGCGTATTATCCGTTGTCATTGATTTTGTTAGCTTCATTTTGATTTTATAGGTTTATTGGACAATTTGCTGATACTCTCGAAGATACAATGGTATGGTCTCTTTGATATTGTCTTTTGTTATGCAATGGGATAATTTACAATAATTATCACGACTATTTCATATAGAACTTATACCAAGTTGCCAACTCTCATAAAAAGAATATCTTGACTCGTTAAAGAAAGAATTTTGGAGTACACGTGTATGTACAAACCATACCAGAATAACTAGATTATCTCTCTTAAGAATGGTTACCCCGCGGTTGAAAAAAGATAGATAGAGTCGATATTTGACGTAGATAGCCCAGTAATCTAGGACTTTTAGGCAGTCTTTCAATTGTTTTCACGGGGTCCACGGTCAGCCGACTCGGCTATCTATAAACTGAACAGAATATTGGAAGGAGAGGGATTCGAACCGCGAACCCCTGGTTTTAAACGCTGACGCTTTTGACCACTTGGCAATCGCTCCTTTAAAGTGCACACTTAGAGCGAATCAACTTTAATGGTCACACACCTTAACCCCCCTTAAATTGTTATTTTGAACCTCAAACACTTGTTGCCCTATTTTAAATTTCACAGAAACATGGTCAATCATCGACATTCATATCCGAGGACACGTTAGGGACGGCCATTGAACTTTACACTCGATATATGCAGGCTTGTCAGGTATACACCTCAATACTCTTTACTTACGGCACCATATTTAGTCTTTGATTCCTTTTACCATAACTATTTCCCACTAATTTTCCACAAATACTGAAGCCCGAAATTCTTATTCATGATATCCATAGCGTACCGTATTACTTCAAATAAACGCCCTTGGCGTTTATTAATTTTTTTGATCTTTAGGATGGGCGTTTATTCTAGGGGGGGGGGGGGGGCGTTTATTAAATAATTTAGAACCGAGGTCACTTTAATAGTGTCAATTGGAACTTTATTTTGCTTTTTTATTGTTGTTTGATTACGTATAATGTCAATGGGCTTTTCCAGAGAAAAAACTGTACTACCCCTGTTAAGGAGGTCCAACCTTTTGTATGAGCTACCCCTGGAATTCCAACTTAAAATATTGTACCCCCCTTGGAATTCCAAGAAACTTAAGGGTCAAAACCCTCTGGAATTCCGAATTTTTGTGGGTTTTCAAACAATACCCCATGGAATTCCGCTTATTTTTGATGGATTTTTGTAAACCCCTATGGAATTCTGCAACATTTTAAACCTTAACCCCTAGGAACGGAAATTGACCTCCTCAACAGGGGATGTGCGGTTTTTTTTGGGAAAGCCCAATTTAGGAATGAAGAAACAGGTCAAAATCAGTTCGAAAAGAATACAATAATTATCTATCGTATATCTAAGTTTTCTTTTATATGTTACTATTTTACAGTCACTTGTTTCCAATAAACGCCCCTTCTAAATTGGAGGCGTTTATTCGAGGGGGCGTTTAAAAGAAGGGGGCGTCTATTCGAAGTAATGCGGTATTCTTCTAATGAATAAAAATTATGAACATAATTTATTTGAAGACTCTTTCCAACCTCTATCTAGTATCTAATTTTGCTCTGTAATTCAAAATTGGTAATTAAACATTAAATTAAAAACTTCACCGGTTATTTTGTTATAAAAGGTGAATCACTTTTTTCCTCTAGACCATGTTATTCCGCAGAACAACGAAGATGGTAGAACTAGACAATGCAAAGAAAGCTCTTGCAAAAGCTAAACCTAAGAACCAGGAACAGGTAGGTTATTCGTTCGTCCGTGCCTTTGTTTGTAATTTTGTTCTTTTATATTTTATATTTTTATGTGTGTTCATCTCTTCATACTTTATAAATATTTCCTTTATCGTTTTTTCCTTCGTTCATCAGGCCCGGTGAAGCGGGGAGATTGGGGAGACTTCAGCCTCGCCACTTTTGAGCAATTTTGGACCTACCTGTAGGTCCTTTAATTTGACCGTTGTCCGTTCGTCTGTTACAAGCTTTTCTCGGAATCGGCTCATTAGTTTTTTTTGTTTTTGTTGCACAGTGATGCAAAGTGGTGATTCCCAAAAAGTGACGGAGCCCGATCTTCGAAAAAAAAATTCGGGGGCAAATTTGGGCCAAAAGGTGCCTAAAAATGGGGTTTTTTAGACTTTGTGTGAAATTGCTTCATTAGTTTTTTCTGATTTTATGCATAAAGATGGAGGGCAAAGTTCTCTAAAAAGTGGCTGAAGCAGTTTTTTTCGGAAAATTTTTTTTGGCCGTAAAAATCGGATTTTCTTATTTGGGGAAATTCCCTTTTGTCATTTATTATGTCATTTTTAGGGAAAAAAAGCATTTCTCGCGATTAGATTGATATTTTTTTCTGATTTTTTGCACTTTGATGTAAAATGGTAATCTTCACAATCTGAAGCCCGATTTTCAAAAAATAATTTTTTGGGGCAAATTTCGGCCAAAATGTGCCTAAAAATGGGGTTTTCTGGACTTTGTGTGAAATTGCTTTATTAGTTTTTTCAAATTTTTGGGACAAAGATAAAAGGCAAGGTTTTCTAAAACGTAACTCAAGCCGTTTTTTCCGGAAAAATCTTTTTGGCCGTAAAAATCGAATTTTCTTAGTTGGGGAATTTCCCTTTTGTCATATTTAGGGAAAATGAGCATTTCTCGAGATTGGCTTGGTATTTTTTTCTTATCGGCGATCCAAAAAATATCTGCAATCTGATTTGTTAAAAAGAGTGCAATATATCTTGTATTTTACACGTACAAAATATAAATTGACGAAAAGATGTTGCTGCATTGTAGCGGTAGAAGCAATCAAACGTCACTTTGCTACAAAAGTGCCCTGCGCTTTTTTTCAACACAAAAAGTGCATTTTTTGGGTGACCGATAAATCAGTTATCAGACATTTGCTCGTACAATATGGAAATATTTCACTCGTTCCGGATTTTCCGTATATTTTCCTCGCCTAAAGGCTCTGAAAATATTGTACGGAAAAATCTCGGAACTCGTAAAATATTTCTCATATTGTACTCGCAACTGTCCGATAACTATTACTTATCGGCAATCCAAAAAATATCTGCAATCTGATTGGTTAAAAAGAGTACAATATATCTTGTATTTTACATGTAAAAATATAAATTGACGAAAAGATGTTGTTGCATTGTAGCGGTAGAAGCAATCTAACGTCACTTTGCTACAAAAGTGTCCTCCAACACAAAAAGTGTATTTTTTGGGTCACCGATTAACCAGACATTTGCTCATGCAATATGGAAATATTTCACTCGTTCTGGATTTTCCGTATATTTTCCTCGCCTAAAGGCTCCGAAAATATTGTAAAGAAAAATCTCGATTTTCGAAAACATGGGTTTTTTGGACTTTTTGGACTAATTTGAGCTGTGATACTCACAATAATCTATTCACGCTGCTCATCACTTTCTTACTCTCTTGCTATTTGTCCTATTTTTATCTGATTTTGATCACCAGGTAGGTCCGTTCAGCATGTTGCTTGTTATCTTAAATTCCTAGCGAATTTTATCTCATTTGAGCCTTCAGCCTCCCCACTTTTAAGGTTGTTCCGCCGGGCCTGTTCATTCGATCCTTTATTCACTTTCTCCTTCGTTTAAGATTATCTTTTGGTTACCTTGTATTAAGATAAGACGTTGTATTGAAATTAGAGAAGGTCTATTTCTAATTTTCTTTTCTTTTTCCGCCTTTGCCAGCTACAACAAGCCAAAGATGATGCTGAAAAAGCGTTCGAAGAAATTACTGAAGTCATGAGGAAAGAGGTATGTTTGTTTTTAAAGGGTGACTCGGTCCAATAAGAGATATTTATTCTTCCGGAGGTCGTTTTAGATCTTTAGTTTTCTACTTTGATGGACCTCGATTAATCATACCTCTTCCATTTCCTTACAAGCCTGATAGCTTTTTTGTAGATATTCATTCTAGACATTTGTTGTGATTTGTCTTGTCCTTTTGTTTTGTGGGTTTTGTTCTCTGTGTTTCCATTTGAAAAGTGGAAGGTTTTATACTTCTAGACTATATATATCATTGAAAGAAAAATATAATGTGGCAGATAGAGCCCCTTGTAACTCTCGAAAATGTAGGAAAGCAGGAAGAGGGTGCAATTGACCCTGGTGGCCGACTTTTTTTATTTCTCTTTTTGGGGGGGGGCTAAAAGACAGTACAATAGATGACAGAAGACGCCTCTGATTACTTATTTCAGCGCCCCCTTTTTACACACTAAAACTAGGTGATGTTATTTGATGACCTATTTGAGTCATTTTTCTTCTGTGGACGATATCGTTTATTTGTATTGGGCTCTTCCAGAAAATTTTTGTACATGGGGGCGGAGGATATATTGGATATTTTGTCCAGGGGTAAATGTCTGGGGGGTCAACTGATGCTTGTCCGGGGGTGAGATCCGTTGTCCAGGGGGTCAAAATTCACAATATGTTATATCCTCCACACCCGTATTCAATTTTTTTTCTGGAAGAGCCCATTAGAGAGTGAAACGTTTTGCAAAAGTGTAACAAAAAAAGCAACTTTTGTCAAATTCTCTATTTATCTGATTTTAGTACGAAGACTTCAACACGAAACGTATACAATTCTTTCAACAATCGCTGGAAGCGTTGGCGGAGAGGAAAATTGAAGAACACAAGACTACATCAGATCTCTTGAGTAAAGTTATCGTGGAGTTAAAAGCGGCCGTTTAAGTATGGTTTACGTCTAAATGAATTATCTCCGTAATATTTTTTTCGTAAAAATTCTGTAATTTGTTTCAATTTCTAGTAAAACTGTTGGGAGTCTTCGACCTCGAAGGCCATGTAATCATTCGAATTCGAGATATGGAAAGCTCGAGTTACAGAGAGGCAAAATAGCCAAACACTCTTTCAAGGGAAAAGGAAAACTATTCTCGTTAGGGAAATTGGAGCTAAGGTGGTACGATCGTCCTATGAAAAATTACTGTTGTCTGTTAAGATGTTTTAACAGCCTCTACACTCTGCTCTGGCTATTTCTCCGATTTTACCTGGGGCCAGAGAAAGGACGGATCGAGATTTTTTTTTCGAGATCTACTTTTTTCATTCACTCGAGGGGTTAATAAGAGGTATGGCTTTTAGCTTATATTCCCTCCTCCCTTAATCTTAGGTCCCTAATTTCATTATTGTAAATAATTATCAATGCTTTACTTTTTATGACAAATTTTTTCTTCCTTTGAACTTTTTATTGGAACTCTACGTCACCACAAAATGAACTTGCAAAGGGTGGAATCTTCACATTGCTAATCTGCAAAAATAGTAAAGGATTTTGTGATTTTGTGCATCAAATTTGTTAATGTCCATTTTAGTGACAATTTGTTCTTTACTTTAGGGGGTAATATATCAATCGTTCTGGTCTGTATTTAGTCGAATTTTTTAAAACAAATTTTATAGATAACGTTTAGTTTTTTTTTCAGTTTAATTTCTTTGTAATTTAGGTCATATCTATCATAATCTATATAATTTTGTTGATCGCCCCAAATTTACAGATTCATTCTGATGCGTTGGAGGCTTAATAAATCCTGTTATTGTTTGTCTGAGCACGCGTATATACGCCATTGTAGAGGAAGGCGTTCATTTTTGGAATCAAGCTTTTTATAATTTATCACGAAATGCAATAAAAATATTTTTTCTTTGTTTATTTTTTATATTAAAAGATTTTTTGTAAAACAAAAATTTAATTGTCTAACACAAAAGAAAGGTAATATTTTAATCAATGCTGAAATATTGACCGCCTAGTTCATTTTATTGTTTTGAATCTTTTTTAGACTTTTCCTGACAATTAGGCCTATAACCGATAATGCTAAAAAAAAACTAAGCATAACGGGATCGAGATTTTCTGAATACACTCTTTTTTTATAAGCATAACGTTTCTAAGCATACTTAGGGCTATTCCAAAGAATCATACATTTACTTAAAATAGACAAAAAGAACGACAATAAATTTCATACAAAACGACAAATTTTGCTTTCGACAGCCCCGATATGGTTTGGTTTGTTCATCCCCCGTTCAGCCCTACGAATTCATTCCTCTTTGTTTGTTTAACTACGTATGGTTAAAAGATTGAAAAAATGCACATTCGTGTTATAATGCAGGATTCTTTAGAGGAAAGGATTGTTAGGCTCAAATTTGGCAAAAAATAAGCATAATGCTAAGCATACCTCCAAGCCCCGGGGGGGGGGGTACTAGGGTTGGCGAATGAGGGGTATGTGCGGACGGGACCTCCGAAAACCGATCCTTAGAGAGACTGATTTTTGCTGAAAAGGTGACCTTTAGAGAGACTTTTTGAATTTTTATTTTCAATTTTTGAAAAAAGTTATACCCTTAGAGAGACTTTATTACAATTTTTTTTTGATTTTTGAGAAAAGTCATACCCTTAGAGAGGCTTCATTTCAATTTTTTCTCTGGAAATCAAAAAATTTCTAAAAATCCTGATTCTTCAGACCCTTAGAGAGACTTTGAAAGGTGAAAAAACCGACCCTTACCGTCCGCACATACCCATCATCCATTTTTGCCTAAGTACCCCCCCCCCCCCCGGGCTCCAAGCTGAATTGCAAAATAATTCGTCTAGCTTTTCTAAAACGTTGACCTTTTCAGGGTTACTGTCAAAGCTGTTTTAGCTTTCTAGACCAAAGATTTCCAAATCGCAAAGAAAACTTTCATTCTTTGAGCCGAATCAATGTTCCGACTTAAAAATTCGAAAATTCGAAATTACAGGCCGGACATTGCACCCGCCCGCAGATTAAGAGCTGCCTCTTTATCATGGATTGTATATAGAATACGGAACTCAAAAATGGTAGATAAGTTGCGAAATAGATTTTTACCTAAACAAGCAGGGATTCCAAACAAGCACAACCAGCGCATAGATAGAGTCATCTCACCTTTTGTTTGTCTCACCCATCAACGTATTAAAGTATTTACAACCTGGTAAGAATACTCTTCTTCTATCTGTGTGTTCATTATCAAGATATTTTTTGAAAATTTACTCTTTTTCACAGTTTTTATTAAGTTGAAAGTTGGTTCGATATTTACGTTTGACTAAAAGTTAAGACTTGTCACTTGGACTTGAACACGTTTGATATTTATTTGATATTCTGAAATTTGGTTTTTGAAGTTCCTGTGATTAATTTTGGAAGTGGAAACTATTTGAAGCCAATAGTTTATTATAAAAGCCAATAGAGTTTATTTTTAACAGCTTATTCAAAAGGTTTTATCTATAAATATTTTTAAAAGACAAGATAGATAAAGAATAAATTAGTAAACCTTTTTAAGATCTGTAAAAAGCTCTCTACTCCCAAATAGTTCTAGAATAAACCCTGAAAATCCCAAGATAATTGATAAATATTAAATCTTTATAGAAAGATTGAAAATGAAAATTCACGAAGAAAATACAAACCTTAAGCAAAGAAATTGCCTTTATAGCTCATTTTCCCATGAAAAATAGAAAAACTTTTGGATATTTGAGTTCCCCAAACATTGTAGAATCTTTTTGTACACATGGCAAAAGAAAAAGAAATAAAATTAAAAACTTAAAATCAACTGAATTCTTTCAATAATCATATACATAAAAAAACACATTGTGATAAATAACGAGATTGCTCACGAGAATTTTTAACCCGCGCGAGCAAACCCGCGCCTGTATCAATCATTTTTTTAGCTGCTTTTCTTTTCACTTGTGGTTCTGAAAAAAAGTGATGATAATAAAAAAAGACGAAAGTCGATTTTTTTAGTTGAAAGTTTTGGAATACTGGATTTTCAAGAGAAGGGAAAGTCATGACTTTTGACTCTCCCCACCCGCTAACCAACCTGATCTATTTTGAAATACAGTACTTGACGACTTGAGTCAAACTGCACTGAGGTGGCACCACTTAGAAAATGTTTTTTTCTTAAAAATGTAACGGCCACTTAGAAAATGTTTTTTTCTTAAAAATATAATGGGGATTTTCAAAAATACCAATAAGAGCTCATAAAACCAGAAAAAGTTTGGTCAATGCTGAAAAAATAACGCAAACTCCAACGCACCGTATAATAGGATTCGAACTCTCAAAAATGACTTTCACAAACCCTCCAGCCCAACACCTTATCCATCGTATCCACTTGGCCACTGAAGATTTATAAAAAATTGGACAATGATAAAAGATACAATATCTTTATTTTCCATGACCTGTATAATTTTATTTACCCTGTCAAGGTATTAACTTCTTCAAATGATTTTAGATCATTTCCAACATGCGGGAGCCGCCGTTATCTGGCACCCGATGTAGAAATTTTCTTCCGACACGCTAAAGCTCTGAAGGTCGGGAAAATTTTCAAGTATATTGGCCCGCTCCTTTAGAGCTTTAGCGTGGGCGGCCGCCAATACGCCATCGGAATATCAGATAAGAGCCGTCGATTCTCAGGGGATGGGATTTACAGGACTCTTTAGTGGAACTGCTGCAAACGGGCTGTAAACCCTGAATTTTCATCTGGGGGGAGTTAGTTAGGACACTCTCCAGTCTCATTAGAGTCTCAAAAGACTGAGGAGAGGAGCTTTTTCTTGCATACAGTACCCATTTACAGCAGACAGAACTCACAGAGCGCAGAATGCAGGTCAAAAAATTCCCGTGAGCAATCTCGTTATTTATCAAAAAGTAAAAAAACGTCCTTTCGCCATTTTGTTTTTTTTAAATGTGAAGTCGGAACTTCTTGTCACGTGACAAATGAATTTTCAAATTATTAGCTTGGGCTTCGCAAGGCTAAGTTTTTAAGGCAATGTTTTTGGTTTTTCTGAAGCACATAAGATAGAGGAAGACCTACTGAAAAGGGGAAATTAGGGGAACAATTCTATCAAAAGTTATTGGCAAAGAAAGTCACCTTTTGAGGTCAAAATTATGGTTTTTCTTGCATAACCTTTAATTGCAGTACCCCCTTCTTATTCCGGTTTGACAACAGGTAGTCAAGTACATCAGAAACATACGGGAATGTTTACACATGGACAGGATAAGTTTCCACGAAGCCCCAGCAAGGACAAAAGTTGGATTTGGCTGAAAATGACTGAAATTGTGATCTTTGATATATTTTTTGGGTAAAAGCTATGGTAATTCTGTTTGGCTATATGAAAAGCTTATTTATTCCTTGTCAAGATACTTTTTATTTGAGATTGATTGCTTTACCAAACAAAAAGATATTAAAATGTCTTGACAGGCCATTTTGTCATTTTTGTGTCATTTTGGTCAGCTGAACGGATTGACGCATTTCTATTGTTTTGTCTTTTGTGACACGTGTGTCGGAAATCTTGTGTTGTCCCCCCTGTTACAGACAAATTCTGGAATGGCCCAATAGACAAGGTATATTGGCATTACACAAAGTTATGGTAGGGAAGACTATCTAAATCTACAAATTCATTTTAAAAGCTCCAATTAACGATAAGGAAAGGAAATTTCTGGAAGCCTCATTTATTGCTACTATGGGACCATCATTAAACAACCAAATAGAAACAAAACAATTACAACTTTTTAGAAATGGCATCACTTGATTTACTCCACGGAATAAAATAAAATTTTATTACCCATTATGTTTTTTAACGAATTTTTTATCAAGCGCTTATTAATGACTTTTTTATTTGTAGATAATTAGGCAATTTTTTTCAACATTTTAGATACAAATTTGTGATTTTTTACCATTCTTGTATACTGATGATGGCGTAAGCCGAAAAGCTTCTATTTTTATGTAGTGAAATAAATTTTGATTTTTTACAAATTCATTGTTCACTGAGAAAAATTTTCAGTTAATCCTTCTTTTTTAATGAACAATTTAGGTGCTACTCATCAAAAAGATTCCTGCATAAAAATTGAAACTTAAATCTATGCATAGCTATTATCATGGAAAGTATTTGGAAAATTCAAGTCAAAGTTGTCAACAGTGATTCTATCCCAAGATATGGTCATCCAAAGTTCCAATTTTTTTTTTGGCTTAAAAAAATAAATTTCAAATATTTTCCAGAAAATCAAAGATAAATGAAACATGATGTAAAAATTGAAAGAATAACAAAAAGTGATGACTGAAGAAATAAAGGAAGGATTTTTGTGTCCGATATGCTTGAAAGATTTGCAATCACCCACCAACTTATCAAAACACTTTGAAGAATTTCATCAAGAAGATGGAGCAGTGTTGCAACAGTTACGAAGTGTATTTGGTAAACAACCAGCTGGGAAATCTGGACCAAACCAACCAGCAAAGAATGATGTTGTTGTTTCGAATGGTACACCAGCCACTGGTGGCATTGATGTTGAATTGTGGGAAACACAGATAACTGGTAATTGTAAAAGTCACAGACATATTCCTTTACACACTACGATAAGTTATTATTACAGAATTAATTTGAAATTGTTCTATGTAGCTGTTCAATCTGCAGTCTATTTTGTTTTCTGCTTTACATCAGAGTTTCGTGTGTTTCAATTTCAAAACATTTGAATTCCATGGCTGGCAACCAGAAAAGAAATCTTGAGACTGGTATAATGGGAGGCCCAATCCAATCAAATATTTAGAAATAGTGATAATAGTTTGGTATACTGGTCAATAAAAACATTTTTATGATTACTTTTTGTAGGAACTATCTTACCACACACAAATACTTTCAGAGACCGAAGAAAAGAGACCATTGAAAGACGTGTAGTTGAAACAAATCAGCTGATCATCAGATTGGGAAAGGTATTTCATTGTTGAATTAATTAGGAAAATTCATATCGTCAGCCCCCCCTGCTGGTTGGATGGGGGTTGCACCCTAAATTTTTCCCAAAAATGGAGGGGGCTGGAAGAACACCACTTTTTTGGGGGGAGCTAAAATCTCATCACTTAACGTGGGGGCTAAAATAATTCAGCTTAATAGTTTCAACTTTTTGAAAGTGTCTGGGGTGGGGCCTAGATATGCTTATAAGTGCAATGCTTATAAAAAACATGTAGTGAATTGAAAGTTTCATGAAATCTTCACAAGCTTCATAAGATTTATTATTTTCATAGCTAATAACAAGTGGCATTTATAACTCTGATTCCAAACTGTCAAGTGTCATGAAAGCACGTAAAAGTAAGATTAATATATTTTTTCACTTGCTCATTTCTGTTTGTTGCAGTTTCAAAGTTTTCTCTTGTTTTCAGTAACAATAAGAAATTGATTTTGTGATTTTGCTTCCACATTTGGCCCATCATTGGGCCTTTCATTACCATGTCGCTGACGCGGTGCTAATGTCTCCATTTTTGAAGAAGCAGCACTTTGTTAACTCAAGCTCATTTTTGAAGAAACAGCGTCTTCTGGTGCCAAGTTTACACATTGCAAACAAACATTCGATTCATACTGCTTCACCTTCTTGTTTTTAATGTTGAACTCTAAAAAACTTTTTAGCTTGATACTGTTTAAAATAATCGACGTTTTCGATACATATATTGACAGATGTAACAAAGTTTGGCTGTTTCTGTTCAGCTTTTTGTTGTATTTTTTATAATTAGACGTTGAGAAAACTTGTGTTCCATGGCAAGAAGACAAAGAAGTCAAATTTTGTCCAAGTTGTGAGAAGAAATTCACATTAACATTCAGAAGAACACATTGTCGATTATGTGGTCAGGTTTACTGTATAAACTGCATTGATTTCTTAGAGCCCAGCCTTGCTAGTAAGTATAAACAACAACAAGTTCCCTATTCTGTTCAATGAAAACTTGACATATTTCATATAGATTATCGAATATATACCTCTCAACTCTGGGCTCTATTATTGTGATTTGATTCATGGGTGTTACCAAGCACTTCTTCTTATCGTCATCCTCCTAAAATTGAGTGTTATTAAAATTTAATAATAAAACATGTCAGGCTGGATTACATTTTGTGAATTTTTTTCCAGCCAGGATTTTGTTTTTATTGCACTTTCACCCTGATATTATCGGTGGTTTTATTGGGTTTTTGCTGTATTTTCTGCTTTTTGCTCATTCTCATAAAATTGAGTATGGTAATTTGTAATGAGGCTCTTGGATAAAACCCTGTAGAATAAAATTTTAGGCGTGTGGTCAATCACACTCCTAAAACCTTAATTTTAGTAATTTAGGCGTGTGATAAGGAGTGCTATGCACAACTTTCAGTTGTGAAACTTACTTTATGGTATGTGATTGATCGCACTCCTCAGACATTTTAGGTGTGTGTGGAGGTGTGCGCGTGCTATTGCACGCTTCAAATGATGTAGATTTGGAAGATAGAGAGATAGTCGTATAATATCATCTCATTCCAACACTCTTCTTTATAGTTGGGAATTTGAATGACCTGATTCTGATGGACACATCTCGTTTTTTTCGGATGAATAGGAAAATATCTTATGTCAGTCAGTGATTTTAACCTTCTATATTCCTATTTTCTTTAGACAGCGTGATAGCATTGACGCATGGTAAAGGTGCTTCTTCACAAATGATGTTGAAAGAGACAAAAGATCCAGAGGATGGCTTGAAAACATGCATCAGATGCTTAAACTTACTCGAAAGGTTATTTGTTGTGGATTTTTTGAATAATTATCTAAAGCCAATAATTATGTTCATTTGTATTATTGTATTCACAATCAACACCAAAAATATTAAATCAAATATGAAAATTCACAGCAAAAAAAGCCTTTAAAATTGAAGTTTTGTTTGAAAATCAATTTTTAACTGTCAAACTTGGTTATTTTTTAACACTTTTTCTTTTATTATTTTCTTATTGCAGGCAAAATAAAGTGTTCCAAGATAAAACAGCCAATGAACTTTTAGTGAAGTCATATGAGGTAAGACCATACTTTAAATTTTTTATAATATTTCCTTCTGGCCATAGTCAGTTAATTCTACAATTATAAAGCTATTTTTTTCTCTTTATTGTTTTACAGCGAATGAAATCGGCAATGCAAAATGCAGACTTGATTCAACCAAAGTTTCTCAAGATGGCTGACTCTGTCAAGTATTTTATCTTTTTCTGTTATACTAATTATTATGTCCAAAAAATACTTACTTGGATGCTTCATATAAAAAGAATTCTCATTTAATAAAGTTGATGCTGATGAATAATATAAACTTCATTGGAAAAATCATTTAAGCTGGATTATTATTGAAATTATAAGTAGCATGGTTTTTTAAGATTTTCTCCTTTTTGGTTGTACTGTATTGTAGTTATACGATAGGCTATATATTTTTATGATTTAGAAAACTTTTAGGATAGGAAACTGTGGGAAACTCTGGGAAACTTTGTAAAAAAGACAAGCAGGGCTGCAAATAAGCGTCGGTCATCGGTCAATGTCCGACTGAAAAAAGGAATAAACCATTAACTTGAGAGTTGAAAATAGATCTCTTACACCTCTGTCTCTTACTTAGCCTATTCTTTTAATACTCGCTTCCTTTGTAGCTTTCAGGGTGTTTCTAAGTTTTTTACTTTTATCGAATTGCTTTCTTCATTACTTTCTTTGTTTCTAAGATCACTTTTATCAACCCGCTTTCTTTGTAACTTTTAAGGGTGTTTCTAAAATTACTTTTGTCAACTTGCTTTCTTCCTAACCTTCTTTGTTTCTAAGATCACTTTTATCAATTTGCTTTCTTTGTAACTTTCAAGAGTGTTTCTAAGATCACTTTTATCAATTCGCTTTCTTCGTAAATTTCAAGGGTGTTTCAAAGTTAACTTTTATCGATTCGCTTTCTTCGTAACCTTCAAGAGTGTTTCAAAGTTAACTTTTATCGACTCGCTTTCTTTATAATTTTCAAAAGTGTTTCTAAAGATCACTTTTATCAATTCGCTTTCTTCGTAAATTTCAAGGGTTTTCAAGGGTGTTTCAAAGTTAACTTTTATCGACTCGTAACTTTCAAGAGTGTTTTTAAGACCACTTTTATCAACTTGCTTACTTCATAACTTTCAAGAGTGTTTCTAAGATCACTTTTATCGAATCAATTTCTCTGTTATATACAGTAACAAACTGTTCCGAGGTAACTTTTATTTTACCTACTCGCTTACTCCGTAACTTTCAAGACTGCATAATTATTAAAAATATATACACTGAATGACCGGCAGGATTTTGAGTTTGACCGACAGGATTTAATTTCTGTCGGACATGATGTCCGATTGACTAAAAATATTTATTTGCAGCCCTGGACAAGCAGTTGCTCTAATTATTTCATCAATTTTATTTTGTTTTTAGTGCAGGCGAAACAGAGTATAGCTTACAATTGGCAATGGAGACACGTCACAAACTTTTAAAACAGTATGAAACTATTGAGAGTCTCAGGTATTATTTATTATAATCCTCTCTTGTCAAAAGGCTGTTGTTTCATCAATGTGCTTGAAACATTCCATGAAGGCTTGAACACGAATTTTATCTTTTATTTCCAAACTGTAGCTGTGACATTAAGCAACACGAATAAAGCATCTCAGATACCAAGTTTTTGTCTTAAAATACCTTAAAGGGGAAAACATAGTCTGTTACCATCCTCTTGAAATTGACCAGAAAGAGTTTCCATTATTCCGTCACATTTCCCAGTCTAACTTTTCCTCCTAAAAGTAAACGTTCTTTGATGCTTTACTTTGTTTCAGTAAACACATACAACAGCTAGGCATTGGAACTAATAAAGAACCAGGACCCCGTGCGCGAAAGTTGCAAGCGTCAATCAGAGCTTTTGCATCAAGCTATCTAGCAGACAACATGTTTACGTTACCAGGGTTACCCTCCCAAGATAAATATGACGCCATGTTGAAAGAAAAAGAAAAACAACGTGAGAGAATGAAACAAGAAAAAATGCTACAAGCTGCTAAAAGTAAAGTTAGCAGCTTGAATCGTGGGAAAAACAATAATTTTGATAGCCTGGATTCCGGTCAACCAACTGGTAACCAGTCTAGAGATCCATCTGCAGAACGTTCAATTCCAAATGTACCAGACAATGCACATGTTGATTCAACGTCAGGTAGAACTTCAGTAACTGGACTTAATATAAGAGATCGTTTGAGTGGTAAACATAAAGAAAGACAGAAATTTATAGGTGATTCTACAGACCCTGATGGTGAATACCATCAAGGGGGACCCTCTACTAGTGGCCCTCGTATTAGAGACAGATTCAACAGAGCCATGAACGAGTTCGTTGATGATGTCAAACATACAACACACTCTGCGATTCAAGCTATTTCTATTTCCAAACCGACTGAGACGTCTTGGGGACCGGCTCAAGTTCAAGTTGATGATGACTCTGACCCCATACTTCAACAAATTCAAATTATTGAGAGTTATATTAAACAGGCTCGTGATGACGGACGTTGGGAAGAAGTGAAAATGTTTGAACAGAATTTACAAGAACTACACATGGTTCGCCAGGCTGATAGGTAGCCCTCCTGGGTTTCGATTTTTTGGTTTTATTACTGGTTCATGATATTAAGGGGAAGGTATGCACCAGCGGGAAACTTATATATTCTTATAGCTCCTGAAGAAATCATCTTCAGGTATGATTTTCTTTTCGCACACCTTTGATCATATTAACATCTATGACATTGATGTGTCATAAGGATTGGCACTTTTAGTTTTTAGTACAATCTTAATAATAGAAATTTATTTTTAAATAATCTGTTCATATTCCTCATCAAAGTCTATGATTAGAAAAGTCTACCTAAATAACCTAAAACGAGCTGTTATGACCCAAACCTTTTTCAATATACTTTTACCTTATCTATAGTAATAATTATTCTGTTTGTAAATTTCATATTCTTCCATTTTTTACCCAAGATTTTCTTTTCATATATTTTTTTATTCAGATTTTTATTTTTTCATTCTTTTGATTTTAGTGTTTTCGTTAGTTTAGTTGTTTTTCTTCCGATGATTTTTAATGAATTTCTAATGTTTTGTTTAGTTAATCCTAGAGATAAAAATTAAGAATGATATGCAATGATATTAAAAAAATGACCAAATAGTTATAATTTATATAATTTTTAAGTAGCCTTATTTTAGCCTTAAACCCACTAATTTTACCCTCCCCAAATGACAAAAAAAATATTTAAAGGTGGCAAAAAAACATAATTATAGCCCCCCTCCCTTATTTGTAACCTCCCTTTTTGATGGGTACCATTATTTTAATAATTTAGTAGGTTATTTCACGTTGAGATACCATAATAGAAATGTGTAATTACAGGTCCAATAGCTAAAGTAACAGCTAAGCATCCCCGAATTAAGGTGTTTAAAACGCTGTAACTTCTTTTTTCTTTTATAAAGCCCCTCCCTGTTTGTTAAAATATTTTCAACTGCAAAAGAAGAGTCGCTTATTTTGCTCTATAAATAGCTCTAAATTTTTTCATAATAACCTTATTCGGGGGGGGGGGGGCGGTATTTAAAGTTAAAATTTTCAACAGCCTGCAATTAGCCTCCCCTTGTTTATTAAACATCTGAGAGTTCTGCTACTGCATTCTACAACGCCAGTTTTTTTACCATCATTCCAGATACTGAAATTTACCTGTTTTTTTTTTACTCAGGAATAACAAAGATACTTTAACATCATAAAATAAAATATATCAATTAAATAAAAATTACTAATGAATCGCTTGATCATCCGCCATGCACGGCAAATTGTTCAAATATGTACCAACAGAGAACCCATGATATGCGATCCAAAACTCTTACAAAACGTGTCTGTGTTGGAGTGCAATGACGTCATCAAAGGATACTCCATCGTGGTAGATAGCAATGGAAATATAGCTGACGTAGGGAGTGATGATGTCATCGGAGAGAAATATAAAGATCATACATTTGAGAAAGATATCGATGCGACTGGAAAGTGTGTTTTGCCAGGTACAAATTTTTGTTGATAGTTTTTGGCCTCAAACATTTTCTCTTTTCGATACTTATGGGAAAACTTTTCCCACTTTAACACTTGACTTGCTTAAAATTCTGTCATCTCAGGCTCAATATTGTTTTTAAATTATTTTTATTTTTTGTTGTTTTTAAATCTCTCCCAAAACGATTTAATTTCGAGTATTATGGAAGAAATAGATTCATCGGGGATTTGATTTGGCGGATGATAAAGCCAAAAATACTTTTTGAAATGAACTAAAATTTTGTTCCAAGGCCTGAAATAGAATGGATTTGAGAGGAATAAACGAAAAGCGAAATACTCTTTATTTTGTAAGGGTTTCCTTGAAATTGGAAGATTGTCAAAATAAGTTAACTGGGGTGGTTCTGAGAGCCCAGACTTTGACGGTTCAGACTCCATAATACACAAAAATCTCATAGTTTGAACACTCTTCAGTATTAGAAAGCGAAGCCTCGGCAATCATTATATCGAAGAAATTAGAAATTAGAAATTAGTTTTTAGTGTTCATATTGTTTGTTATTGATTACATATTATTCAGGCTTTATTGATGGTCACACACACCCTGTTTGGACTGGTGACAGAGTTCACGAATTTGCTATGAAGGTAAAATTACTGAAGTTTGACCGAATCTGCCATTATTTTTCCTTGATGAAGTCGCGTAAAAATCACGAAAATTTCAACATAAGCAGTCGTTTTGTTTTCTGTCTTATCAATTTTCTGCTTCCACCTTTTTAAGTTTCTTTCATTTATAAGAATTTCGTCTGTGCATTATGCTGTCCCTCAGTTAAAAAATTTTCATAGCATAACTTGAGCAAATTACAAAAAATGCATGTAGGATAAGATATGCAACTTACTCCAAACATAATTTGAGGCTCTTACAACAGGCCCCAAAAAGTATTTTGCTAAGCACAGCGAGACTCATAAAAATTTACCCTACTATGCTTATAAAAAATGTATGAATGAAATTGTTCAGTTATTTTTCTACAGTTATCAGGTGCAACGTATATGGATATCCATAAAACAGGAGGAGGGATTGGTTTTACTGTACAGAATGTCCATCAAAGTTCCGAAGAAGAACTTTATCAAAGCTTCGTACAGGTATAATATAAAGCTTATACGTTTTTCTTCATAAATACAAAGTATATAGGAACATAAGTATTCGATGACCGAAATATTAAAAACAAGTTTTTAAAGGATTTGCAGGTTAATGGCTTTGCGGGCTTTAAAAGACCCAATACAGGAGAAATTGCACAAAATTATACACAGAACGATGAACGTAATAACGTTTTAAGAACATTCTCTGACTTCAAAATTAAAAAGAATATCGGAAGGCTTCACGAGAATGAAGAGGCAAGCCTTATCCCAAACTACAAACATTTTTCACCCAAAGATACTTTGAACTCTCCTGATTTCAACAAAGGTCTAAGCCTCTAGAGGGAGGCGAAAAACCCCGTATTTTGCTATTTTTTCACTCCAGCAGACAACCCTCTAAGGCCTTATTTTTTGGACCTACTCCGGTGGGGTGGAGGTCCTATAAATTAACCTGTGTTCGTTCGTTCGTCCGTTCGTCTGTTACCAACTTTTCTCAGGATTGAATTATAGGAATCTTTTGATTTTTGGTACAAAGGTGCAAAATGGTGGTGACCAAATTGTAGGTCCATAAAAGTATCACTTGTTACTTCCTAAAAGCTATTTTGAGCAATTCATCTTTTGAAAGCTGAAAATATTTTCAATAATAATCAATAAATGGGGGCGTCTGAAAGTTTTTCAAAAGTAATATAACCTGGGGAGACGTTTATTAGGTTGTTGTCACATTATTTCTATCAAAGAAAATCGATTCTTTCGCTATTTCTTTACAGCGTTTAAACTGCATGATAAAATGCGGAACGACCACTGTAGAAGCTAAAAGTGGTTATGGTCTCGATGCTCCAAACGAAATTAAGATGCTTCGTGTGATTCATCGAGCAAAAAAGGAGCTCAAAGAAACTATTGATATCTCATGCACTTATTGTGGAGCCCACTCTATTCCAAAGTAAGTTTTGATCTAGCGTGTTAGACTATTTATTGACAAGTTTTTCTTTTGATTTTTTTTGCTACTTTTACAAGATACGCTTACCTAGACTATTTTTTGAGAAGTTTTTCTTTTTAATTTTGTTCTGTTTTTGCTGTGCTCACCTTTTTTTAGTTCTGGTCCCGAAAGTGTTATCGTTCCTTAAAAACCACGACCAACTTTTGGGGGTTGTTGGTGAACTAGGCTACACGCGTCTCCTCTGATATGTTTTCATATAGGGGATGCATATCATGTATAAAATTTCTGTCCGAGAGTTTATGACATACCTTTGAATTTAATTATGGGTGACGTAAACTTAAACTTGATAAAGTATCACCTTGTAAAAGACCACAGATATCTTAAATGAAACACTAGCATAAAGCGACTTGATCTTTCCCAAGCTATAGTAGTTGAAGCAAAATAATCCGTCATCTTTACGAAAAGTAGACCACAGTAGACCACAGTTTGGCACTGGCATTTTAGGGCTACTTTTTTTTCTTTCTGTAAACAATCCTCCTATATTGTTGGATTATTGCAAATCGAGCTGACAATATGTTGCAAACATATTTTCAATATATTGCCGACATTCAGCAATATATCGTCAATATATTGTAGCCCTTTTGTTCAATTAAAACCAAACAACTAGCATGGCTCGCACCCCCCCCCCCCCCCCGCCTGAGCGGGGGGAGCTACACCTAAAATTTGCCATATAAGAGATGGGAGCTGATTGTTTTTCCTGACAGGCGGGGGGAGCTCTATCTTGGGGGGCCTGCATTAGTTTATGTAATTCTGGGGGCTAAATAACACTTCCTAAATATTTTTCTTTACTGTTGGTTTTTAATTTCTCTAAACCTTTATGTTTTCATGCAAAGTGTGAACCCTTTAAGTGCCAATGTCGTATATATCAGACATGGGCTATGTAGGAGGGCGAAGCCAAATTTGGCCCTGAGAAACTTGATTCTGTCCTCCAGCGAATTAGTTTGAAGTTTTCCCGCTCGGCACCTTTCTATCACTCAGACAGGTCCGCGCCTAAATCAGACGGCGCCGAAGGCGCCTAAAAGAAAGAGGAGACTCTAAGCTATCCAATGGACTATAAACGAGCTTCTAACTCCTTTTAGATCTGGAGATATAAGCCTTTAAAGTTTGAACTAGCGATTTTCTTTAAAAAAAACTTAGCAAAAAAATGACCGTGGCACTTAAAGGGTTAAAATGCAAAAATGAAGACATTCTATTGCATTCTCTAAAAGTGCACACACATGTAAATAGAGCTTTGTGAATGCCATAAAATTTTTCCCCTATACTGGGACCTAAAATTTTATCAGGCTGGGGGGACCTTGTTCTCAGGGGGGACCTAAATTTGGCGGGGGGACGTAGAACCCCAGTCGGAGCCATGACTAGCTTGCAGCGAAGTGGTGAGGCGAGAGAATGGTCTTAATTGATCAAACAGCCAGTACCGAACTGCGGTCTACTAATAAGGATGGCGCATTATTTTGCTTCCAGCCAGGGATTGTGTAGCTCTATCTAGTGTTTTGTATAAGATGTCTGTGGCAAAGCTGGGTAAAATAGTCAGTGCTCTCAAAAAAATAAAATAAACTTGATATCACCTGTAGAGGTAAAACCATGGAGGAAGCAACTGATGACGTCATCAACAATCAAATACCGCAAATTAGCGAGTTGGTTAAAAATGGCGAGTTGAGTGTCGACAATATTGATGTTTTCTGTGAGAAAGGTGTCTTTGACACTGATGCAACTCGCCGAATTTTGGAAGCAGGGAAAGCACATAATATGGCGATCAATTTCCATGGTGATGAATTGCACCCGATGCAGTCTGGAGAGGTATTTGCCATTTTAAAGTCTTTGTATAAAATCAGAGGTTAATAGCTGAGCCATGCGTTGGCAATACATTTATTAAGTTTTCAGTCATCGACACAAAAACGTCAAATTGTCTAACCTTTTCAATATTTCAGGAATTTTTTCGTTTAGTTTAAGGGGGGGGGGAGGTTAGAAAATTTTCGAGATTTTAATAAACGGGGGGACCTTATTGCCAGGGGGTTTGGAAATTGTACTTCTGAAAACCCATAAATAAGGTAAATATAGGCTAAAATCAGGCTATTTAGAGCAAAATAAGGGGCCTTGTCTTTGACAGCTGAAAATATTCTTGAAAATTAATAACCGAGGTAGGGTCCTAATAAGGTCCGGGGGTTGGGAAAATTTCGAAAAATTAACAAGTGGGGGGGGGGGGCGTTTATTTGGAACCTAAGAGTAATCATTTTTCGAATTCTGGTAGTAAATGTTGCTGCCTATCCAGCATACGTCTGAAGGAAATAAGTGGCTTCAAATCCTACATAGAGGTTTAGAAAGCTTTTGGCTATATCTTACTATTGATTTAAACTGCTTTATAGCTTGGAGCAGAGTTAGGTGCACGTGCTATCAGTCATTTAGAAGAAGTCAGTGACAAAGGAATCGTTGCCATGAGTGACAAGAAAGTTGCTGCTGTACTTCTACCTACAACCGCCTATATCCTTCGCTTACAACCACCTCCAGCTAGAAAAATGATTGATCAAGGTTCGTAGTTTTTTTATGTATTCTTCGAATAAGTTACTAAAGGCTAGAACATCAACTTTGACATTCAATATATTGAGAGTTTCATTATAAGGCTGATATGAAAAGAAGTTTCGTGTTTCATGCATTGATCTTTTTGTGTAACTATCCACAGACACGTGATTCGTACTTCCATCAGTGCGGCTCGGTTTAGCAAGCTTAGAATGCTGTTGTCGCCACAGTGCTCAAAACAATCGAGTGATGAACAGAGAAGTAGAGCTTGCTTGCTCCTTAAAGGGACATTAAAGTAGTAAAATGTAAACATTGCGCGAACCACGTGTCATTAAAAAGAACAATTAAAATCACGTGTCCAAAACAAACTTGTAAAACAATTGAACAATCAAAATTAGCCATATTTAGTTGGATCTTTTATTTTGACACGTGACATTTGTTTTGATTTTGTATCCGCTGCATACAGTTTGTTTACAAATTTCGCAAGTACTGTTATGTCCCTTAAAAAAAAAATAATTCAACAAATTCTACTTGACCTTAAAATAACTATAGAAATCTCAATACAAGGGTTGCAAAATTAAATCAATGCAGTCAAAACATGTAATTACTCGAAAAGGTTACTTGCTTTACAACTTACAGTTTTGATAACTTTATTAGTGTCAATAAATTCGAACCAATCAGAAATGTCATGTCACAAGCACATAAAAATTTCGAGTAAAAGCGTGACTTTAATTTTGCAACCTGTGTATTTCACAATTTTCAAATAGACTTAATCTCTTTTTCTTACTTGTTATAGCTTCATTTCTCATTGTAGGTGTTCCGGTTGCTTTAGGGTCAGATTTCAATCCGAACGCATTCTGCTATTCAATGGTATGTATATTCATAATTTTTAGACCATGTTCACACGTTACTGTTTCGTTTCGCTCCGGTATGATTTGTTACGGATCGAGTGTGTTCATATTGCTTTTGGAACGTCAAAAAAGAATACGTTACAAAGCAAAACGGATGGAAACGGTTTCGCTCCACTTTTTTCATCGGAACGGAACTGCTCCGTTTTCTTGCTCCTAAACGTTCCGAAACCAATATGAACACACTCGATCCGTTACGAAAATTAATCATACCAGAGCGAAACGGAACAGTGTGAACATGGTTTTAGACACGTTGATCTGTCTTCATTTTTTATCAAGCGAAGAAGGCGCGTATGTAGACTCAATGTCAATTGAATACTATACATGGTCGGGAAGTTCCAGCTCCGAGGTTGGGTTTTTTTTATTTTGGTCACGTGATCGTTTCGTATGTGCAGATTTCGGCGGGAAACGAGTTTGCTACTTCAGGACTGAGCAGAAAATAAAAACAAACTTCATTCTATCCTTGGAGATAAATCAAACATTAGATGGCTGAACACTTTGAAACTGCTGAGATAGTCGAAACTGACTTTGAATTTGATGTTTTGGATCTCGAAGAAGATATTTCCATATTTTTTGAGGTAGTAGAATCCAACCTCGGGCTCCGAACCAAGCTGACTTCCTGACCATGTATATTTTTAGTGACTATGGTAGACTGGAATCATTTATAATCCGTATAATACAGTAATATGGATGTTATATGGTAATACGATAACTGTTACGGGATAATACCAGTTTACATTATCTACAATTTAATCCTTCCTCTACATTTTGCTTATTTTTTACTATGTCTGCATCAGGCGTCCAGCATGCTACACGTTATTTTTTAAGAACAAACTATATAAGAACACCAAACTTCAATGGCCAAAATGTTAAGAACAAGTTAAGAACATGTTAAGGCTTCAAAAATGTTGGATGTTCTTATAAGAAAAAACGTGTAGCTTGGTGAGCGTGTGAATAAATCATGATTGATAAGTTTGACGTTATTCAATGCTACCATTTTGGTTGATAAAAGGACTGCTATACTCGCGCCCGACCCTCAAATTTTTTTCAATTTTCTTCTTCAGCCAACAGTCATGCATTTAGCATGTTGTCTTCTGCGCATGTCCATGACGGAAGCATTGATTGGCGCAACATTAAACTCTGCTTACAGTGTTGGGCTGTCTGAAACACATGGATCCATTGAAGTTGGAAAAGTCGGTGATCTTGTGATTGTTGATGCCCCAAGGTAACGAAAATCTAGTGGTTATAATAGGAAGCCAGAGGAAACTCTGGTGGAGGCTCGTAGCTATTCTGTCGTGCAAATCGATTGTCAATCTTGAGTATAGGGGTGAAAGACTAATCGAACCATCTAGTAGCTGGTCTCCTCCGAAGTTTTCTTAGACTACATAATATATTTAGTCCATGTAAAATGGGGCACTTACCTAGACCTTACTACATATCCGCATGGTTTTCTTTTCAGGTGGGAACATATTATATATCAGTTCGCTGCGCATGATCAAACAATTGATTACGTCATCAAGAGGGGTATAGTGTCATACCACAAACGTTCGTAAGAATCAAATTTTATATTATTATTTGCTGGAACCTCCTAAGATGTTAAAACAATGGAGTCCCTAAGGACCCAGCACTTTATGGGACCCTGAATGACGGTGACTCTTACTATGATATCAATTTCTTTTTTGGAATTGCACAGCCGGAAAGCTTAAGTAAAATCCTTAATTCTACAATAGTGTAGATGCCTTTTCTTTGCAAGGTACAAAGGATTTTTACCTGCATAATAACGTGGTGTCCTTGAAAGCGTCTTAAACGCCTTTAAGGTCGTCTATCCCTCAGAAAGTTTTTCCTGTTCTACTTTTTACTTACTTTGCACATTGAACTACTATAAACGCTACTGCAATTTTTATAATGCCGCCCAAAAAAGAAGCAACTTTTTGAAAGCAATTTTTAGAAACTTATAGATTTGAATTTTGATAGAATTTTTATTATATTTATAGCATTCATTAAAAATAAAAAGTCATGGTGTGTATAGAAAATTAGCTAAGAATTTTTATTCACAAAAGAAATCTTTACAATTTATCAAATGACATACAAAAGGTATTATTTCCATTTGGCAGTTATCCCGGCCATGGCCTACTGTATTTTAAAAATTTATCGCGACTTTTTAATCTCATACGATTTAAAACTTTTTGAAGTATTTTTAGTGAAATTTTGATGTATTAGAATCATGTTAATAAAAGGACATTTTGCTAACTCCCCTGTAAAAATAAGTTAATAAACCAATAAAGTGGATTGAAACATGGCAGGTAGGCTTTGTAAGTATTTTACCAAGCTCGATTATCAGAATTCATTTGTCTGATTGAGTTTGTACATTTGTCAACTTCGCCTCCCAAAAATGCGGGAGAGCTCCAAGTCGGAAAAATTTTCCCCGATAATCCAATTTTTCAAAATTGGGAAATCGGGGAAATTTTCTCGTAAAATTCGATTTTATTGGAAATTTTTCGGGAAATTGGGGAATTTTTCGTTCCGATCTTTCAAAATCCAGAAATTTCGCCGTTTGGTTTTTCCAAAATCGGAAAATTTTTGGAAATGCGGGAGATGCGGGAGAAAATCCCAAAAATGCGGAAGATTTAGCAGAATTTTCTTCACGCGGGAGAAATCGTTGACATGCTACATCGTATACAAAACAAGTCACAGTAGATTTCTCTTTAAAGAGTTCTTTCGAGATTTCATATACTAGAAGAGCCCATCGTAAAGGCCGGTCTCCACTTGCGCGCGCTTCGATTGCACTTTTTCGAACAAAGCTTCCACGCTATTGGTCAAAAGAAAAATGAAGCAACTCCATTGGTGCGATCTGACGTAACGGTTAAAAAAAGTTGAAATGTGTTAAACTTTTTTTTCCAGCGCGCGCTACATTTTTATGATGTAATCTTTTTTCCAAGCAAAAAGGATTGAAGTCAAAAAGTGCGATCGCAGCGCGCGCAAGTGGAGACCGGCCTTTATACTCCATTATGTACTTTCTATCGCAGCTTCAAGAATTAATAAAAGACATCTTTATAAGGTCCATGTTTGGAATAAAACTCAATAATTAACAACGTAGGGAAGTTGCCTAATAAAAGAAAGGACTAGAACAAACTCAAATATCGGTCCCCTCATCGGAAAAATGGTTTAAATTACTCGATCCCTAATTCGAATCTTTCTCTAATACGAATAAACCTTTTGGTTCCTTGAAGATCGAATTAGAGAGAGTCAACTGTGAAAAAGAATAACAATAAGGTAATTATAGACTAAAACCAGGGTATTTAAAACAAAATAAGGGATCATTCTAAGGGTAAACATCTAAAGATTACTTCTATCCGTTATTTCTTTTTCTCGTCATCTCCACCCAATAAAACTCTTTTCAATGGCATCACAACCAAAACAGCAACACCTGCCACCGCCCATATAATAATTCCAACTAACATCATTTTATCCATAATGTCTGCAAAGAATCCTGGGTTGATTTCTTTTAAATCGAAGTATTTAGTTTTCATGACGAGGAACGGTGGCATCATCACCACACTGGTCACAACCAAAGATATGAAACATCCTGTCACACATCTAAAAAGGAAAACAAAAAGTAAAATTAAAACACATAGCCTGTGGTCAAATACAGTTTGAGGGGTAGTAAAGGTGATTTGAATAGTCAAATACAGTTGACGCTTTTGCGATCCTTATAGAAGATTCTGGTATTTTTGAATTTTCTTTTTTAGTTTTGGTCCAAAAGATTAATATTTTCAACTTTCGTTACATTGGCACCTTTTCAGGATTGACCAAAGAGACCTTCAAAGTATTAAAATGTGACTTTAAACTGTATGGACACATCCGACAGAAATTTGCCGTAGTAGTTTCCCAGAGACGAGGTAAAAGTTATACAATTAACTCTCGCTTATTCGAATTTCTATTATGTCGAATATTTCTATAATTCGAACTGGTTTCCAGTCCCCGTTAAGGAGAAACCCTCTTAAAATACTTTCTTTAATTCGAATTTCTCTGTAATTCGAACCATTAAGATTCTCCGATTAAATTCGAATTAGCGAAGGTCAAATGTATTCTTTACTAACCTTGGGGCCACACAATGACATTCACATTTCTCCGGATCGGTTGCTCTAAAGTATGTCACAAAACCTTTATAAAAGACTATCCCTACAACCAATATGAAATTGATATTCATTGAAATACTACTCCCCAACAAAATTCCATCAATGTCTTCTTGGCTCCGGCACGTCGGCGTCTTAAAACATTGCCAACATCCAAGACCAGCTGAGCCACGTTTAACAGCATACAGTCCAACAATACACGACATGATTGCTGTATCGCAAGGAAAAGTCGCTAAATTGAACGTTGCACCTTTGATTTTATCCCATATACATGGTAACTCGTTCCCCATTTTGTCTGTATCCCTGGTAACTGGGCATAAACAAAGACGTAAATTAACAACAATTCCAATCACAAATGCTATAACTGCAATGCCATAAAATCCCAGTAATAAAAAGAAACTCATATTGAAGTTAATTAACAATGAATCTAATTCATCTTGCTTAATAGCCTTTTTCATATTACATAATCCGATTTTAGCAGCTCTGGTTAACGCTTTGGTCGTTTCGGTATCTTTAATCGGTAACGGGGTCGTCGTAAAATTAGATGTTAAATTCAAATTAAAAGTACCGATCCTTTTGTCTGAACCTTGTAAAATTGCAGCGTAATCTACCAATGATGCGAGTGCGTCCATGACAGCTAGATAATGTGCGGCTAATGTGACTAGCCTGAATACCATTAATTTAATGTATCTTTTGAGTTGTAATTTATCGATATCATCAACGCTGAACGGCATCTTCTACGCAAGGTTTGTTTTTGAGTCAAATCAATATGTTGATGTGGTTCTCTCTTATTATTTAGTAGATACGACTTCCAGGGTGTCCAATTTTTTTGCGTATTCAACGTATGTGTGAACCTGCCATTTCCTTCGCAAGATTTTATTTTGATATATTCGATCAAATTTATCTGGTAAATTTTTCAAGTTGTCCTTTTTCTAAATTTCGCTCTTTTTTTACCAATTGGTCCCGTTAAAAAAGTGATGTAATCTTTTAGGTATACACAATGGAGGAGATCCTTTAGTCTATATAAGATCAAGACTCCAAAAGGTTACGCTCTCCAACGCAACGTTACGATTTCTCTTATCGTTATACAAGTCAATTATTTTCATTAAATATTCAACGATGTTTCTTATTTGAGAACTTCAGTATATTTCAATGAAAATGAAAATATTCAGAATTTTTTAATAATTCATTTTTTATCGATTCAAATGTTCAATCATGAATAATTTGTATTGATTGAAGTGAGATTTTCTCGCTTAGCTTTCCCGATATACGGGTAAGAAGGAAAGCGGGATCTGCTTTTGCTAGTAAAGCCTGTTAGCAAAAGCTGTTTGTAAATATTTTAAAAAAAGTTAAATTTTGCCTAGTCGCCTGATGACGTCATCTGGCAGGTGTCAAGGTAATATAATTGATGACGCCGAAACGGCTAGTATTACTTTAATTACTTTACTCGGGTAATACGCAGATTGCCTACCAATGAATCCACTTGAAATTGATTTATGCTAAAACCACTCTAATTGGCTCACTAGCGAAATTAAACCCCGGCGAAATTTTTCAAATATGCCCAATGAAGTACTCAGGATATTTAAAAAAGTTTTAAATTTTTTAAATCTTAAATAATTAAATTTTTTAAGTCTTCGGACAATCTTAACTCTTTGAGTTTTAAGCCTAAAAATGTTCTTAACATGCTCTTATTTTGACCATTTTGTGAATATTTTTGACCATTTTCCTAAGAAATAGGGTGTTTTTCAGTCCACAAAGCCTTAAAATGTTCTTAACTTGTTCTTAACATTTTGGCCAGCGAAGCCTTACGTGTATATTTTTTGCATTTCAAATCATGTGGAATCAGGGTATGTTTCAAATTGCAAATAAAGTCTTTATCAAGTGTCATCAAGATTTGCATCACTAGATACAACACACATCTGATGAGCTGTCGCCGAAGAGGGTAGCAAGAAATGGAATTACACAAATTGCTGTTTTATCGCTTAACCTAATCTTGCGGTTATTAAACTGTTACATTTTTTCAAAGATCAAGCGCTCTGATACAAACACCCATTTTAAATGAAAATTTAACGCCATGTTCTTTCAACGTCGGAATAACATCCTATTTTTGTATTTTACCAAGTCAGGAATGTCCTTAACTGCCCGCTTTCTTTATTTTTATAAGAACTGGTAAACAGGCCCGATGCAACCGTAAAAGTGGGGAGGCTGAAGGCTTAAAATGAGATAAAATTCGCTAGGAATTTGAGAAAAAATTTCATTCGCTCTAAAGTGGGTAGGCTGGAGTCTCCCCAGTCTTCCCGCTTCCACCGGGCCTTGTAAATCAATCCTGACTTTGATTTGTTCTTATATTTTCGTGATCTGCAGGTTTTAATATTCTTAAACTGTTCTTGAATTATGCTTATTTGTCATAATTGCTCTAAATCTGTTCTTAAAAGTTTTGACGCAAATTCTTGTGGGTCTTATGTTCTTACAAAAAAGAGAAGTGTAGTAATTTTTGCTTACAATTTTTGTTTGTGTCACTTTAAAAATGGTTTGTGTAATTTTTTTAAATGTTCCGATGTTTCTAAAAGATTTGGTTGGTTGATAGCGATATACTGGCCTTTTTACAATAGATGCTATCTGACTATATGCACAAATGCGAGTTTAGTATACTTCTTAAAACACTGTTACAAAAATTGCAGCCAATCTCTAACGAGCTTCTAAGAAAAGTAGTACGTTGTTAGCTCTACAGCTCCAGCAACGACTCACCGTTTTGTTATTTCTTATCGTTCTACATGTGAGAAAGTATAAGAAAGAAGATAGCTTGATAGGCTGTAGTACGTAATCAATAGTAAGTGTCAGGATGGACACATACTTAACCTTGAAATGTGGGTATTGATATCACGTTTTAAACCCTTTGGTTACAAATGAAGATTTTTGTTGCCATTCTGTGGCTGCTTGAGCTTCTGTTGATTGTAGTCGAGAAGAAAAGAACTCATGGTCACAACCCTGTTTTAGTTTAAAGGTATGTTAAATGTATGTTTTAGCAACAAAAATTTATTTCTAATACCCTTTTTTGACATTTTCTATTTTAGACCACGTTCACACACTGCTCCGAAACGAAATGAAGCCATTCTTATTGGTTACATTAAAGCGTTACGTCACTTCTAACCAATAGAATGGTTCATTTTGTTTCGGAGCGAAACGGAACCGTTACGTGCGAACATAGTCTTATTCTATGAGACCCTTCTCGAGTGGACCCTTCAATTTGCGCAATCACTGTATTTGTGGGTCAGAATTAATAAACATAAACGTAAAGGCCGGTCTCCATTTGCGCGCGCTGCCATCGCACCTTTTGGCTTCAATCCTTTTTGCTTGGAAAAAAGATTACGTCATAAAAATGTAGCGCACGCTCGAAAGTAAAGTTGAACTTTTTTCAACCGTTACGTCAGATTACGCCAATGAAGTTGCTTCATTTTTCTTTTGACCAATAGCGTGGAAGCTTTGCTCGAGAAAGTGCGATCGAAGCGCGCGCAAGTGGAGACCGGCCTTAACGAATCACAAACTAGAAGTTTCAGACTGTTGGGCAAGTCGAAGAGGTGGCTACCAACATATCAGGATCGGGTGGTTGTTTTAAGATATGCACATTTTTTTTAAGAAACTAGTTTTACCAAACAGCCTCAATGTTTCTAAGGAAATCGGCCTTTTGAGCCTTAAATGTTTCTTACACGTTTCTAAACTTTTTGACATGACCAGCCTTATGGAAGGCTGGATTGGAATGTTCTTTAAAAAAACGAATTAAAAATGTTATTTTCTCATTTCCAGCCTCAGCATGTTTCTTAGTTTTTAGGTATTCTGAGCCTCATGCTTCTTAAAAGTGTGTTTCTAAAAAAAACGTGTATTCTAAGCATGTTCTTTGTGCTTATATTCTTAAAAATTACTCATATTTTGGTGTCGATAAGAACAGATTTTTAGTAGAGTCTGCAAAAAAGGCGTAGAAAAGAATTTCTGGTCAGAAGGGGGGGCTCAAGAATGCTCAAACAGCTTTAGATAGACCTCAATCTCAAAAAGCAAGCAAGGAAGTTTACATGAAAGTACAGAATTTGACATAAGCAAAGGTTAACCGGCTAAAAAAGGTACCTGGCCCCGCACTGAATACGCCACTGTATTTAACCTCAGCCCCGGGGGGGGGGGGGGGTAGGGGGGTACTAGGTTTCTCGGATGAGGGGTGGTATGTGCGGACGGGAACTCCGAAAACCGACCCTTAGTGAAACCAGATTTTTAGTGAAAAATGCCACTTAGAGAGACTTTTTTGAACAATTTTCTTCGACTTTTGAAAATAATGTCTTACCCGAAAATCCCCCCTCAGGCCTCTGTATGTTTCTCTACAATGTTCTTTATTTTTAATTCTCTGAAACCTTTTATTTTGAAATTACAGGTGAATTTCGAAGCGATGGAATATTATCTAAATACCACCAAAAGGAAGTTTTCATAAATTGAACTGGTTTAATCCTTTCTGATTAAGGTAATTAATTATGATTTTAATCTCTAATTATGGTGTAAATCAATTTCAGATTTTCGGATTTCGGATCAATTCTTAAAAACAAAATTTTACCAGTCTAAACTTTCAGGAAACTTTGCCTCTCTTTGCCACTCAACGTTAAGTTACATTCCATATTTGACCGTGAATCTGAATTTCAAGGAAAGATCACTTACGTAAAGTATCTTTCTCTCAACGATTTTATTTGTATACGCGTTTGATTAGATCAATTTTCTTTAACACAATGCTCGATTGTTGCTGAAAGCTATAAGAACAAGTTAAGATAATTCAAGAATGGGATTTTAGAAATAGTTTTAAAATTAAGTTAAACTACATTTTTTGAATCCTTTCAAGTCGATAAGTAAGTAGTGTTAGAACAGTTTTGGAAAAGTTAAGCCTGAAAATCGCGAACAAATGAAAATAACTGTTCCTTTTACTGGCTCTTATAAAAAAAGTATATAATCCATTAGCCCAACCCATGGCAAATCTCATAATTATGGCAATATCATATTTGAAGCTTACGTTAGGATTTTCAACATCAAGGAATTTTTTGTGCATTTCATTGTTTACACTCTTAGTTCTTTGTCCATTATTATAATTGAACACTTTTTGAGCCGTATTTTCAAAAAAAGCTGGAGGTAAAAAGTTGACTGGAATAACTGTAAATATAACAGAGCTCCCGTTTTGTGGAGAGGTTTCGGATTAGTAGTACACTCAGTACGGTGTGTACCAGTTAAACTGCAAAACTTTTTTCTCATCTGCTTATAATTTGGAGAAAACTTGATTTTCATTTTTACTACTTTTCCATCTTTACAGGTTCAACGATGGAGACATTCCTACTGGTGGACCCTGATAAACTCTCGCAACCGTACACCGAAATCATCAAATATGCTACCATTGTCGGCCGAGAGGATCCTGAAGGAACCCGAGCTCGTTATTTCGATCCTGTTCAAATAATTTCACTCGAAGAAGACGGATGCTCTAACACTGATCAGTCACCAGACAGTATGTATAGAGCTTTACATAATGAGAATGTAAATGTGAACAATACCTTAAACAGTGAAATTGTCCATCAGGTTCAAGTTTCAGACATTTCTTCATACGATGTGAACCTAGCCTTAGATGACAAATGCGAGACCGTGAAAGTAGCAACTATTATCAGACCTGGCGATGTAAATGTGCCCTTAAAAGACAGAGAAAATGGTATAAACACAACTGTTAGAGTCCAAAAGGGCCTTGTTGCTGATGACATAAACAACAACGATTTACGAAATGATTCATGCAACACTGATTTGGTTACAAAGGATATGACCATTTCTGAATTATTACATGATGACAAATCTAACAATTTCTATGATAAAAAACCTTCACCTCGTACGATAGTCATAGAGGAAATCCACTGCGATGTCGAGACTATATATGAAGTCAATTCGGCACCTTCAATAGACTTTGGAATGTTGGATACACTGGATCAATTCGAGGAAATAGTTAAAACTGAAACGACAATTATTGAAATTAGCTATTCTACGACGACTACAACAACAACGGCAACATCGGAATTTGTCGGAGAACTTATTGAAAATATACCGAATTCGGAATTTGAAAGCTGGACAATTACTGTCGACAAAAGTATGGATAATAACCAGAAAATGGTCAATCCTTTGACCGACTTTTCGATTCAATCGATTCAGAAAGATACTAAAAATTTAGATCTACGTCCAAAGAAAATTATTATCGATGAAGAAATTCTCGTAGAACGTAACGCAAACAATGACATGCTTTCACCAAAACATTTTGATAATGATATTCAAACAGTATTAGATCTGGAATGCGATATCTCTCAAGTATGCGATAACTCAGGCATGGGTGTATTTGAAACAGCAGAAGTAAATAACACTCATATTATGGAAAGAGGATTAATACAAGATGTTGTTGAGCCATTGAAGGAGAATTTACTTTATAATCCTTCATCGCTTAATACAGACAGAAAGGATTTAAAACAAGCTGTAAAGCAGCATGCATCAATTGAGGAACTACAAGGATTTATGAATTCAAATAATTCAAATGACTCTATCTCGACTACTTTGTATTGGCATGAGAGTTCTCAATCTCTCGATAATTCTGTCGTAGAAGACTCGTCGTCTCCAGGAAAAAAAATCGAGGGTGCGTTCACTCTTGATAAATCGACACGCGACTTGGAGCCAACCGACCAATCAACATCTGACTTTGTACCGGCCGACCAATCCACAACTGACTTAGAACCGAACTCACCACAAACTCTTCAATCCGAAAGCTTAGAGACTCACGGAAATCCAACTATTTCTACGTTTTCGCAAGAGACGGCAGAGATTCAATCATCTGCATCATTAACCCCAATGACGCAATCATTCAACTGTAATTACCATAGCTCCAAACAGATTAATGACCAATTAACGCAAAAAGCCGGTAATGAGCTAATTACGGAAATGCGGAATACATGTATTACGGAAATACCGGAAATTGACAATGATGGTAAGATTAGCTTTACCGATGTTGCCAAAAGTGTGTCGGAAATGGAAGAAGAAAAACTACGTTACAGTGAAGCTAATATTGATAATTCCATTTCAGAAGATATTGTAGAGACAGTAGTTGTTGATCAACAGAGCCTTGTTACTTGTTCACCTGACTTTGGAGCCTCCATTGGAAAGGAGCTGTCACTGGATCCAAGTGTTGATGTTAACGATTTGATTATTTCGCAAGATTCAACTAAAACTGATGAGGACTTAACAAGTCATTCCAACGTGTCAACGACTCTCAAAGTTAAAGACAAAAATCGTGAAAACGTGATTGTTGGCTCTGACGTCATCAACGGTTTTAATAATAATGATGAATTGCTAGAATCTGAGGATATTTCCAGACGAACTGTTGAACCACATTACCAAAACAGTGTTAGTGATATTGCTGGAAAAGATACACGGTCAAAGGAAAATCTTGATTCACAAACCAACGTAGACAACTCTGGTGGTAGTCTTGACCTCGTTTCGTTTGATACTTCTAAAACAGAGTCAAAAAGCCAAGAATTGACAGGTACTGATTCAGAAATTCAAGAGTTGGATCCTTGTTCGCAGTTCGAGATTGTTCACAAAGTGATGCCTCAACCACCATCATCATCATCATCCATGAACTCTGATGAATATGATTTCTATCTACCCTTCAACATCATGCCAACTATTTGTGAAGAGGAGACGGTTACTTCTACCAATCAAATCAAAGAAATTGGAAGAGTGACCAATCAGAGCCACGGAAATAACATGTCAACCAATCAGGAGAAGGATAGCCTGAAATCAGCCAATTGTATTGAAGAGGAAGCCCTTACCTTTAAGGATACAGAGTTTGCTGAAATCGAAAACCAGATCGCAATCCAAAATAACAATGTATCAAATCACCTCAGATCTGATCAAATCATATACCGAAAGACGGAATCTGATGATAATAAGCTCCTACATCCTAAAGAGAACGTGACCTTACAACTAAACGAGACGGACATCAAAGACACCTACAACAACAACGATCAGGAAGATGATAATGACCACGCTTTTGACAACAGTCAAGTTTTAACAGTCACTCCAACTGCATTCCGAAATAAACATGATAGCGGGTTTGTTGAATTATACTCGAGTGACGAAGAAGGTGTATATTCAGTGGTCCCTATTGACGATATAGATTCTAACAAGACTACAGAGTTCTGTAATCCAGCAGTGAGCCCAGAACAGACAAATTTTACCGAATCTACGGACAATTGTATTGTACCGATTGATGATCTTGCTTTCGAAACACCAGGGAATGCCATAGTTGTAGATTTAACTGGAAGGACTGATACAGACTTTGTAAGGATTGATTCTTCAGAATTTTACAATTTTGATGACTCTGTAACATTAGATTGTGATATAACTGGAGATAAGAAAGACATTATTTCCCAACATCAAAACGAGCTGAACAAGGATGAGGATGAGTTGATAATCCCATATTCTCAATGTCCAGATATCGTCTTTGAGGATTCGGATTGCGAAGAAGGGGAATCACCAATCGACACCTTATCTTCGCCGGAACGAAAAACGAAAAAGGGTAAATCGAGGATAGCTAGCCTCTTGCAGCGTTATTTCAAACGCCCTGCCGTCGCTACGACATCGAGTATTAGTACTAAAGATTATTTTTCACCCACTAAAAACTCGAAGAATATATTAGATACGGAATACGAGGAGAATCGGCAAGCAACGACTAGTAGTCCATTAACATTCAGAATGCGAATGTTGTCGTTAAAACGTAAACGTCTTGCCGACAACTTTTTCGGCGGTCGAGGGCGAGAAATGTCGTTTTCTAACGACGATGAAAACTCGTCCGTCATTTTAACCTCTTATACAATGACGGAGAATGAAATGGACCAATATTTTGTTGATTCGCAACGAATGGAACAGTCGGGAGTTCCTGAAGAAATATCGTCGGTCACCGAGAATTATCCATTCATCTTGCGACCGTTAACGTCAAACGACTCTGTAAACCGCCAACTTTTTTACACGGGACCCGAAATTTCACATGTTCAAAACAATGATAGTAGCGGAACGAATCTCTCTACAACCGAGAAAGAACTAGGAAGTACGGAATATTTTGAGACTTCCACAGACCAGAGTGATGTATCTGATAGGATTAACGACTCTAACGATAAAGATCTCCAAGTTGCAGATGCCATGACCATATTCAATACAAAAGATATTTCAAAAACTGATAATGATGACCCAAAGTCATTACCAGATAATTGGACTGTTTCTGTTGATTCTACCGCTGTGGAGATGATTGACGAGAACAATAATTTTGAGCTTGATTCGATACCACTTGATGATGAAGCGTTGGAGAAGAAAACTAAGTTTCAGGTAACTTGTTCTTAAATACCTATAATCTAGCTCATATAGATATCCGAGCGATACATAATCTCCCTAAAATTTTAACTCTATCTGACCTCCAAGTTCACTTCCAAATTTTAGACGATAGGGCGAATATTGTCCTTGCCCAATTTTTTTTTTGGAGCCGAGAAATCTGATTTTTTTAAATAGAATCTTATTCATCCGGCTAATGGGCCGTTCCATTTTATATCTATACAGGGGGGTGGACGAACATTTCCAGGGGATAATAGGAGGGTTTAAGGGAGTTGTTTTTCATTTTTCCAGGGTGTAAAAACTTATTCTAAAATTTCCAGGGGGTAAAAGACCGATTTTAGTTCGTCCAACCTCACTTTCAAGGTATGAAAAGAATTTTTCCAAGGGTTCTTTTGCAAATTTTGCCATTTTCCAGGGATATCCACACATTTCTAAGAATTTCTTGTTGCCTTGAAAAGGTTCGTCCACCCTCTCTTTACGGAAATTTAATGGAACAGCCCGCCAATTTTCAACATATTAAACTTGGAGTAGGAAATGGATTTTTAATTTTTTGAAAAAATTCTTTTAAGTCCAACGTTTATATCTTTTCTTTCTTTCAGCCGGATATAGCTGCAACTCAAAGAAGACTGACCACTTTGATACCGAAACATATGTTACTGGAATGCGATATGGGTTGTATATAATTATAAATTAAAGTAATTTGGTTAGTGCAACAGTATCTGGGCAGTACAAGATAACAGTTATATACATATGTTTTTTATAATTACGCCAATTTTTCCTCTCTCTAAGAACCGATTTTTGATTTTTTGCAGGAACATACCCGTCACCTCTCAAACCTCGTAACCCCCAACCCGGGAGATTTCATCATAACAAGGTGGAATGTTATCCCATAATGAACTCAAATGTTCTCAAAATTTTAGGGTTTTACTTCACTTTTTGTAGAATATTTTTCAGGTTTACGCGCCTATTCCTTCTTCGACAACGATCTCTTTAATTTTTATCTTTCTTCTAACACTGAAATACTGCGAGAGAGCATTTAACATATTTCCTGAAATCGATTATTCCATGAGAGAAACGTAGAATATTAACATACTTCTTGAAATCGATTATTCCATGAGAGAAACTTAGAATATTCGAATTTCATGAAATTGATCATCCCGCGTCAAAAACGCGTTTAATTCGAACAATACTCTATAAACAAAACAATGAAATCTATCGGCCAACGCGGGAAAATCGAATGTTTTGTTGTTTTTCTTACCACGTTTCTGACGAAGATTCTTTCATGTTGTTTGTGTCAAAAGCTGCTTGACCGCTACGAAATCTAACTTCTGAGTGTTATTTTTTTCGAGAAATGAAATTGGTTTTCACGCATGCAAAAAGGTATGAAGCATTTTTCTTCACTGTTTAATTTTTCATGTTTATATATTCTTCTAAATCAAAGAGAAAAGGAGGAGGGGGTCTTCTCAAAAGCGTATGCTTGCGTAAAGGGGGAGGGGAGGGGTCAAAGGAAAATGTACGTATGCAGAGAAAAAAAATTTTGCTTGCTTTTCTTTCGACTTTTACGCTTCTTATATATTATACGCATCAAGGAAAAAAAGAAGTTTCTTAATAAACATTGAGTTTCATGTATGAAATAAAGGTCCGAACCAAACGGGGGGGTCGAATGAAAAAGTACGTACTTACCAGGGGGTATAGCCATTTGCGTACAGGGGGGGGGAGGGGGTACTCGATTTTCGACATTTTAGTGCGTGCTTACTATGTGGACCGCCCCGTACCTCACTTCGAAATTTTATTGTTTTCAAGCAGAAACTAAAAATCTAAACCTAAATATCTATCATTGAATGAAGCAATTAGCCAGTAACATTTGGAGGTTCTACTAAGGACTATTGAAGGAATCTTTTGGTTGAATTTCATTTCTTAACTGGTAACTTTAGCTCCATTAAATCATTTTCTATAAGAGCCCTCTTCTACAATCTCCTAGCTTTTCTTAAGGGCTCTAAAAGTTTCCTGTCCCATGATTTAGTATCTAGAATATTTCATCTAAATATTTATCAAATTTATTAATTATCATGCTTAGACATATATCTTGGACATATATTTGTAATCAATCATTTTGAGAAAATATAAAAATATGTTACTTTTCCATGTTAATAGAAATTTTTTGTACATAGCTCTAGAGCTCTTCAAGCCCAGTTAATTTTTTATGGCTAGCATCCGGGGTAGGGCACTCAAAGAAAACGACCGACCTGTACTTGCCCTTGAGGGTCCCTTTTCCAAGCTTCAAAGTACGCTTTAAGGGTCGAAATGAGCAAAGATGAGTAAAATTGCACTCTAAGAGTGTTTTCGAATCGAGTGCTTCCCGGGGCTAGCATACGTCCTTATAACTGCCTTCTTACAGAACCGGTAGGATTTTTTCAGCCAGTGGGGTAAAAAAAAATAATGGACCAAAAATCAATGTGGATATTCCCATGTTTTTTATGGCTGGGGATTTTAATTCCATTGTTTATAAGATTTAAATTATATTTCTCTGATTGACTTCAAAAATTGCGAGCGGACGGGGGTGTCGCCCGACTTTCGAACTTTGGACCCTTACCGGGACTAAAAAGGAGAAAACAAAGGAACATTTTGGGAATTTCACAACCCTTAGCGGGACAAATTTGACCAATTTTGACCAATTTTCGATCTTTCAGGGGGTAAAAAGTTTCCTATTTTTCCGATCCTTAGTGGGACTGAAATTAGATTTCCTGATTTTTCCGGCATTGTCTGAAAAAAAATCCCTTACGGAAACCTCTGCGATGAAGTATGTTTTATAAATAGCAACACTTCTCTCATCGTCTCCCCTCTCTCATCGTCTCCCCTCTCTCATCGTCTCCCCTCTCTCATCAATACTCCGTCGCAGCGGTCGGTTTGAAAAATCTCAAATGAGAAAAAACAATGACAACATACAGACCCTCTATGGCAATGAATTTTTAAATTAGCCGTAGATACTAGGTCTGTATACTGATACAGACATTGAAAACAATGGCAATAGAATTCAAATCCCCAGCCATGGGAATATCAATTATTTCCTCCCCCACTGGCTGAAAAAATCCTGCTGGGTCCGTGAGAGAGGTATGGGGTGTTAAAACGGTTATAAAATCAAGAAGAAAAATATTACAAATTTTTTAAATTGAAACTTATTTAGATTTTTTGTTTTTTTACACTATTTTTTGTATGTTAGATAATATATCAGGTGTGGGAACGTTGTTCCCGATGTGCTAGAAACTTGACACTTCATTTTTGATGCGTAAGTTCAGCAACAGTTTTGGCACCTTCCGTCTTCATTTGCATCTCCTATTTTAAGGAAGAACTTGTGTGTAAACTGAATTTAGTTATTTTCTCTATCTCTATTTGTTGAGTTATTGTTATTCTTTTTATTTGTCTCTGCATGGGTGGCTGGAAGATGCATTTGATACGTCGGATTTACGAGGAGGATATAGCTTTTTTAATCAAATTCCTGAAGATTTTCTTGGATTTTTTTGTCCCGCGACGGTGTACTCCCGGGGGGAGGGAGCCAGGCAAATTGGCCGACGGGTTTGTGCGGCGATTAAGGGTATCTTTTTTTTTGCGGAAATGCGCTGTGAGGGTGTACTTTTTGATCAAATGAACTGGGAAAAATTGCAAATTTTTTTTTTGCTCCAAAAGAGCTGAAAATTTTTGAAGAATGCACAGTAACTTTTATGAATTTCACCTGGTGCAAATTTCAAAGCAATTCTTTCGCTGCAGAAATTTGAAGACAGACTTTTATAGAAACCTTTGTGCACTTTTATGAATGAATTTCACTGTTTTGCAAGTTGTCGCTACGCAAAGCTTTCAAAATTTTTCGTTTTTAAATCGTATCTGCAGCATTATAAACGATCCAGTCTACAGAAATACCGTCAGTTGGTAAACCCACTGGAATAACTTAAAAGTTCAATTAACAGAGGGAATTTTTTTTAAATCTGACTTGAATTTACTTTTGAAATTTCATTTTGTAAGGTTTGAATAAATGGAAACGATAGCATTACAAGTTTACTTTGCTCATGTAAATATTTTAACACATTTCGTAATGTTTAGGTGTTTCGAAATTTTTGATGTCAAAATTTCATCATTTAAAAATTTTAAAGATTTGAATAATGTTTCGTTAAAAAATTGAAGAAAATCTTGTAGTGTTTGAAATTTTGTGACAGTTTTAGAAAAAATCCATCATAATTTTCTCAAATGACACGATTTTTTATAAAAACAAACTATATAAGAACATAAGGATGGCCAAAATGTTAAGAACAAGTTAAGGCTTTGTCGACACCGAATTTCATAGGAAAATGGACAAAAATTCTCAAAAAATGGCGAAAATAAGAAAATGTTAAGAACATTTTTAGGCTTAGTACTCAAAAAGTTAAGAACATCCCAAGGCTTCAAAAATTTTGGATGTTCTTAGAAAAAAACAAATTTTGACATCATAATCGGAAACATACTTACAATGTTCCACATAACTTTAAAATGTCAAAGTTTGTGTCCTGGGGGGGGGGATAATCTGAAAGCTATCATATGTCTGGACTAATGTTAGGGATTCAAAATTGGACCCCTTAGGGGTTACAGTGCAGAGAAAATTTAGCCAATTTTGAGTATTATTGGGTGAAAAAAGCAATTCTTACGGTGCAACAAATAACCGGGAAAAAAGCTATGACGTCTAGTTTAGGCTACTGGGATTGCAGCCTCTCTAGTCTTTGATTGAGAGATCGGTGTTGTTACATGGCTCTGTCTTTCGATGTTTGGTCCCATATTTTGAATTTTGAATAGTGAAAAGGGCGTTACCACATTTCAAAGGGTTTGATTGCTTTTTCTATGAAATGTGTCTTCTGGTTCAAAACAAGTTTGATTGTCGGTCTTTTCTATATTAACACTTATATAACTCAAGTTGTCTGTTTTCATGCGGTGTTATTGAGTATTCATTTTGTCCTTAGCAACCGTATTCAATATGGCATCTTGACTACAAAAACAAAGATTTTACTATTGAAAAGATTTTCAGGAGTTTATTATAAGAAAAATTCATAGAAAAATGACATACAAAAGGTGTAATATTTTCAAACAATCAAATCATTTTTGGCTTTTGAAAAAGGATTGGTGATTCGAAACGTATATTACCCTGAAAAATCGTTAAATTGAGTTATTCCCAGTAATAATTTATCCATAAGTTATCCCAAATACTTGATATTCTTATAACATGAAAAATTGATAGGAAATTTTAAAAAAGTGGTAAAATTAGATTTTTGATTATTTTGTCCTTTTTTAATCAAAGACCTATACCATGAATAAGAAATGAAATTGTCACTATATTTATTCATTACATTTTATGTATCAATTGATCGATTGACTTTTTTTTTCTTTCTTCTTTACCTCCTAAGATGCCAATATTTTTTATCAGTTTATGTTCAAGGCTGGTAGCTTAGATCGATGTTGGTTTTGATTTTAAAAGAATTTTCGTAAAATCTATAGTAGAGCTTGGAATCTTTTGGTTTTGTTACTTTAATGGGATAAAATTTTCGCCGGGATTAAATTTCGTGGGTTGAGCTCGTCCGCAAAATTTTAAGATTTTGGGTGTGTTAATTTCGTGGGCGGATGGCATTATCGGGAGACAATAATTATCATGATTGTGTGTCATTCTACTGCCAAATTGTACATAGTACTACATAGTTGCTGAAATACGCATTATCAGCGCTTCTTTGACCCCAGTTAATATTTTTAGTATTTGATTTGACATTTATTTTACCTTTGTTCAAAAATTTCGCGGACAAGGGTTTTCCAAATCTTTTTCGAATGATTTACTTCTCGGTAACCTGAGATTCGTGATTGTTTTCGGTATGTCCACCACGGTAATACTTTAAAGGGACGGGTGAGAACAAACGATCTGAATAAAGTATCTTGATTTCGTAAGGCCCGCTGAGCGAGAATTTGTTGAAGTAGTAATTCAATTTTTGACATGTTGATCAGAAAAGCTTTTTAATCGGGAAAAACTTTGTCACTTGTCTAGAAATTTCGTCACTTTTCCCCGACAAATTTTCCCCATTTAAGGTGTCAATTAATTTCTCCTTATTTGACATTTGAAAATTTTTTGAAGCCTTCCAATGTTCTTATTTTCACCACTTTGTGATCATTTTTGTCCACTTTCCCAAGAAATCAGGTGTTTTAGAATCCGCAAAGCCTTAACTTATGCTCAATATTTTGGCTATCAGAACTTTATGCTCTTATAAATAGCTTGTTCTCATAAAAAAACAAAAACCCCTGGTATTAAACCATATAACTAGGGAGTAGCCTAAATCAATGGAAACATTTAAACTTATGTAAATTGTTTATGACGAGTGAAAAATAAGAACATTCAATGTCTCCTATCAGGATTTAGATAGAAGTGTCATAAACACAGGGGGTTTGAATCGAATCCAAACAGTGATAGTGTTATACCCAACACGGCATGCTTTTAATCCCACCCCTATTTCTAGGTTATTTCATTCTCTCAATTTTTTACTTATTTTTTGATTTTATTAACTTAAATGAGTAATGAATGAAAGGAAATTTATTAATTTTTTGAGTAAATTTATTTTTGTGTGTTTTCAAATTTCAAATTTATGCGAATTTCTTATTCAAACCTAATTTTCAATTTTAAGTTTATATGTCAACTGAGTTTTGGTAAAAGTTCTGAAATATATGAGATAAATTCGTGAATCTGAATTACAGCTAGGACTTTTGCGTCTTTTTTAGTTTAGTTACATTTTAACACCCCCTTCTCACAGACCCGGTAAGATTTTTTCAGTCAGTGGGGATAAAATAAATCAGACTGAAACTCGATAGGGATTGAAATTCCCATGTTTTTTATGGCTGGGGATTTCAATCCTTTAGTTTTCAAGTCAGGAAATTCAATGGAGATGGAAAAAGTAGCATAATATTTTGCAGCGAGGATTGGTTTATTTAATCATTTTCAACGGGGACAAAAAAAGGAGGATAATTTTCCACTGGGGACGATATTTTGGCCAATGTTACCAGTGGGAAGGGGTCCCAGTTGGTCTGTTGGAAGGGGGTCAAAACGAAAAGGATTCTAAAAACTAAAGACCGGTTACAGAAGATTATTCTCAACTTCAGTTGAGCTAGAATCTGAGAATGTCTGTCTGTGTTTCTGTCATGTGTGTCTGTCACCAAAACTTTGGGGCAGTCTGGAGACTTCAAAAATGGTCTTATTGGGCTGAAATTTTGCACACTTGATCCTTGGGCAAATCCCTTGGGGTTTTTTTTTCATTTTTTCAAAATTTTGATTTTTGAAGCCTGGGGACGAGATTTTCGCCAAAACGAGGCTAAAACTTTAGGGCAGGCTGGAGACTTCAAAAATGGTCCGATTTGGCTGAAATATTGCACACTTGATCCTTGGGCAAATCCCTGGGGGTATTTTTTTCATTTTTTCAAAATTTTAATTTTTGGCGCCTGGGAACGAGTTTTTCGCCAAAACGAGGCTAAAACTTTGGAGCAGGCTGGAGACTTCAAAAATGGTCTGATTGGGCTGAAATTTTGCACACTTGATCCTTGGGCAAATCCCTTGGGGTGTTTTTTCATTTTTTCAAAATTTTGATTTTTGAAGCCTGGGGACGAGATTTTCGCCAAAACGAGGCTAAAACTTTGGGGCAGGCTGGAGACTTCAAAAATGGTCCGATTGGGCTGAAATTTTGCACACTTGATCCTTGGGCAAATCCCTTGGGGTGTTTTTTCATTTTTTCAAAATTTTGATTTTTGGGGCCTGGGGACGAGTTTTTAGCCTAAACGAGGCTAAAACCCAAAATGCTATAATTTTTCTTAAGCCATTAAGTTTACAATTGGGCCTACGAATGATTTCAAAGATACTGTTGAGCCAGTGCGGTTAGCACGTTCGACAGTTACAGTATTAGATAGAAGAAATAAAAACTCTGATCAAACCTTTTTCATCTTCTAGAATTATATTCTTAGATTCGTTTATATTGGGTTGACTAGCCAAAAATCACAATAAGATTACCTAGACAAATCTACCAGTCCATTAAAAAGTCCTTAGTTTCCTCCGGGCTTTATACAAGTCAAGATTATAGAAAAAGCAGGCCGTTCGGATATCGGATAGTCTAGTCTACCTGATGTCTTTGATAAGTTTCGATGGGATTTGAAATTAATTGTATAAGCCTATAACCGAAAAAGAAGATTAGATTAGTAACTTTGTTCCAATTTTCAATTGGGTCATTTGATACCCCTGGGAATGAATAATGACCTCCTGTTCTGTTAATCTTAAAGATGTCACAAGGTTGTTCATGAAATCTTGCTCAAAATTATTCTATTAGAAAACCTTTTTTTTTAAATATGATGGAATTTGAAAATTTTAGGTTTCGGCAGTCAAAGAGTTTTTAGGGACAAGGATTCCCCTGGTTTTCCTTAATTTTTGATTCTAATGTACATAGTATTTTGATAATTTTTTCACGCTTGACCTCTACGCAAGCACTCCTTTTTGGTTGAGTTTTTTTTGTGGTACCTTAAGGGAAGAAATTTTCGCAGAAGAAATTTTCGCGGAATTTAATTTCGCGAATTGGGGCGTAATTTGCGAAATTAAATTCCGCGAAACACACCAAAGTTGTTAAATCGCGAAATTAAATTCCGCGAAATTCGATTTTTTTCTTCTTCTTTTATTTTGTTGTTTTTGACCAGGTGTTACCAAAAAAGATGGACACAATTGATTTTTAAGCATTATAACGTGTATTTTTTATCAAATATAAACAAATATAAACAACTCCGTGATGCTTAAAAGTTAATCTAAGTTGATAACTTCTTTTCAATCGCGAAATTAAATTCCGTGAAACTTTTGAAATCGGCTCATTCGCGAAATTAAATTCCGCGAAATTTGCCATTTTGAAACTCTCATTAGCGAAATTAAATTCCGCGAAAATTTCTTCTCGCGAAAATTTCTTCCCTTAAGGTATATTCGAAGATTTGATTGATCAAGGAAAAAAAGTTGTTGGACCAAAAGTATTAAAGGTTTTGTTTTTAAATAAGAGTGATATCGTTTGCTTACTCATCAATTTTAATCCCCAAGCTTTTTCACATTGAATTGACGGATGTGGTGCAAGATTGGCCAGAAAGAGGAAAAGAAAAACCTTTTTTTGCTTAAAACAGCACAATATAACAATAGTGAGACACTGTCCCGATATGAAATGTGTCTGATATGAAACGGGAACACTTATGTAAAAATAAAACCTTTAAGAACCGGATATCCTCACATTCACTGACCCAGTAAATTTTGTCAATTTAGAATTAAATAGATGTCTAAAATTTCCTAATATTTGAATCAAAAATGAGTTCCAGTCCAAAAAGAACATTTGGTTCGTATCAGGCACACCAGGTTGCTTTGAATAAAAAATCAAAGAGCTATTGGCAAAAAATGAAGGAATATTTCAAAGAAGTATAAAGTTTGCAAAATCCCTACATAACATTTGTCTGACCTTTCAATGAATTTTTTCAACTTCTTGTAGTATTTTTACAGAAGAAGATTAATTATCTAACCTGTAACTTCTTTTGAGACCTATATATCAATTCGCGTTTATTACCCAGTTGGAAAACGACGTTTTTTCGACGTTTACCTAACGTTCACAACGTCCATAGATGAACGTTGAAACAACGTTGTGTGCCAGCTGGGTAATGACCAGCTTATTCCATTATTTCAGATTCTTTGCTCAAAGATTTGAAACAGTCGAAGCTACCTCGAATGTGGAAGAGTGTGAGTGGTTAGCATTTCATTATTTTTTATTTATGTTCTTGGACAATAGGGGGGGGTTGTACTTTTACGGTGTGACGGGATTGGCCCTTTTTTAGTACGGTATTACGGGATTTGACGAAAAAAGAGACGGGAAAACGGTATTTTAAAATCAGACGGTGACGGTATTTAGGTACATTTTTGCCCTGTGCAAGCCGGTGTGACGGTGTTATTATTTTTTCAATTTTCGGGATTCCGGGATTCAGCAAAAATTTTGACGGGAAAACGGTATTTCGAGCCCCTACAAACCCCCCCCCCCCACAATAGGGTGCCATCTCAGGTAAAGAATAGATTCTTGCTGATTTTTGGCCATTATTTTAGAACAATGCTATTGCAGTTAACCCATCAAGGTTCGATTTGGATGTCAAGGACAAGTACTGTTAGGGGGGGGGGTAAGGTTTGATGGTGTTACAGTATTAGCCCTTTTTCTGTCGGTGTTTCGGTGTTTGAAGAAAAAGAGAAAAACTTCTCAAAGTTTTAAGGGTCGATATGGGAGGCGGTGCACTGAACTTACACTTATTTTCAGAATGTAAAGATTCTCAAAAAAGTTTCAAAAAATTTTTAGATTCTCCCAATTTCTCCCATGTTCTGTAAAATAAGTGCCACCGGTTCTGATTCTCCGAACTTTTGTTTTCAATATATCAAAATAAACCTACATACACAGCACAATATCGTTAACTACCATAGGAATGTACTCTTTTTCATATATGAGACTTTTCATTGTAAAATACACCTGTTTCCATGAAGCTTCTTCATATTTCAGAATTTATGACGAAACCGTGAATGAATATGAAAAACAAAATTCCTTTTCCAGAAAAATCAGAAATATCTTATTTTTACAAATGTAGTGGTAATACTAGCTAGACATTATATTAACACTTTGCCATTAATTCTTAACTTAACTAGTAAGAATAATTTCACTATCGAGACGTGAAACTATTTTGAAGAAAAATCTTGGAAATAAAACGGATTAAATAGGAACCCATAAGGGGTATTAGGTTGGAATGCAATGAATATTTTGATTTGGTGTGGTATTATAGGGAGAGTAAGCTTTATTCATTGATTTTATTTAAAAGAAGCTTTTCTACAAATCGTATTTTAAAGGCATACTATATATATTACCTTTATTTCAATCATTTTCAAATTCTTTCAAACAACAGCTAAAAGTATTCAGATTTTGAACTTCAATCACACACATTGACTGTTTATTATTGACTATCGATTGGTTGTCTGTGTTTAAAATATTGCGAAACCTTAAAGAATCAGTTAATCTGGAGGAGATATAGTGTCAAGGGGAGAAAAGTACAATCAACCATCTCATCTAGTTGCGATCTACCTATATGAGAATCGGACGAGAGAATCGAACCTCGAATTGAAAACAACAATACACAAACGACTTGATGATGGTCTTGGTGACTCTCCTTTTCTCCAGTATCTTGACATTGGTCACCAGTCAACTACATAACAAGAAAATTTGTGAGCATTTAGAAGTCTTTAGTGTAGACCGATGTCATTATCTGCTAGATGAGAAATGCTCTGGAAAACCGATCAAAAACGAATCAATACCATGCCGATTTAATTTTGATATCGCTAAAATCAACAATAAGCCATTCTCTACAACATATTTCTTAGGTGAGTAAAATTACGGCTAACTATAATACTGTAGCGAGGGATCACCTAAAGTTGTTCGATTTCATTGTGTTTTAAGTAAGTTTGATGATGATTGTAAAATCCCTTTGCTTTGAATGGGCACTAAAATGTGTTATGTTTGTCATTTTTCAACCAATGCCCGGGGGGGGGGGGTACTTAGGCAAAATGGGTGCCGGGTATGTGCGAGCCATAAGGGTACCTTTTCTCATTCCTCAAAAGTCTCTCAAAGGGGTACAAATTCAAAAGTTAGTCTCTGAAAGGGTCCCAAAATCACAAAAATAAAAAATTTCTCTCTCAAAGGGTCACGATTTCCAAGAATTTTGACCAAAATTTGGTGAAAATCAAACCAAAATTTGGAAAAAATGGACCAAAATTTAGGAAAAAGTCTCTCAAAGGGTCCCAAAATCACCAAAATTTTGTCTCTCAAAGGGTCGATTTTCGATTTTCGGCTCGGACATACCCGTCACCTCGCAAACCTAGTACCCCCCCGGGAACCAATGCTTCACTAAAAATGAAGTTTCTAGCTCCAAAAGATAATAGTTCATTTTTCTTCGCTCTCTTATCTTCATTTTCTAAAATTTTGAGTTACTTTTCCCAGGAATTATAGTGCTCTGAATTATCTTTTCAGTGTTAGGTGAGATTAATTTAGTTTGTTGTTCAGGGTTGGAAAGGTACCGAAAACATTTTTCTAAAGATATCTGGATCAAAAATTCAATTTTTTTATCTTTGATGAAGATTATATTTGTATTTTAAGATTTTAGTGTATGGAATGCTTGATTATCTAAATTTTTCAATTTTTTGAATTAATTTTCAGCTTCATTCAAATTGAATTCTTACAAATAACTAGTGTGTAAAATATATTATAGTGGAAATTCAATGTTATAATTTTTTTGATTTTAGCAAAAATAGGGTCGTTCGGGCCCGTAGAACAACAAATTAAATTGGTCTGGCCTTATATAATTTGTAAGAAAATGGCAAGCGGTAAAACAAGGATTATTGTACACTTAAAGCAAGTCACGACCATTGACTTTAATTTTTTCAATATTTTTCAGATTTGATCCAACATCGTTTGATAGATGAATGTTGTGGTTGCGTTGATCAGAAGATCGCACACGAATATGACAACACGTCTGATTTCTTGCATTCGTTAGAAAATAGAACACATGAACAAGTTGAACGTATCATTTTCCCGTTCTATGGTGATACCACGCGTAAAGTGTACCATGGTAAGAACCACAGATTTCTGTAAATTCCAAAAGGTTACCGTAGATGAAGTGCTTTGGTTGAAAAGTGTACCGAGGTTCGGTAGGAAATCCTGTGTATGACCATAGATTTATAAAGCCCGAAAGGCTAAATGTCGCTCTTTGGTTGAAAATGTACCGAGGTTAGGTAGGAAATTCTACCTAGATCACGTGACATTACAATAGAATTTCGGTGACCAATCAGAATCTTTTTGCGATATTAGTTTTTTTTACTTGGAAAAGCTTAAAGCACTCCATCTAGCCGTGAGCGTGAAAGCTAGATCGTGGTTCCGTAAGAGAATCTTCTCAGGTTGATGGACCGCTTTGATCTTTTTCGTCCACATTTTGGATGAGTATTAATTGAGATTGTCAGCGCGTTGATTAGCTAAAGCAAAACAATCGTACCGAAACAAAACATCAATGACCCAGTCGAACCCAGAGGACCATATCACATAGTTCAGTTTGTTATGGGTTCGATTGGTTATAAAATCATACCTTTGGTAATCTTTGTCATATTACAGGGTTGCATTTCCTGCCATTGTATTATCTTGAAGAAGCCGTCTTGATCAGTGTTCATGCAAGCGACAGTGAAAAGATGGAACAACTTGTGTTTTTGGTGCTCTCACTGTGGCCTTTGTTCCTCGTCTGCATCATGTTGGCTTGCACAGCCGGCTTCATCATGTGGCTCATGGTAAGAAAGGATACCCTTCTGCAAGTACTCTGTACCAGAGTGTATCTCACGTTTATCGCTTCGTAGTAAACTTTGTGCGCATTGTCTGTTTGATAAAAAAATTCCCATACGGAAACTGCGTTGAAGTATGATTTATAAATAGCAACACTTCTCTCGTCGTCTCCCCTCTCTCACCAACACTCCATCCTAGCGGTCGGTTTGAAAAATCTCAAATCAGAAAAGACAATGACAACAGACTACGGCAATGAATTTTGAAATTTTCCATAGATATCGGGTCTGTGTACAGACTATTCTATAAGCAACCTAAGCATTAGCGAGTTTATGTTTTCGAGATAAATCAAAGGAGATGGAATAAAACAAAGCAAATGTCATCAAAACCACCGGTAAAATCAGTAAAAATACCAAAATGCCGTCGTCTGTTTAGGTGAGCAACAGCGATATAAAGCCGCCGTACATCAATTATCGATTAAGAGCGGAAATAATGAACAAAAATAACTAGCGTAAACTGTTAACATTATCCGCTATTGCTTACTCCACTCGAAAAGCTCTGGCATCGATTTCAATATCTTGCTTTGTTAACCATTCTTTAATCAGCAGAGTAGGACCTATTCTAGATGATAGGGTTTGCCTAGAGCCTACCAAACTTCCCTAACAGCCTTTAGCCTTTGTAAATAGAATGAAGGATCTAAATACAGCAAATAAAAATTTCTTATGGCCTGGGATTTTTCATGGCCTGGGATTTTGGATTCCTCTAAAAGAGTTTATCATTCATGATAAGAAGATGATAAAAGGCTGCATTTTTTATGAGGATGTATTTTCAGGTATATTCCAAATACCAAGGGACAATGGTTTTAAAGTCTTCCTAAAGATAGATTTTTTTTAATAATTTTAGGAAACATGGGGCAATCGAATCGATTTTCGACGACCTTTTTTACAAGGTTTTTTCGATGGATTTTGGTGGGGTTTTGTCAGTATGACAACTGTTGGGTGAGTGATTTTTATCAATAAGTTTATTGGTCGAGTTCAAAGGAAGAAAATTGTGTGTGTATTTTAATAATGTCGTAATACAGTGGAGTCTTTATAATTCCATCCTCTACAACTAGAATGTCTGTTATGGAGACACTACTGCCCCTCTACTGTATTTTGGCCCCGGGGGGGTACTTAGGCAAAATGGGTGCCGGGTATGTGCGAGCCATAAGGGTACCTTTTCTCATTCCTCAAAAGTCTCTCAAAGGGGTACAAATTCAAAAGTTAGTCTCTGAAAGGGTCCCAAAATCACAAAAATCAAAAATTTCTCTCTCAAAGGGTCACGATTTCCAAGAACTTTGACCAAAATTTGGTGAAAATCAAACCAAAATTTGGAAAAAATGGACCAAAATTTAGGAAAAAGTCTCTCAAAGGGTCCCAAAATCACCAAAATTTTGTCTCTCAAAGGGTCGATTTTCGATTTTCGGCTCGGACATACCCGTCACCTCGCAAACCTAGTACCCCCCCGGGATTTTGGCCCACTTTTCGTGCTCCCGATACGATAATTTATTAGAAAGAACACTAAAACCAGTATATTTATGTTCTGGGTTGTTTGAGTTTTTAAATACGACCAAACATTTTTCATTATTCTTATTTTCTTTAGATATGGCGATAAAGTACCCCGTTCAATCCAAGGTCGTCTCTTTTCCGTGATATGGATAACTATGGGCATCACTATTTGTTCTTTATTGACAGCCGCCATGACGGATAGCATCAAGGCCGTGGAAGAACCTGCAACAGTGTCACTTGCGCATGAGGTAATTATTTTTCGATCTGCATATACAGGTAGATACACTATGAAATTTGGATCAGACTCTACTTCTGACTGAACTTTGCTTTTCAAAACAAAAATTGATTAATTATCATTAAGGGTCATTACTAATGAAATGCTTTAAAAAATTTTAAATTTACAGAGTTCACAAAGACTTATAAGACTTAAAATATTCTTGACTTGTTCTTATTATTTTGTCCAACGAAGCCTTGTGTTCTATCGTATATAGTTTGCTCCTATGAGAAATACTTATATTGATATTTTACGTTGAATTTCAATATCTAGGACTTTTAGACAGTCTTTCGAAATTTTCACGGGGTCAACGGCCAGCCATTTGCTATATCTGTGAACTAAACAGAACATAGGAAGAGCGGGGGTTGCAACCATGAAACCCCTGGCTCAAGGCACTGTCGCATCATTCACTGCTTTAAATTTTCTTTTCTTCTATAGATCGGTATATTGAAAGGAAGAATTTTCGAAACGAAACTTGTTATTCATGGTGGTGGACTCGTAAAAGAATGTATGAACTTTTTGGAGAATTCTTTGATATTCCTTATTTCAATCTTTGACCTATACAACCCTTATGGTAACGAAAATGTGATTAAATATATTTAGACAATAAAATTTGTAAAGTTTGCCTGTAATTGAATACGAAATTGCTATGTTAGGTGAGAGTTATTCCTGCATCTTAAAACCTGTTTTCAGCATGTTGTCTTGATTACTCAGTTGCAATCTAATATACTGATTCTCTCTTATTTGAAAGAAACTTCTCTCTTCAAGAGACAAAATGTTTTTTCTCGAATTTACAAAAAGATTCGAATAATTAGAGATAGTTGACTATCTCTAGCTATGCTTGTAGTGTATTTCTCAAACTTTTATTTTTTAAATAATTTTTGAATCTGTTTACAGTTGACACTCCAGAAACACTTGTTGATGAACTTTGGGCTGGAAGCGTCAAAGGTAATTCATACCGGCTTGCACACAACGTGATTACAACGTCTTTCTGACGTCCCTAACGTCCATATAACGCTAGATGCACGTTATAACAACGTTGTGTGTCAGCTTGCATATTCTTACTTAACCTGTATATATATCCAAGGATCTTGGTATATCCAAAGTAAAGAAATTTCAAAAAAAAAGTGTAAATCAAGACGGAAGCACCCGAAAAAGCCTGATTTTAACCAATGTGTTTCTATTTTAAGTAACAAACAGTGGTCAAATCCCGGATTTTTTTCGAGTGTTTCCGTTAGAAAAGTGACTTTGGCGTCAAGAACAGTTTTTGTGTGATTCAGCGGAAATTTCTAGCTCGCTCTTCTCTTTTCATAGGTGTCGTAATGGACTTGCCAAGCAAATATGTCTTATTCATAGATGCTATAAAGAAGAAAGGATTTTCTCTAGACAATTTTGATATCAAAGTTATTCGATCTATTACGAAAAATGTATACGCGTATGGAGTATTGTTCAGAGACCAAATTGATATGGAATTTTTCGAAGAGATTATTCATAACCATGCCACCACTGGTGATTTGTGTCTAGCAATTCGATATGATAGTACAAAGGTATGTATGTGGAATCGTTTATTATCCGTGTAATACAGTAATAACTGAACTTGACGCTCTCTTAAGGGCTTCATATACCACACAATATATTGTCGGGCAATATATTGAAGATATTTTGCTGAGTGCCGGCAATATATTGAAAAGGCATTCACAATACGTTGGCAGTTCCATTTGCAATATTCTCACAATGTAGATTGTTTACAGAAAAAAAAATTACTTTTTATAATAGAGTACCAGTTGTTTACTTCGTATATTACGGTCCGCAAACCATATTGTCGAATATTGTTCGTCAATATATTGTGTAGTCTAAGTAGCCCTTTATTTGATTTCCAAGAATTGAATTTTAAACGAATAAGGGAGTATATCGAATATTATATTACAGCGTCGTTTAGGAGAGTGTTTTTTACTTTCAATATTATCGCAAAATGGAGCGTATCAAATATTTACACGTCGAATTAGAAAGCGTCAACTGTGTATCATATTGTGTTTTGATATCTATACTGTAGGTATGGTAATACGATAATTGCTACAAGATGATATTACTTTGTAATGCCAATCTTGCAACCATACCCGACTCTCTTTAAAATTTAGTTGCCTAGCATGCTAGACTAAATTATAAGATTTCTTTTTTCTGAAGTTTTACACAACACAACCAAACGTATATACACCTTTTCGACCGTAGCCGCCAATTGCTGGACGGGCATTTTTTTGTCCGTTTTACCTCCCTAAAACCGTCCCAGTCTTTTTTTCGCACCTAAAGACAATAGAAAAAGTGTAAAAAAAGGATTGGATCGAGTTTAGGGTGGTAAATTAAATAATGTGGCATGCGCCTGACCGCGCGACTACGGTCGAAAAGGTGGATTTATCTACCTTAACTCACTGAATGATATTCAGTTCCCTGGAAATGAAATGGTAGTTGCTTTTTCATGTGGTGACATCCCCCCAAAATGAGGACGTGGTTTAGGATACCACTGCTAGATTGATTATCTGTTCAGACGAAATTACTAGATCCAAAGATCCAAATAAAATATAAAAAGAAATGTTCTCTTTGGTAGAGCCAAATCATTTAATTTAGTTGAAAATCAGCATTTTCCTCATGCACTGTGTTAATTCATCCGTTTTAATTCTTCATTTCTGACTTCTGAAGTTTTGTTCTCCGCCCTACAAAAAAGTTACATATTTTATTATACTATCCATTATTATTATTCCCTTTCAGAAAATCACTCGCAATACCAGTATCTTTCATGTGGATTCTGGTGTGTTCTGGCCAACCTTTGCATCCGTCTGGTCTGTCATCTCCGTATTCATGCTGTTCGGGTTGCTATACGAATGGAGAAGAAGGAGATATTTAAAGAAAAAAGGAGCCGAGAAAACAGGTTAGTTGCAATTTTTTTTTGAATGTTGACCGGTAGAAAGGATAGTTTGACCTCTTCAAAGAAGAGGTAGCATAGAAATCGTTAGAGGATTGCGAGAAGCCTGGTCTGTCTATATGCAAATTGATTCAATTCAAGCTATAAAGAGTAATGTGGAGATAAGATTTTGGCTAAAACTTTAGGAATTAAATCACTTTTTAGATAACTTGCACCGCACTTTACGAAAAATCTGGCTCTGACTCTTTTCTAACATACGGCTGTGGCGAGGGAACCACATACCCCTTCCCATAATGTTGTGAAGTGAAGTCTGCCTTTTCATCTCTGAAAAATCCTTTGTTTGTTGACATGATAAAGAAAATTCTCAAAAGTCGTCACACCTAAATAATTGCTTTCTCGAGATTTCTAAACCAATCAAAAAACAAAAATTGGGTTGGTCTCCCCTGGTAACCGAAACTATTCCTGAAGCCGTCACCATTACTATCATAAAATTAGAAAAATCGGAATTAACAATTGTCACCAGGTTCACGGGCAAGCAGCACATCGCACTGCGCACATCGCACAAAATAAATATACGCCCTCTTAACGCCCTTGTCCGACGTTTACAACACACACGGAAAAAAACCGACTGTAACAGTACATGAACCCCTTATGAACCCATGATTCAAATTATTTTGCACTAAACTCGCACAAAAGACAACACTGCACGAAGCTTCGCTGCCGAATTTCGTCCATGACAGTTTGAACTTACTGTATGTGGAAAACTGACTTTGTACTAATTATTACACTAACTGAAATCCGTCAGTCTTGCTACACCGACCATCCATCGATTAATTTCACACTTAAAGTCACACTTATCGCACATGAGAGACGATACTTAGTAAAGTAACACTGCACTATCGCATTTTGTCCAGCCAGTTTGCACTTATCTATGTTTTCTGACTTTTCACTGGATGTTTATTTTTGTACAAACTATAAACCATGGAGTACACACTTATCGCACATGAGAGACAATACTAAGCAAAGTAATTTCATTTTTTCAAATATTTCTCTATTTCATTCTAACCCAATCATCATCAGGCATGAATCATGATATGAAGGAAGAAAAGCAAATACAATTACCAGCTCAACAGCAAAATAAAAAACAAATGAGATTTGCTTATGATAACTCCAATGATTTCGTCATCGATAACGTTACATCATAATTTCAAGATTATCGGGGAAACAAAATTTGTGAAATAATAAATGATGCTTACACCGTAAATCGGTGATTACCCCCCTGATAATCATGGTACGGGACGGAAAAAGGTACAAAATGGAAACGAGTTAAGTTTTTATTGCGAACACCGACAATATTCTGGCTAAGCAAAGTGCTCATTCATGAAAAACTCTGAGTTAGCATTAATATGAATATGACGATGAATGATGAATTGAATTTTTCTCTAATGATATAATGGAACTAAACATTGGCTGTTAGCTTGAGAGTCATGCAAAATACACTTTAATACCGTAATTCGATTAAAAAGCTCTAAGAAGATTTTTGGTACCTTGAAGATCGAATCGGAGAGAGTCGACTATAATTTTGAAAAGTAGCCTTCTACTTCTTTTTAGGACAAAAATATGTAATACAGTATTTAAAACTCGAGTTAGCTTCTATAATGTGATAAAATTTCGAGGGAATTAAATTCCGTAGCTTTTGCAGATTTGAGTCTCATCCGCGAAATTAAGTCCCAATGGAAATTTGGAAAGGTCTTATCTGCGAAATATTTTTAACTAAAATTCAAAAAATATCAAATAAACTGCTTTTTAAATTTTTACTGATATCAAAGAAGCGCTAATAATGCGTATTTCAACAATCAACGTGGATGATTTTAAGTAAAAGCCACAAAATTATGAAAATATTTATATTGTTTTCATTAAGAAGGTCTGACTGGTCTTTTAGTTTATTAATGTATTCCGTTTTCCGAATACAGTGTATGATTTTTAAAAGAATTCGAATAATCTTTGGTAAAAAGTTTATGTAATGGTTTGGTAATTAATCTTTGTATATATTGTAAATAAAATCTTCGTAGAAGGGGTAAAATTTCCTATTTTAGTATATATCTTATATCTGTAAATAAATTTGAGAAATTTCTTTTTAAAAGCGATAAGATAAGATACATTTTGAAAGTTTATCTTGGTTAGTGTAAGCAAACAATGTTTCTGAAATTTACAAAACTGAAAAGTTTGGCTAAAGATTTCATTAGAATAAATCTATTCGCGCTAACAAACGTCAACAAATCATCAAAATTCTTCGAGATCTAATCTCTCCAAGAGACGACTTTTTCAAAACATTCCCTCAGACATACCCGTGATTAACCTATAGTAGGGGGCAAACCCTTAGGATCCGTGACATCTTTTGTACGACGTTACCAAACCTTGTCCATTTCAAAGCATGAAATATTTAAATAATTTTTTGCAAGGGGGGGTGTTGATAGAAAATTTTATATGACTAAAAAAAACTGACGTCACAAGCAAAACTCCTTGACCCCTAAAATTTGACGAAGTTTTAAAGACAATAAACCCCGAAACCACTTATACCAATCGAAAGCTCTCGAAAAACGATATAGAAGACTTTCAAGTGAACATTACCAGGTTCGGTTCCGCCGCATAAAATATGTCACGGGTCCTAAGAGTTTGCCTCCTAGAGGCTCTTATGTTTTGTTATTCTACCGAGCTTCCACCATTATGGAAGCAAAACGTTCAATTTGTGCAAGGAATCACCTTACAGATTGAAATTACGATTGAATAACTCAAAACCTCTACATAATACTTTCAACAACAATTTGTGGTGATAAAGTGCTCTATACCAAGGTAGAGCAAAATTCAAAATTCATTTATTTTTATTAATACTTTTAAATTGTGACCATTCGTTTCCGGTCCTGGAAATGTGCAGGTGATCCTGAATTACGGATCTGAAATTTATAAGGTGAACCATGAAAACTATCCAAATAATCTGCGGAGGAGACACTCATAGTCACATGTCTCCCTCCACCGTTTTGTCTTTTAGTTTTGTCAAACCACTTTGAAATAGCTTTCCTAAGCGTCTTTAAAGTCAGCATGAAATTAATTGGACGTAGAGCAGCGCTTGCTAACAAAGAAATCGTGGTCAAATCGCGTAATACGTGAATTAAGATACAATCACAATCTAGGCATAGATTCATATAGATGGTCATTAAAACTGCTGGTAAATAAGTGACCAAAAACACCAAAGCCATTTTCAAAAAGCACTTATGAATTCGTCGTTCACTTCTCTTTGAAGATGATTTTGAAGTAGATTTCTCTGTTCCACGCCCCCGTGTTGCATTTCGAATAAGTTGTGTAATACTTCTATTCTTTGTTGAATGACGTAATATGGTCTTCGGTGAATTTTGATTGGTTGAAATGTTGTCAGCTTGGTTTTCATTGACTGGAATGGTTGACAACAAATTTTGGTTGGTTTTTATTGACGTTATTCTCGGTTTGAACTTGCCGGGAAGCCTTCCCCGATCAGCACACACAATTGCATCTAAATGACTTTTTGAAGTTTTCTCAGAGCTAGCTGATTTTGATGCGTTATAATCAGTGTTGCATGAAAAGAAATTCAACCTTATTTTGCCAAAGAAGCTAACTTCCTTAGAGATTGGGTGTGTTCGATCCCTTATGCCCAAAGAGGATCGTTCAAAATCAGGTTCTAAGGATGTGCTAGGTTCAGGACAACTTGAGAAGCGCAGTGGAACCCTACGTGGTGACGGCTGGTTGCTATGGTTTTCAGCAAGCCATGAATCTAAAGAGGAAGTTCTGAAATAGTTCGAATCTCGAGTTGATCTTTTTTCGCTTCCAGTTGTTGAGGCTTTGAAATGATTTTTGTAAACAGCAGTTGTCACCATTAGGAAAATGAAAGTTAATGTTACACTTGTCGCTGAGAAGAATGCTAAGTATCTGATGAAACCATACACGAAATATGGGATAATCAAAATGGTTGCCAAGAACCACGTGATTATGATCAATAAAACTAGTTTCCAGGCTCTCATGTTTTTATGATGTTTTAGAGGTTTGAGGATAGCGCGCAATCTTTCGATACATAAGAGAGACATGGTGAATATTGAAGCTCCATTGATGATTAAGATGTTACTGTGGAGCAGCCTCGAGTCCAGTTTTGAAGGAGTCTAAAGGAAAGAACGTTGAATATTAAAAGCTGAATAACAGAAGAGCATAGGTAACAGTGGCGTGGTGGGAAAATTTCTCTGGGGTGGCCAAGGCAAATATGGCGCCCTTTTTAAAGATTTTTTGTTTTTGGCGCCCCTCTCTATACGCTCATTATGAACACAAAAAAGGGAGGGCGCGAGCGAAGCGAGCCAGAAAATTTTGAGTTTTTGAGGTGATGAGGGGCGCCATTTTTGTTTTTTCATTTGTCAATCTTTCAATATGGGCGCCTGAAAAATCCTTCTTGGCGTCGCTTATTTTTGGGCGCCCCTTCTAAAAAGGGTTCCGCTGGGGGGCCTGGCCCCCTGGCCCCCCCTGCCACCACGCCACTGATAGGTAATGAATGATTTTCTATAATTTGTCATAATGAGAAGGGAAAAAAGTTAATTGATTTATTATTCCGAAGGAATAAAATCTCAAGATATCTTTACCAATCAAAGATTACTTTGCTTTGGTCTGTTATTCCCGTTGATTCAGGGAGCTCGTCAGGTCAATGATATTGGGTGTATCAGAGAATTTATTTCAAACTTTTTCCTTCTCAATTGTTACAAAAACAACAATTTTAGCCCAGTCTCTTTCTCATCTCTAGTGTTTTCATTAGGATGAAAATTTCAAAATTTTACCTTTTGTAGAGTTTCTTTGACGTGAAAATAAACAGACAAATTACAACCAAAAACCCCCGTCATTAAATCTGCAAACACAATGTTTAGCAACAGTCCGTAAAATGAAGAACGGCGCTTGAAAAAGTCACGGTTCCGATAAATTGCAATAATGATGATAGTGTTTGTTAGTGTAGCTAGAATTGAAATAATTGAAGAAATCGTTGCCGTGAAAATAGTCAGCTCTGGTAAATAAATGGTGTCATTGCACGTGGCGTGTTTCCTCATTTTCTGTATTTTTTATCAATGTTTAGTACGATGTGTGATCAAACAAGCTCGAACCCAGTCTCTTTAATTAATTGATAAATGCTCACGATGGGCCTACGACCAAAAATCAAAAAATAATACGGGTACGAGATTGGTAATTCAAAAACAACGAATTTCAATCGTAGTTTTCTAGGTATACTTTCATTCAATGCAATTATACAATCGATTCTTTCCAATTCAAACTTTTCTACAATTCGAACACTGGTTCCCTCAGCTAGAAAGTTGCAATTTTGTTTGGTCTCTTTAAAATCGAATTAGAGTCAACCGTCTGAAATTGATGCTATTTTGGCGTTGTTGGAAGCATTTATGTCTTTGATGACGAACCAAGGAGAAACTATTTTCTGTAGAAAAGATCCAAGCACCCTTGCTCAAGTTTTTTGTCACTTACTCTGCGTACAATTTTAGAGTGCAAGATTCTTTCCCCAAGGCGTTTACTCGTCGAAAAATTCTGGATAAAAGAGACAGTATTGGTAATTTTGTAAGGGGAAAACATATGGTAGGTTTTTTCTCAATGGAAAAGAAAACCATATAGATAGATAGGGGAGATTTCATTACTAAGCTTAACATTGTATATAAGGCATTATTATTCAAAGCATATGTCGAATACTATTTTCGGAATTCGATTAGTGGGCTATGAGGAATAGAAATTCTTAGATTTTTTTCTAGTTCCTACTAATACATAAGGAAATAAAGAAAACAAATTCTTTCAGACAACGAATACGGCTTGTCTATGACTCGAAGACCGATACTTTCCTTAAGAAACTTGTTTAGGATTGTTATAAGAAGACAAAATTTGTTCTGGAAAGACCGAAATTGGGTGGTTGTGTCTAGATAACCCTACAAATCTTAGTACGTGGGCGTACTAAAATACCACCTCTCTAAATTGGGGTGGTGGTATGCAAGAAATTCTTGAAAATCCTTTTAGTACTCGTACATGTCCGAAATTTTAGTACCGACCCCCCCCCCATGTGTCTAATGATCAATTATCTATCCTCTTTAGACTAAATTTAATTGGAAATTAATTAGGATAGACCGTTTCATAAATTACGTCACGAACATCACTTGCCTCGTATTCAAACAATTGTGATGGTGATTATGTCTCTTGAGATGTTACATGATTATTTTATGAATAAAAAGTAGTTGTAACAAAATCCGCTGGGAGTTAATCACCATGGCAATAATCTCAAAACGAGGTAAGTGATGTTCGTGACGTAATTTATGAAAAGGTCTATTAGTTCTATAGATCTAGAGTCTTTGAAATTTTATTTGGGTGGGCTGATGATAAATATAATGATCAAGTTATATGAAGCTTACAAAAAGAGTGTTATGTACAATATAAATATTACGTCCCTTGAATTGGTATGTATGTGATCCCCAAAATAATATAAACTGTGCTCTAATTTAAGAATAAAACAACTTGTCTCACAGCCCCGGTAGAACTTTTTCCCTCAGTGGGGATGAAAATTTCTATCAAAATGCCAATGGGGATAGAAAATCTATTGTTTCCAGCTCGAAAATTCCAGTGGGGATGGTTTTGGAGTGGAATTTTTTACATTCAGTTTTCAATGGGGATAAAATCATAGAGTAATTTCACAGTGGGGTTGAAATTGTAGGATATTTTTTCCACCGGGGACGATTTTTTAGCCCATTTTTCCACCGGGGTGGGGGGTCCACCGGGTCTGTGACACAGGGGTGTACTTGGCAAAGACAACCGTCGTACACACTACTGTGTTTTTATATTCACTTATAAGTTTCGAAGCACAAATATGCATTGGCTTTTACATTGGCTTTTACGTTTACTAAAAAATAAAACATATGTAGTTTAAAATAAGTTTTAGCTACCAGAAGGAGAATGGAAAAACGTTTTAGCTTAGTTGAAATGTCAAGGCAGAGCAATTAACCACGAAGTTATTCTCGGGTTCTGATTCACCAGAAAAAATGCAACTATATAGATCCTAAAACATGTGGTCTAACGCCTGTCTTTAATTTCTGAACTAAAAAATGCCAAGAGAAAGTTTAAGCTTGTGTCAGAAATAGATAATACAAAGGTTAACGGCTTAGAAACCCCTGTTTCACGTCTCTGGTGGAACTTTTCCCCGTATTGAGGATAAAATTTATTTCAAAAGCCCAATAACGGGGATAGGAATTTATTGTTTTCAGCTCGAAAAATCTAGTTTGGATGGTTTTGGAGTGCAATTCTTCAACTGACTCGAAATAATAAAATAAAAGTCAATTTCCTAGCGGGGCTGAAACTGCAGGGTATCTTTTCCGACCGGGGAAATTTTCCAGGTCTGTGACACAGGGGTGTACTTTAGTTCAACATTGTTTTATTGTGAAGGTGCATCAAACATCATTGATTAGAAAGTGAAGCTAACAATTTATCTAATCAACTCTAATTGTGCCTTTTTGTGAACGATTGGAGAAATTATTATTCCTAGAACACATATAATGGTATTCGCCTTTTTGAATTTTCAAAACCACCCCTTCGAAAGAGGCGGGGGCGTTATTAAGCAATTCATTCAATGGTTGTTTCAGTTGGGCGGAGTTTCCGCCACACGTTGCAGCATTAACACATTTGAAGTATCCAGAAGACGCCATCATTACTGCCACGTCGGTTTTAGATACACCCGGTAGTTGGGCGGTTGTATATCCTGCCGCCCATTTGAGTTGTGATTTTTGAATAAAACTACGTTCGTCTTCTAACGGTAGTGGATAGTTATCTAAACGGTTTGCTAAACCCAAAATGTTGCTTCGGTCCGTACCTATGTTAGAAAAGAAAATTAGCTAGGTTTAAAGGATTTATTTTTAAATAAGAATGATAATGTTTGCTTACTCGTCAATTTTAATTCACAAGCTTTTTCAAATTGGATTAACACGGATGTGGAGCAAGATTGGTCAGAAAGGTGAAAAGAAAAACATCTTTTACTTATATAACATAATATAACAATAGGCAGACAATGTCCTGGTGTGAAACATGTGTCTGATATGAAACGGGAATACTTATGTCAAAATAAAACCTCTCTAATATTTCTGAATATATATAGAGGGGCTGAGATTAATCTACTTATTCGTCTACCTTTCAACCTTTAAAGTATTAGGGTATGAGTATTAGGAATGAGTTTTCCAGGAAGAATGACGTTTCCATTTCATCATGGATATATTCTTAGCTTTTTGGGAAAAATCATCTTAAAATATTCATACAGTATTCTTAGGTTAGGACCCAGCTCAGACTAAACTTAGCATGCAATATGCTGACATTAAGCTAAAAGTTGGGCATTTCTTTGAAAGGTTTAAGCATTGCTGGGGTTAATTGGCAATTTAAAGGGAAGCCGTTCTAAAAATGGGTATTCTTAATTTCTTGGCCAATTTCATCATGAATATTCTAAAGTATATTCTTATAAAAGAGAAAGCGAAGTTCAGTGAAATTTTCTACCTCCTTCTCCCTCTCCATCATCGCCAGCTTGTCCATCTCCAGCTGGATTTCCATTGTCGTGTGTATTTGAACCTAAAAAGATCATGAAAAGATAGGTATTAGTTTCATCAATGTCGTTCTAAAGTATGTCAGTTGCCTTTGTAGAACGTAGACACAAAACTAAGGAGATTTGTTTGTTGTCGTGTGTATTAGAATCTAAAAGTAATGAAAAGATAGGTATTAAGTGTTATCAATGAAGTTCTAAAGTCATCTGTCTGATTTCACTCGAGATTATCTTTTCAACAAGGACTATCCATTTTGAATTATATCAAAAGTTATGGCCTGTTTCGCCTCCGCTGCAGATTATATTGAGACAGACTTTAAATTTAGAACGCAATTGTCATCAATGTCTACCAAAACCCTTAAAATGGGATTCATCAAGTCAAGATATTTTGCCATGAACATCGTTTTTGCTCTATTGGACTTCGTGTGAAGCACATTGGAAAGTAATAGTTGTTCTCGATTATTCAAAACTTATTAAGAGAATTTTACATGGAAAAGTTTTCTATACCTGTCCATTGAAAGTGCACCAAATCTTCTGATGAAATATTCATGTTAGTTGGGAAGAAATCATATTCGACAGCTGGGTACGTTTGAACAATGTTGCCTCGCTTGCCTCGAACAATTAAATTCATAATTTGTTCATTCTAAAAAATGTAATAGAAATTGATTACTTTTAGCTGAAAAACAACATTTTTTCAACGTCTATCTATGTACCATCAACGTCCACAACATAACGTTGCATAAACGTTAAAACTTTGGGCGAATTACGTACGAACTCGTCCACTAGTGGAGATGGTGATTAGGGCAAACGCTGGACCAGTGGGGGTTTTGGGTGCATTATGTATTAGTGGAAATGGTAAAATGGGTAAATACTGGACCAGTGACATTCCGGTCTTCAGAATTAGAAATCCCTCAAAAATTACAGATATTGATTACAACTGGACTAGTGAAACCCACTGGTCCACAATATGACCATGGGCAACGTAAATTGCACATGATCCCATCCTTTGCCAGTTAGGATTGTCCAGTAAAAATGTGAATCCCTGTTGATGGTGAACATTGACAATATTATAAACTAAAGACTTTAGAAATGTTTGTAGGTGAAATCTTCAAAATGTTCAAAAAAAATCTAACTATCATCAATCAACATTGGCTTTTCATTACAGTTACATTGAAAAGCTAATACTCATTAATACCTGAATTGTTGCTGGGCGTGGTAAAATTTCAAAGACGTGAGAACGGTCCTCAAAAATACGCCCATACTGGGCGGTATTGATGGCAAGTCGCATGGGAATGTTGAGGGCGCCAATGTCGACAGCAGGATTTTGTTGGACTGGGGAGTTGGTACCAGTTGAGCTAAACGGAAAATAAAGGATAATGTATACGGCGGTATTTTGATATTCGTACATTTTGATGTGGTAACCTGTTTCATATATTCTAGCGAACAACGAACTTATTTGGCAAGACTCTTTTACAAAACTGGTTTGGTCTTGGTAGGTTTGATTTGTCCTGGCTCACAACAAGGATTTTGTTCGTTCGTTCATGTACACCATGTTTACACGTTCGTTTTTTCTCCATACGATGGTTTTTTGATTACTTGTTCATTCATTCATTCATTCATTCATTCATTCATTCATTCATTCATTCATTTTAATATACTTACTAATCTTGGTTGTCATCAGAGTCGGTATTAAAGCCATCGTAATCATCAGTCGTCACATTGTATCTAAACATGTGGAAAATGTATTTAATTGATTATATCAAACTTTGCTCAAACTACCCATCAATGGGCAGCCACCGGGAAAGGATTGGGTTGGATTTTACCATGTTCGAATGTTGTCAAATGTCTATAAAATGCGGTACCCAGTTAGCATGAGTTTCTAAAGATTCCCGTTTATTTATATCGGCATTATATTTTGCTGGGGCTTCTTTTCGAATTCAAATAGTCACTACCGTCGCTTCTAAGGGTCTTTTTTTCAAAATATAATCTCTCTTAGGGTCAATGTTTGGGAATTACCCCGTCTTTAGGTACATAAAGTGGCTAGATCCCGAAGCAAAAAATTGATGTTAATATCCATGTAAATATCTACCCTTTTACCTCAATCTGAAAACAGCACGAAATTGTCTTCCACTTGGCAAATGGGGCAAAACCCAATCGTAACGGATGGCTTCTAAATCAGCACCATTACCTATAATAGAAGATAGCTCAATCTAAATGCTTCTTGAAATACAAATTCGTACCCAACCTCTTAGTGATTTTGTCCCGTCCATTAATAAAAAAGTGGTTTTTGGTACGAGATTGCTTGAAGTACGGAATATGCAAAAGCACAATTTGTACTAAAAATGTAAATTGATAAACGACCGTTATAAACAGCAGTATTTTATATTGATTCGTATGCATCGTATTTTTTGAATTTTTGCGGCAGGATGAAGCAGGCTGACCAAAACAAACCTACAAAAGGGGGCTACGCTTATCAGCAAGATACACGTATCAGTCCCATGTGATGGTTTTTACATGAATTCTAGATTGAAAGCAGTATTAACCTTTTTTGAAAAATGTGTCACTTAAGTTTCTGGCCACTGGAGAAAGCCAACAATCCCTGTCAGAGACATCATACCAGATGTCTCTGAAAAAACTTTCCCCTGTTTGATTCAAAATTGCGAAAAAGTGAAAAAATACATTAGCTTGATTTTTTCGAAATCGTTTAGAGGAAGGTTTAACTAAAATTTTCGTATATCAAACTTCATTAGATCAAAAGTTATGACAAAAAGAGCTAAAAAATACGAAAAAGATATGAAAAGATTACGAGAATTTACAACTTTGGGGACATTTAATTCTGTTTACATTGCGGTGCCTTTGAACGTTAGACGCGCGGAACAAAATTTTTTGTTCCACGCGTCTAACAAATTTTGTCAAAGTCCAGGCGTCTAACACTAGACGCCCGCGTCTAACAGTAGACGCTCGCGTCTAACGAGTGTACTCAATAGAGGTTCCAAACACTTAGTCGCGCGCGTCTAATGTTAGACGCGGGCGTCTAGTGATTAGACGCGATTTTTTCAACAAGTGAGGACCAAGCTTAAGTTACCACTTTTGCTTGCCTGAGAAAAGTTGGAGATTCATGTTTAGTCTTACGGCTGTTTATTGGTGATTTTTGATATTGTAGCGTTAGGAAACATATCCCAGCTGGCAAACAACGTTGTTTCAACGTTAATCTAACGTTAAATGGACGTTGTGAACGTTAGATTAACGTTGAAACAACATTGTGTGTCAGCTGGGTATGGGAAGATGAAATCGATACTGACCTAGATGATTATCTCTTCCAAAAGGTGCTTCCCAACAATCTGGTGCTTTCAATGCGATCAAACATTCTTCTCGAATCTTGTTCATATCCGTAAATTCCAATCTGCTCAAAATATAGAGAGTAAATTTGTAAATTTGTGCGTTAGCTATTGGGAGGGTACTCTTGTCTCCCGAATAGACAGGGGGGGTCCGAATAAGCAGGGGGTAGGAAAATTTTCTAAATTCTAATAAGCGGGGGGATGGAATAAGAGGGTGGGGTAATTTGAAGACATGTTTTTTTAAACTGATGTCAACTTCAACAACAAAAAAGAAACTTTAACAGATGAACACGTAAAATAAGAACCAATATAACAAAAAGGAAAGTTTTAACAAGTTTAAGGTCTATCTATACTGTAATAAAATATTGAATTATTCGAATACACGGGTTTCGAATTAAATCTGGCGCGAGAGAAAAAATCAAGTAAATAAAAGGAGCGATAAGGGGAAATGCCTTATAAAAGGTTGATAGATTTCCTTTCTTCTCTTTTGAAAGCCAGGTGTTCATTCAAAAGATGTTTTTCTATTTTAAATTCAATAAAAGAAATATGATTAAACGATTGACTTTTTATTTTAATGTTTTTTGTTTTCATAATGACCCATAAAGTCTGTCAAAATGGAAAAATGAGCTAAAATTGCTTGATACACGGCCAATTTTCGTTCTGTTTACTTGATATTTTTCGTGCAAATTTACATGGGATCAAATCTAAAGCTAAGCAAAAATTTAATTCGAAATCCGTGTATTTAACTAGCGGGGGGGGGTCTTAATAAGAGCGGGGTTGGATTTTTTTTTCTTAACAATTAGCTGGGGGGACGTCTATTCGGGAGACAAGAGTAGTCTACCAGTACACAATTGAGAGCTCAAGGCTTTAGGCATTAATTTTCTCATTCATTTTGGATATTTTATGATTGTGCAGATTGAAAGTTTAATAAGGGCTCAAATACCGTATTTAACTTCGAATGTATAAGTTTTTCTGGTTTTCAGGAGGCACATTTTATGCGTTTATTAAAAGCCTTTATTTGAAGTAATACGATATGAATGGTCTAGAGACTCAACTCGAAACTCTAGTACTGAATCATTTTGATTATCTAAAAATGATAGAATAAAACTGTTTAAAGGTAGGCCTATCAGGATGGACAAGGGGACCAAATATCTCTTTAGAAATGAGTTTGTTGCTAAAACTGATTATTTTGCCATTAAATTTTGTCTGAATTCGGAAGATTTCACTACTTTGAGTGCGTTTTTGTGTTTCCACCAATCTAAAGCTCAAAGTTCTACCACGGTGCTGAATTAAGTAATAAGAAATAATTTAATTCAATTTCGAATCAAAGAACAATTTGAATAACGACGAGGGATATGTTAAATTATTCTTAGAGTTGTAAAACTATTCTCGAAGTTGAATCTTACCTTAATGGACGACCCCAAAAGTAGGTGATATTATTGGCTTTGTTAGCGGGAAGATTATTGGCTGCATTACATGCTGCTTCAGTGGGAATTGTAGTACGTTCCAAATAATTATGGAATGGCAACCACTGTCCATCGTTTGCTTCGCAATCACCTTGGTTATTGTATTTGGTGTAATGTTTGTATCGGTTATTCGAATTTGCCCATTTCTCAACACAATCGTCTATAATAAATATGATGAAATAGATCAGACAATTGCGAGTTTATGTATGTGTGTTTTTCTGCGAGGGAGAGAAGGATAGCTTCTGATTTGTCTAGATCCTGGTCAGCCGAGAACGACGGTATATCAACATTATCAAAACTATAGGTTACTCCAAATCGTTTCAGTCATTCCGCCGTCCTCAAAAGTGCAAATACATAAACTCGCTATTGGCTCTGGTAAGGTGTTAGAGCGTATGTACTTACATTTTGGTTTAACGTTGAAGCTTTCGCTTTGGTAATATTCACACAAAGATGCGTTTTCAGCCATCACAGCAATATCTTTCCATTCAGTTGGATGCCAATAAGGGTAATAATCTCGCTCTTCGGGACATTCGTACCCGTTTCGGTTACCGTTCGGGTTTTGTCGGGTACCAGTTGAATCTTGTCGATTAACATTTTGATCAGCCGTGAAAAGACCTATTAATCAACAAGTGATTATTTGATACCATGATGTATTTTAAAGGGGAGAAACTTAGTCCGGTAAAATTTTTTGATGGGTAAGATTTTCATTGAGAAAAACCTTCGCACTTTTGTGAGTCACTATTATAGTTGATCGGAATTGTCAGTTGTCTAAAATCTTTCCTAGAGTTTTTCAATTTAAAGTATACATAATCAGATGTACATTGAAAACTAACTCTGTTAAGCTTAATACAAGCCTAACGCTTTTGAAAGCCCACCAGTCACAACCCTAGTTAATTAAATTCCTCTGAAAGGAAAATGAGCTACTAAACTCGAACTTCTATTATTCGATTCCTTCTGTAATTCGATCTAAATCTTTGGTCCTTTCAGAAGCTGATGAGTATGTGAAATACTCCCTACTCGAAGAAGGTTTTTTGCTTCTTGAAAATGGAATAAGAGAGAGTCGATGACTGTAATCAAATCCTATATGGGCCCCATGTCAAACTTTTTTTAAAGTTACTATTTTAATCCAAAAAAATATTCTCCCCAATAAAATAACGTTTTAAGGTGTTTTGAGGGTGTAAAAAGTGAAAAGTTTTCTTTGTCGGCCAACCATGGTGGGCGACATTTTTTTCCCCACATTATTGGCACCCATCTCAAAATGGCTCACCGGGGTCCATGTCCTTACCCTTATTTCTTTCTCTAGCTTTGCATCGATCATAAGATTCCATCTGTTCTTGAACTCCCCTGTTGGTTTGCACTTGATTTCGTCGACCTCTGTATGTTCCTTCGTTTTCATTACCGTTATCTAAAAAACAACATGTTTGTCTTTTCGATAAATTCATCTAGATGAAATCTCTTTTTTATATCTTATTTGTACGTCTGATGATTGCCGTAAGGCGTGCTTGAAGTAATGTACTTTTTTTAACTTCGAAATTTTGAAATAAATCTATGAAATCTCCAATACTTTCCAAGGATCTTAGATGAAGGCCGAATCAATCAGCAAGTACATTCCATCCCGTAAAGCTTTGATTCTAGCAGTAGTCCAAAAACGGAACTTGTTCTCAGAAAACGGTATCCTTTTTTCACTGTTAATACAAAAGTCCTTTAAAAATGAAGAAAAACCCCCCAATAAAACTCTCCAGAGCCGAAAAACTCCATTTTCAGAACTTAGAATTAAGTCTTTGAAGTTTCGCTTTTCGAATAATAGCGCTTACTTTGAGGTTGTTGATACTGATTGCGGTTTGTTTGCGTACCATCTCGAAGAATTGCTCTAACGTCGGGTGCAGCACCAGGACCTAGTAATTCAAAAGAAATTTGTTGGTCTGAAAGTTTTTCGAAAAAATAATAATAATAATAAATCTATTCGGGGCATAACCAAACTATACCCGTCATCTTTGATCGGGCTTTTAGAAGAGTTGTATCTTAATAAAGGTTAGTTCGGCCCAATTTACCTGTAACTGGTTGAAGAATGTACTGTAAAACGTAGTTTCCGTTCATTTTATTGGGATCGGTATCTTCATTACCCCCGGAACCATGCTGTCCGGTCCATTCTAACGGTAATACGGAACGACCTTCAGTTGTTATTGGATCAGCATTAACAATGGCTGCACTCATGAAATGTTTCTACAAAAAATATAGCTTTTTGGTGAGAAATTTAATCAGCAAAAAGTGGCGAAAAAACTGCCAAGCTACAAAAACCATTTGCCGACAAATTTTTCCTTTACAAGTACAAGAAATTCTTCGCGGACTAATTATTTAACGCAAAATGTTTACTGATATGTTAAAATTCGTATTTGAAGGCAAAGAAGGGTGCAATATATTTCAACGCTCTTCTAACTTTAAAAAGGCGTTGTGGACATTAAACGGACATTAGTGAGTTTATGTATTTGCTCTTTTGAGGAAGGTAGAGTGACTGAAGCGATTTGGAATAGCCCGCACTTCTGACCCGCAAAATTGAGGACGGTAAAAGTGCTGATTTACATTTGTCCTCAGCTGGTCATGATCTAGTCAAATTAGAACCTTACCGTCTCCGTCACAGAAAAACACACATACATAAACTCGGTATTAAGTGCCGGTCAGCTGCATTTTGCTTACCATTTTATATTGTAAGTTTGCATTGTTGTTTGCTGGGTTGGCCGTTAAATCACCAACGTTGTACCCACCTTTGTTGTTGTTCTGTAAGAAAAATCAAAAAGGTAGATTCATAAACCTAACTGAATCGGTTTTAAAGCGGGTTACGTCGAATATCAGCAATTGATATTTTTCGACTTTGAAAAAGCCGTATTAGTCTGTTGCCATCCACTAACAGATTAGTGTTCATGTGTGCTGCCTGCAGTCTTGTAGAGGTTTCCAGAGACAGAGCTTTGCAAATTTAGTACATGATGCGTCCATATCATGGGTTGCCAAGGGCAACAACAGTGAAGAAAAAGCACAACGAACTACTCTCAGCATCTACTAAACCTACATGTGCTTTGCGATCCGTGGATTTTCGCACAAACGCTATATTGAAGGTAAAATCTAGCAACTGATCTCGAGGAATGTATTTTCATTCGATATAATGATACTATTAACTACATTTAAGAAGCGCGAGATTCAATACCCTGTCTAAAATGTTGCACAAATTTTTGGCGCAAGGTTTCAGTTTCTCTCGCTTGGGAAGTGCCTTACCTGTGAATCAAATAACCGGTTGTTTGTTTGTCTGTTAGCTGACTTCTCATTTAACCTGTTGTTAGAGCCACGCGGTGCGTGTAAGTAAACGTCACACCAGACGGACGGTGAAATCGCCAGAAAAATGATCAATTTTGTTACCGCTCGCATCTTCTTCTTATTCTGTTTGAATGCTAAAAACAAAATTCGACAAAATTGTTACATGCGTAACATACCATGCCCCATAAAGGAATTCTTTATTCTATCATAAAATATTTGGAATACTTTCTTCAAGGCCCTAGATTCTATACATGATAAATTTTCATATTTTCCTCGGTGTTTAGCTGGACCTAAAATTGAACCTAAATACACTGAATTTATAACAGGTCCAACACCACCTCTGCTCAAGGTACAATCATGGTCATAATATTTGAGAAAAAAGGGGAATTCCAACGAAATCTTACAACCACAAACGATTTTGGAAGCGCGTCAAAGAATGTTCCAATAGGGCTCATAATATAGCCTGGAAGTTTATAAACCCCTCCCGAATTGAAATATTCGAATAAATTTATCAATTAGCCCAAAAGTGACTTTCTCGCCCGAACTTTAAATTGCTAAAAGCGAGGAATTAACCAAAATTCTCAATAAATTTGGCCGAGATTGTTCATCAATATTAATTATTTGTCCAACCCTGTTTCCTCACTACCTCACTCTTACCTCAAACTTCTCGAAATGAATTTTCCATCAAATATTTTTCCTCCCTAAAAAATACCTTTTTCCTTATTACATACATATTTTAAACAAAAGTTTCTATAAAGTTGAGTCAAGTCTTTGAAAAGAGTGGGAACAGAAAGGCGGAGCTTGAGGGGCGGATCATACATTATACTCCCCTAGGGTGCAATTAGGTCCTCTTTTGTACAAGATTTAATTCTGTCCATTTTAAGCAGTAAACCTCTAACTTGCTTCAAAAGGAGTTTGTATTAGAGTATTGTTTACATTGCCTTTGATAAATGCTAATCGTTTTTATTGTGATGTGCTTAATCCTATAGATCTTGTAATGTTTATTGATGTTTATAGCTTGTATTATATGGCCATGTTATACCTCCAACAGAATTCCTTTGCATAGATTGAATTCGATGGTATTTTACACTAGATTTCTACTTTGGATATTGTTAAAATAAATATACCAGTTCTAGCCTGCTGAAAGCCCTGATAGATGTAATTTTATTTTATTTCAAATTTCTAAAAGTCTTACTAGTACATCAAATTAGTAGTATTGTTTGGTACAGTCCAGGCTTAGCCAGAATTTACCTATTGAAAGAAACACTTTCAAAATTGATATTATATATTTGATAATGACACAAGATGCTATTTGTGATCGATCATCCATTTAAACTCGATATGATCTGAACGTGATAATTTATATCAAATAAAAAATCAGATTCTGAAATCTTCGAGAATATTCATTGCCCCAATTCCGATCCCTGTTTTTGTATCCCAAGGTACTGTTTATTGTTTACACTTTTTTATAAGAACATTTTTTAAAGAACAACGGGGCTCAAAAACTAAGAACAATTTAAGAACAATGTTGAGCCTGAAATTAAGCAATTTAGGGGTCAAAGTAATAAAAATTGGGTATAAATAAGAACAGGATTAGAACAATTTGAGTCGAGCCTCAGCAAAGTTTTACTGGTTCTTATAAAAGATAAGTGTAACAAAACTGCTGTTACATTATCCAAGTAGGCCGAAATATTGATAAAGAGATGCCGAGATGTAATGTTTCTTTTAAATACTATATAATTTGTTGCATGATATTTTTAAATCAAATTTGTGTTTACGCGACTTCATAGGTTTCAAGTATAGACGTAAGTTTGGAAAATATCACCAAACAAATACAAAATGGCGCGGTGGTAACATTTTATTCAAATAATGGTCATTATTTTGATATAAATGATTTTCTCCCATTTTAATTTTCTCATTCATTTATCAAATAATCGACATCCTCTTCTGATTATCTGTTTAATCTCCTCCTTTTGATTGTCCATGTTCTTTTGAGTATCAAACCTTACATTCATACTGGAGAGCTTCAATCATTTGATTGCCAAGGCAGAGGCTGTGTAGGTTGTAAATGAGGGGGAGTCAATACTGCTCGTCTTAAAAGTCGTTGAAATCATACACGTTTATTTTTTCATAATAACAAACTATATAAGAACATAAGGCTTCGTTGACCAAAATGTTAAGAACAAGTTAAGAACATTTTTAGGCTTGAAACTCAAAAAGTTGAGAACATCTGAAGGCTTCAAAAATTTTGGATGCTCTTAAAAAAGATACGTGTAGTAATTGCAACCAAGAAGTTGTAATTATACACCCCTTTCTCACAGCCCCGGTGGAACTTTACCTCAGTGGAGATAAAAATTCCATTGAAATCCCGATTGGGATGGAAATTCTATTGTTCCAAGTTCAAAGTCAAATTCCCAGTTGGCCTGATATTCAGGTTGTTTTCCCACCGGAAACGAGATTTATGCCAAATTTCCAGTATGACTGGGGTCCCAGCGGACGGTTTTTGACACAGGGGTGTATGTATGATATACTTGCAGTACTCTCAATGCTTCTAAATGCCCTGCCAGGCGGACTGAGTTCGAGTTTTCTCCTTTCAAATATCTATCAATTTAACAACAAGTCTTTTTCTCAAGTTAGTTTAGTAAATTTATTCCAGTTTGGCTGCACGAGACCGTGCGAGAAACGGTGTTCCGTAGTCTCTACAAAACTGCAGGTAGAATCGGGGTAGCATCTCTACTATAATATCGCTTATCAAAAGTCCCTTATACCACTCCCCTAAGTAAGGATCACGAATCTGTTAGCGGATGTCAGCAGTCAAATGTTCCAACGTTCATATTATTAAACGTGATCAGACGTGTATGCGGCCGTTATCTCGAAGGTTTTGTGCACTTTCTGGGCTGGGTGCTTCTCTCATATCTGTAGATGCTGAAAAAAAGCCGCAATGTAATGATTTATATTCCCGAAGAAATGTTTTCTCTCGGCATGAGTAAATCCCGACACTTAAGGTCAAGCTTTTCAGGCTTCCCAAAGTACAGTACAATATAGCGATCGAAATGAGGAAAACGATGTTTTTTGGACAAAATTTTGGAAAATCTGACCCTTTTTTGAAGTAAATTTGGCATTAGCCTTTTTCCATGGGAACGACTATATCTATTGGTGAGGATCCCAATGGGGATAGAAATTTTATTGTTCCCAGCTCAAAAAGCCCACTGGAGATGGTTTTGGAATGCAATTGTTTTCCATTGTGAATAAAAATGGGGATGAAAGCAAAATTAATTTCCCAGGGGGGGGAGGACTTAGGCAAAATTGGGTGCCTTCTTTAAAGCTGTAAGGCTCTCAAATTTACTGATTTTCAAAATATTCAATTTTTTATTCTTACAGGGTTTTACTCGAATTTACCAAATATTCATATTTGACGGGGTTAACTTTTCAGGCACAGATTTTTTCCCCCCGTAAGCGATCAAAGACCTCCAATGGCGATCCAAGACCTATGTCCTTTGTATGAATTTTTGTTTTTTCTAAAATTTTGAGCTTTGATATCCAGACTAAGTAAATGCGATAAATGGGAGCAGAGAGAGATAGCTTAGTAGTCCGTTATCAGTGGTCGGTAACACCATTCCATGTATGTAAAAGAGAATCAGACCCTGGAAAATCTTTGATATCTTATGTCTTGTGACTGTCAAACAAAATTCATACATCTCAGCAATCACAAGTAGTTTCTCTTGAGCACCGCCAAGTTTTTTCCTATTATAGACATATGCCTTATACGGAAATAACTGAATTGTTGTAATACGACTTCTATGCGGTATAATGTTTCACAATAATTTAAAGTATGTTGTTGTATATTGATATATTCTATATGATTTTTAAAAGTGGGAAACTATCTCTCTCTCTCTTTCTCTCAAATGAGTAATTTCTGTTTTTGTTTAGATTGACAGATCAAACAGATGCGAGCTTTAAGGGTCCCTTTTACTCGAAAGTATATCAAAGGGTACAAAAAACGATAAATTAGCTATTGATTCTCTGATAGTCCCAAAATTACCAAGTATCAAAAATCGACTCACTCAAAGGGTCATTTTTTCAATCATTTTATTCCTATTATAACACGATGAATATTTTAGTGGCCCATTCTTACATTCCTTCACTTTTACCGCACAAAAAGAACCCCTGTTTCAAAAACATTGTGAGAATCTTTACGAGGCGGGGCAGGGCAAATATTGTTAAAAATATACATACTCTTAGGTGCCAAATAAACGGGGGGGGTTGGAAAATTTTCGAAATTTCAATAAACGGGGGGACCTAATTGCCGGGGGGGTTGGAAATTATACTTATGAAAACCCAAAAATAAGGTAAATATAGGCTAAAATCAGGCTTTTTGGAGCAAATTAAGGGGACTTCTTTTAGCCAACTGAAAATATTCTTTAAAATTAATAAACGGGGGGGGGTCCTTATAAGGTCCGGGGGGGTTGGAAAATTTTCGAAAAATTAACAAGCGGGGGGGGACCGTTTATTTGGCACCTAAGAGTAAGGCGAGTGTTTGCCCCGCTGCTTAATGCCCCGCTTCGTAAAGATTCTCACCATGTTTTTGAGACTGGGGTTTCTTTTTGTGCGGTAAAAGTGAAGGAATGTATAAATGGGTAACTAAGATATTCATTGTGTTATTGTATACGATTAGGTAGGAATAAAATAATTGAAAAAGGGACCTGGTCGGGGAGGGCCTGTCCGGGAGTCGAACCCGGGACCTCTCGCACCCGAAGCGAGAATCATACCACTAGACCAACAGGCCGATTAATAAATGATTTTATTTCTATAGTGATTCTAATCACGTGAATTTCTTATCGATGATGTCATAAATAATTGACTAATTGGTCAGCCTAAGCTGAGCATTCAAATCCGTAAAATTCATTTCTTCTTCTTCTTCCATAAGACGGCAAAAAAAAAATCCGATTTTCCGATCTCACTTTGATTTCTAAACTTTCTTCCGATCGGGTTAACTTTTTGGGTACTTTTAGCGTACGTTGTTTTTATAGATCATAATGTGCTCACTTTGATTTCTCAACTTTCTTCCGATCGGGTTAACTTTTTGGGTACTTTTAGCGTACGTTGTTTTAACAGATCATAATGTGGTGTTTCAAGATGGCGGCTCAAGCGATAGTCAGATGTGATAAAAGTCAGTGTTGTACCAAAGTATTTCCAGTATAAATCTGTTGCAAGCTTCAATTTCTGTCATTTATTTTTTAACTCGGCAATTCAAACACATAATTTTCATCAAGGGGACTCTTTTTCTATATCTTTTGAAGCTTTAAAGCCGTTTGCTCAAGTTTTTGTTTATGTTGAATTTTCTGATACTTTTTATTGCCGTTTTTGCAATAAAAACATATTTTTCTTGTTTGCCTCTAGGTGGGATTGATTGTGTTATAATGTTATTGGAATTTGATAAAGTTTACAAAAGTACAGCTACTGTCTAAATTTGATAAAGACTGGATGCAATTGTGCTTTTTTGGACTAAAAGGCGAATCGCAAAAAATTGTTTGGTTCCCGTCATTTCTACTTTAAAAAGTGGGGGTCGTTCGGTCATTCGGTTGAAAATATTTTTCTTTTAAGAAGCAGCTACATCTTGTTGAAAGGGAATCCGTCGTGTGGACTGATCCGAATTAAGAAATTGAGAAACCGTGGATAAACTGGTTTTCGGTTTACTCTCCATTAGCATGTGGCTCGCTACTTCGATTTGAAAACTTGTAAACACAGAGCGTGCAGAGGTCGACAGTGGAAATCCAGCAAAGCAGCAGAAAAGCTTTCCGACTCTCCAACTCTACCTGCTGACCGTAAATCAGGGTCGGTCAGATGACGGGAACCAAATGATGACATCACATCTCCTATTATTGGACTTGCAAAATTATGACAAATGGTCTTTGGAATTTGATCAATTATATTAATATTATATTAATATTAATATATACAGTTCTTGTTGAAATTGATCAAACTATTTTTCATGCAGTTCCGGACGCAGATTGTGTTTTTCTAACCTTTCCTAACTTTGGCGCACGTTTTGACCGAATAATGGAATGGAATGAATGGCGATAACAGTTTATACATATCTCTTATCAGACTTGCAGAAAGCGGACTGCAGAAAGTTATGAAAAATGGTTTCTAGAATTTAATGAATTATATCGCCAAGTTACACAACAACAGATCCATCTGGTCTTCATTTAACATTGTTTTAAAGTTTAAAAAACACTGCCAGTGCTTGGCACAGAAGAGAGGACTCCCAGTTGAAATTAATTGCTACTTCGCTGCCTTGTTGAATTTATTTATTATGGTCGTGTGTTTATTCCGCTAAGGCGGTAAGGCGATCGCCCAAATTCATAGACCAATCAAAAGGGAGTTTAAAGCAAAACGGGGAAAAATGAGCTTCCCCGCATAGTTATGAATTTTAAGTTTTGCTTTCGATTATCATTTGCGACTAAACTACAAAATTTATTTACGCAGACTGGATGCAAATTATGTTTTTCTGACCTTGCCAAATTTTGGCTTTGACTGAATAGCAGTCAGTATTTACGTACCTAATTGCCCTTGCAGACAACTGATAAATGGTTTCTGTAATTTGACCAAGTCTACCAAAATACAGTTCCTGTTGAAATGTTATAAATATGAACTACGTTTTGTAAAGTTTTTGATGCAAATTGTGTTTTTCTGGAGTTTGCGCTTTGTGACTTAAAGTTTGTAGCTGGTTAGTTTAAAGTGAAATTGGAGTTTTATCAAGTAAAACAAAAAGTACAGTTTCTGACGTTTTGGCAATTTTCTTATTTATTTCTAGTATAACACTTTGGTCAGATATGGATATTGTCTACATCGAACAGAAAAAATGTATCATAACTGACTGGAATGAAATTAACAAAAAGTTTAATTACACTATGTTTCTCTTTTATTTTATAGTAATGAACTATAGCTTAATTGTTTGATGTCATAAAAACAGTGCTACAATGCTAAAGAGAAGTATACTTTGAGTTTCTCGTGGGGGGGGGGAGGTGTGAAGGAGCTCTCAGGCTTGTTATCAAATGTTTCACATTTTGTACATTACACGCTTTTTTTATAAGAATAGTGTACTTTGGTTGAGGGTAAGCATTATTCTTATTTTTCTATTGTTCTAAACAATAGGCCTATTGTTTTAAACCCGAAATCTCACCCTGATATTCTTATAGAAGTTATTCTTATAAAAGAAAAAGCGTGTATTCAACATTTTTAGTCTACTCTGTTTCAGTACATCTCTTATATCTGTTAACCCACTTATTAAAGCTATCTAGCTAAGCTCTATTGGCTGACCTTCCAGCCTCGGCTGGTTTATTTATTTTAATTTATTCAAATGGTTAAAATAGATCGTTTTAATTGATTTATTAAAAGAAATCAATATAATAATACAAACTTCTTTTCTCTTCTTTGCACATTTTGAAGCAAAAGAGAGGTTTCTACATTTTAAAGATTTTTTTACAAGATTTTCCAATAAAAAATTTGTAATGACATAAGAAATAAAATCATTCATTAATCAGCCTGTTGGTCTAGTGGTATGATTCTTGCTTCGGTGTAAACATGGAATTTTCTCTTGAATAAGTGCAAGAAATTTTCCTGTGAATCTTCAGCAAGATTTTCAGCATTTTCCTTTTAAAATACAGAGAAAATCTGCTTCGAAAACACAAGAAATTTTCCTTTGGAAATACAGCATCTACACGTTTTTTATAAGAACATCCAAAATTTTTGAAGCCTTCGGATGTTCTTAACTTTTTGAGTTTTAAGCCTAAAATGTTCTTAACATGCTCTTATTTTCACCATTTTCTAAGCATTTTTGTCAATTTTCCTTTAAAAAATTGGGTGTTTTAGAGTTCTTAGCATTTTGGCAATCGAAGCCTTCTGTTCTTACAGTTTGTTCTTATAGAAAAACGTATAATTACAAATGGATAACCTGGTGAAGAAAATTGTCCAAAATGTCTCGTTTTAAGCCCTGTTTGGGGGGGGGGGTAATATAATAACCCCTTAATGAGACTTAAGGGCTCTGGTCATAGTGAAAAATCAATTTCAGAATTTGAAGATAAAACCTTATGTTTTCGCTTCTTTGACATGTTTAAGAACAAACTGCTTTTGAAAAAATGAATTTAAGTAATTACATCATGAGTAATTAAGGAATAAGTGTGGCATAGACCTTAATAAAACGTCATAACGACGCTATTTATATACTTTTCACAAAAAAAGCCTAATCTCCTTGGGGAAATCATTTTATTGTTTCAAACTTTTTTTAAGTTAATGACAAATAATTTCTTTATTTAGATTTTTTCGGAAAAATTTTCTATTTGGCTACATCCCAAGTTATACCTGTTTTCGTATGGAAATTTAGTGGAGAAAATTGCCAAAAATGAGGTTTTTTGGAGATTTTAAAGGAAAGATACTTCCACAAAAATTTTCCGAAATTGTGTTTTTAGATACTAAATAGATACATCACCTGAACCAAAAAAAATCCAAAATGTTTGATTTTTACCGAGATTAGGGCTTTGAAAGGTGAAATACTCTTCTTCGAAAAACTGTTCGATTTCTTCTTCATTTAATTTTTTCATCTCAATTTTTCGATTTTTAAATTCTAAAAAGGTAGGTTTTTAACAGGACATATAAAAAAAGTTATACATTAATCTTTTTAAAATGCAGGAATTGCCATTTAAGTTGGTGTAAAATCGAAAAATTGGGTATGTCCAGAGCCCTTAAGGCAAAATATTATGACTTGAACCCGGTCAAAATTTGTTGTTCACTAAGTCTAACCCGGTCAAAAATTGGAAATCTATTGTCTTGACCCGGTCAAAAACTGCATTTAAATTAATTTTATAATTAAATTTTATCCAGACTCACCATTGCTCTATATTTTTTTCCTATCCCGTTGAAAGATGAGTTAAATGAACTTGCTCACCCCAGTGAGTTTTTTCGCAAAATCTCTAACCCGCTGAAATTTATTTTTGCATGGCTACCCCGTTGGATTAAAAACTTCACCGGGTCTTTGACAGTGGTGTAATTATGCCTTTTTAGAGAACACCTCTCTGTCTCAGTTGGGCTTTGATGGAATATTTTGCTCGTGGTGGATGATACAAAGAAGGAGCAAAATGGGAAAATTGAAAATTGGAATAAAGATTCCTCATTTTAATGATGGGTGGGTGATCACAGATCTCTTTATTCCAATGCGCAATGGTGATTCCTAAATTTAGGTTTTCTCCAAATTAGGAAAAGATTATGGTAAAAGCATATTTTCCTGTCGACGGGGTAACGGTTTTTGAACTATTTTCCGTTTAGTAAAAGGGATATTGGCGATACGTATGACTATCAGGTCTATGACTTGAGGGTGTATGTAAAACAGTGTATCAGTACAGTGAATAACGCGTGTAATTTTTGCATATTCCGTCCACCAATCCAAAATTAAATTCGATGGAAATTTGAAAACGAGTCCATACAATCTTCTTTGCTGCTTTGGTATCACGCTCCGCACAGCGTGTTTAACTTCAAGGGAAAATATAAGTGATCTATTACAAAATAAACATGTGACCGAAAATACTTGATTATTAAAAAAGATTTTGTCTGCGTCATCATAAAATTGAAGTGAACCATGGTTTCATATCGTCATATCTTACATATAAGAACTCTCAAAATTATTAACTTGAAACATCCTAAAGGGTTTCTTTTGAGTCCACTAAACATCCGTTGCCTCTTTACTATTTCTTGAAAAATAAATTGAAAAACTGAAATCGCAGGCTAGAGAGACTTTTGAAATTATTCGAGATTATTGTGCCTTAAATTGATTATATTTTTCTACGATTTATGTATGTGATGTTCTTGTTAAAACCTCTTTACAAAAAGAAACCATATATGATTGGTCAGGTTAGGTTAACATTACGCAAGAGGGACTTCATGTTTGATTTCAAAGTATCTATTTGCATGTTTGTCATCAGACCAACTGACAACGATTTTTTTACATAAAGATGCGGTTACAAGATGAAATTTGTAATCATTTCAATGTTATTTGTTTTTCGACAAGTTGGTCTGATATTATGGCGTAGAAACTTTTGATAAGATGCTTCCTCTATATTTTTGAGATAAAGTTTGTTAAAATAGAATTATTGGATTTATTTACAGTATCTTTTCATAGGCCTTTTTATAAATCATTTTGAGTGCAATGACAGCCTCGTTTTGAAACCATCATCATGGTGATTAAATCCCTGAGTCTTCAAAAGTTAATTTTTAAATTTCTTATGAACTCCTCCAGGAATCAATTACCATAACAATATTTTGAAAACGAGGTAAGCGAGCGTTGCTCGTGACGTAATTTATGAAAAGGTCTTTTAGGACCAGAAGGAAAAGGGGACTTTAGTTGATAGGTCCAAATAATATTATTGTCTAACTCTTACATATTTTAGCTTTCTTTATCAGAAAATGGGAAAGTCGCGCTTGTTTGGGTTTGTTGTTTGATTTTGATTGTTATTGTTGAATCATGAATGCTTTTGCCTGGAATGTGTCGTGTGCTAATTGATCTGCTTGTAGCGTAGCTGTGTTTGTTTGAGAGGTGGAATTTGACAGAATGTATTTGACTGAGTTGAGATGTATTGGATTATGGGTGTTTGCACTGGCTGTTGTTTTTCTCAGTGTAGGGTTATCTTGTATTACTGTAGATTGATTCAGATTGGTTGTTCCAGGTATGTATCTGTCTGTTGCTTTTCCATGGTATTACTGTTGTGACTGGAAGCTTGGACTTTGGATTTTGGGCCCGTTTGCACTGTGTGTTGGCTTTCTCAGTGTTACGAGTATCTTGCATTACAGTAGGTTGTTTCAGACGGGTTGTTTCATGTATTGTATGTGATGTATCTGAGTAGTGGTTTGTTGCTTTTCTATGTCATTGTTGTTGTGACTGGAAGCTTCGAATTTGTTTGAATCAGCGGTGCAGGTTGATGATCATTACATATTTGTTGCTATGGAATATTCTTGTTGCTATGGGAGAAACAAGGGCTCGAACCGGGAACCGCTAGCATGCTGTGCGAACGACTTTACCATTGTACTAACGTCGTCCATCTGTTCAAAGAAATTTTTAATTATTTAATCCAACATAATATTTGCGGAAGGTAAATATTAGATAGTGTTGAAAAAATCTGCTTTATTATGTGCATGCCATGGTAAAGGTAAAGGTTTTGATTTCAGACGGATTTTAGATAATTCCTGACCTGATATCTAATTATACCGTTTTGTTAGCACAACTTTTATTTAAAAGTTATAAATTGATGACGTTTCTACGAAAACTATTCCTGATAAGCAGATTAAAATGATATCGAGAGTGATGATATCACATTCTTTGACTCATTTCCAATCAATTTTTTAAGAAACAATCACTCACAGCATTTAATCAGCTAAATGACCTTAATTGCAATCACATGCCTTGCTTGTTTTAACGAGGAGATGATACACATTTTGATTTTTTTGATGTTATTGAAAATTGCTTTTTTGAAGGAAGTCTTGGTTTGAGTTCTTGTGCTTGAACGTTTGGGTACTAGTGTATTTGCTTGTAATACCTACAGAGTGTCTTGATAAAAAAGAAGAAGATTGGTTAAGATTAGAAAAATTCTTCATATGTGCGATCAAGACCGTCGCGTTTGCCTAAAGATCCTTTCTGTAATGATACCCCTGTGTCACAGACCTGCTGGTAGCCCAGCTCCACTGGAAAGATTGACAGAAATTTTGTCCCCGGTTGGAAAATACCTTAGAATTTCAGCCTCATTTGGAAATTAACTTTTATTTCATCCCCATTCGAAATTCAATGTTTAAAAATTGCACTTCAAAACCATTGCCACTGAATTTTTAACCTTGGAACAAAGAAATTTCTATCCCCGTTGGGATTTCAATAGGAATTTTTATCCCCACTGAGAAAAAAAGCTCCACCGGGGCTGTGAGACAGGGGTGTGTAATGACTAGAAAGTAGTTTTGATTTTTGTTTGATCGAAATGACAAGGTTCGTCAGGTTGTTAAGGCTTTGTTTTCACCTCTGGCCTGACATTCCAAAATCAAAAATCTTTATTCAGGATGTCAACTAAAACATAAACGTTCAAAGTTCTTACATAACCGTACATGCTATTTGTATTTGAGAGTATTTATTTGTCTGGTAGATTAGCTCTGTTTAGTGATGGCGTAAGATCTCTTGCAAGTTTAGTCACGAATATGTCATGCTGGTATTATATAAGGATTTAACTTGAAACGAAAAGTTTTTGAGAGAAAATATCACTAAATACAGTTGCCTCTAATGTCTCCAATACGAAGTTTAATGAGGAATTTGAATTACAGTAAGTTATTGTAAGTTACTTGATTTGAGGATTGATATATTTTCGAATGTCAGAAAAAATTAGAATAATTTAAGTTCAAATGATAAAAGGCAATAATGTGCTATATCGTTTCTCTTCAATTTCAGGACAAATAATATACGAAAATGAGGGGACTGGGACGAATTGTGTTTATGCTGGCCATAGTAACATATATTTCGTGTGATATTTACATGCACTCACCACGTGGGTCAAACAACAGGTTGGCTGAGAAATCTGCGAACAGGAACAATGCAAACAGAGTGTTTGACTCCCAAGTAAGTAGTTAGTAAATTCACTGGTTCACACTTATACGTTGTATTAACATCACAAGTCTTTCAAAGTCTTTCAAAGTTCTTTCAAAGTCACCCACTGCAGTCTAACCGCAAGGGCAAACCACAAGGGCTTGATTAACTGGCTTACACCAGTATCAAAACGCTGATTTTTTGCTTGTGGTTCCCTCAAAAGCAATTCAAAAGCAATGCAACGACTTCAAAAGTGTTTTTCTTAACTTCCATCCCCTTTCAGACACATTGAAGAGTCATTTTTCTCTATTTCTCATCATTTTTCACTGAAATTTCATTTGTCTACAACCTTTTGTCCGGCATTGAAGATGTATTTCTTCGAAATAAAATAAAAATTTTTAGATATCCCCCCTGTTTCATTGTTACGATTTCCTAGCTGTAAAATGAGATAGTTGGTATCTGTAATGGAGTCGGGAGGCCCCAGTTAATCTTTGAAATATATAATGAACCTTTCGGGGTTGAAAATTGAAGCATTTTAAAAAAGTTTTCAATCAGACGGCAAAAAATAACCATCATATAACACCCCTGTCTCACAACCTCGGTGGAAATTTTTCCCACAGCGGGTATGAAAATTTCTTTGGAAATCCCAAAGGTGATAGATTTTGGAGTGCAATTTTTTACATTTAATGTTCAAATGGGGATCAAATGAAAGTCAATTTCCCAGTGGGCTGAAATTATAGGGTATTTTCCCACTGGGGACGAAATTTTGGCCAAATCTTTCAGTTGGGTGGGGGTCCCATCGGCTCTAGGACATAGATATGTGATACAATGTTTTTTGCTTTTTCAGAATAACAATCGAGGAGGTTATAATGTAGGTGATAAATTCAACAGTGCTGCTGGTAACACTGCTTCTAAACAATATCAAATGGTTAGTCTCCTATACTAAACCCTCTTAAAAGTGTTCGGAGTTATCGAGGCTGCTGGTCAAACTGTTTCTAAACAATATCCAATGGCAAGTTTCCTATACTAAACCTTCTTTAAAACTGTTTGGAGTTATCGAGGTAAACGAAGTATAAGTTAGAAAAGCATTAACACAATCTCCCCAAAAACGTAAACTCTCTGGACTAGTTAATTGCTAATATATATAGTTATACGAATCGCAATACTTTCTGATTCAATTTATAAACGTTTGATCCTCTCCTTGTATTTTCTTCTTCAGACACACTTTATGAGCTCGAAACGCGTGAACAGAAACCCCGAGTCGCCAGAAGGTCAATCCATACTACCCATTGAATGGACCAATCAACATGGAGCTGGAGGTACGTCAAAACAGCGTCAATCTAAGGTCCACAAAGCTCTTATAACGTTAGATGGACGTCGAAACAACGTTGTGTACCAGTTTTTCTGTGTGCCAGAAAAACTTGGGTTATAAAGCTCAAGTTTAGGATTTAGGTAAATTCTAAGAAAAATTTAAGAGCAATCTTGGTCTTTGACTTAACAGATATATAATACTGATAATACTGATTTTGACCCTTTGTAACCCCTTAGATAAAATAATTACTAGGCTATGAATATATGAATGGAAGATATTATGTCTGTAAAATTCTAAGTAAATAAGAAAAGCAACCGATGCTGATCACGAAATCACCGGTTATTGTACTAGTATGTGCATTAGAGGTTGATACCGGGGAGGGAGGTACTAGATTTGTGAGATGCTAAAGTTCGAAAATCGACTCCTAGAGAGACTGAATTTCAAAAATTCTTTCACTTTTTTGACTTTTTTGCCACCCTTAGAGTGGCAAAAAAAAGTTTTTCAGCGAAATTTTTTTAATTTTAGTCCAAATTTCAAGAATTTAGGACCCTTATAGGGAAAAAGTGACCCTTATGACTCGCAGCATATAGCCTAACTACCCCCTTGGATTAGATATGGTCTCTTATCAAAAAGATAAAAAAAAGTCCAAACATATTTGAAATTAATTTAACTAACAATTTCGGCATCAAAAGTCATGATATAGCGCATATCATCATATCTTGGTTGAGCAGACATCCTCAATAATTCCACTGTTCTCAAATCTCCAGACTTTACTCTAGCCTGATCTGTTGTTAAACTCAAATCATCCAGGCTACACCATCCAGAATTCAAGATAGCAGTGACGTCATAATCATGACTCATTAATAGATTTTCCTTTGTATCAAACCCGAACTGAAGATGGTCTAGGTAATACACAATCCGGGAAGTATATCGGAATTTATACTCGGTAAACTTGTCGTCCGTTATATCGTGTATCCTGATGTAAACGCACTGAAGCTGTTTGTAACCGATGTCGTATTTGAAACGAAGTTTGAAACTGAATCGATTGCCAGATTCCTCAGCATGACCTATGGTATACGATAAATAAGTAACAAATGTCATCGATGCTAATTTGGAACAAAGCACCAAGCTCAGACAACTGCTCCTAAAACCTTATAAATCGATATTAGAAGGATGGCCAGAATTATTTTTTTAATTTTTGGACCTTTTATATCTTGGGCCGCCCTTCTAATATCATCCATAGGGTATAAGGTTCAACTGGTTCAAGTAAATGTGAGACCAAAAATCAAAATAAAACATGAAACGTTTTCGAACGAAATTCCGACCCTTTCAACCCTTACTTGTGTATGTGAAAGTTTTCAATGCAATATATAGATATATATAGATTTTTAGTTGCCTGAAGATTGTCACAAAAGTGGCATGAAACTGCCGGTAGCAGAATAAAAAAGTGTCTTTTCTTTCTGACTGACAATGCAATATATAGAATCAAATAATGTTCTCGAGAAAGATCCAACCGAAATATAGAAAGTTTAGCCTACTTTGACTCAAAATTACAGCAACTAATCCAAAAAATAAAATGTCAACTTTCTTCATCTTAAAAGACGGCATAGATAGTAACATACAGATCTGTTTTCTTCAGACTAAATAAAAGTTTGAATATTAGTAGAAGAGATGTAGAGATTTCATGGTTGATACGATATATGTGAAAACCGCTTTATGATTATAATCACAGACTCTCTCACTAGCGTTTCTTACGATCAAGAAAATCAACATACAGTAAAATGACGCTCGACTTCTGCTTCGTCTTCATCCTTTTGTGCGAATTTTTGTATCTATTCTTTCGAGGACGCTTTGGAACAACCAGCAGTCTGACCCGCAAAATTGTAGACATTAGTGAGTTTATGTATTGCACTTTTGAGGCAGTAGAGTGACTGAAGCGATTTGGGGTAACTCGCAGTTTTGACTCGCAAAATCGAGGGCAGTAAACGTACTGATTTACCGCCGTCCTCAGTTAGTCAGGATCTAGAAAAATTACCTTTTTACACGAATGTTGCTAGGCAACGGCCTTGACATTAACACGCAGAAAATTAACGCGAATTTTATTAGCTTTTTTAAGGACAACACTGCTGGTGTTCGAAATTTGCGAAAATATTATCCCATTATAGTAAAGAGATATTACTGTTCCAATTATCTCATGTTTTTTTCCTTTCATGTTTTTAGGTAGTGAAGATGTGGCATCAAACAAAATGAACACCAACTTCGTCATCCAATATCTTGCACAACCAGTCGACGGTGATTTCAGAGCACGTGATCAACAAGCTATGGTACGCGATGGTACAAGTCAATCCACACCTCAATATGGTGGTCCACCAAGTAAGTTGGTTTGCCTTTATCCCAAAGTTTGAAAATGATAGGTTTAGATATTGCAGTTCTAATATTTATCAACCAATTCGTCCATTACAAAATCTTGACCGATACAAATCACCAAACACCATCTCATCTGTAAACAATCACCATATCTACGGAAAATTTAGAGCTCATTGCCGTGGAGGATCCTTTGTTATTGTCTTTTTCACAATTTAGACCAGTAGCCGAGGTAGTGAATTATGTCACTTCGTAGGGCACCCCTTACTTTAATCGGATTATCTTTTGCGAGATTAAATTTCACGATTTTGTGAATTTTTGCCATAATCGCGAAATTAAAACTCGCGAAAACGCGTGAGAATCCTGACTCGCGAAATTAAATCCAACACAAAATTTTTACAATCGCATTTTTGGTGGATAAGCCAGCCCAAAGTCTCCATTGTTGGCAAAAAATGGCTTTTTTTTCAGCTGTGTTTTCAGGCTTATTCGCGAAATTAAATCCACGCTAAAATTTTCAAAACTCTGACTCGTAAAATTAAATCCAGAAAATTTCGCAATTTTTTTTTTTGCTCGCGAAATTTAATCTGATTATAGTAGATCAGGGCAAATTTTTGATATTATGCTCCTAATAGGGTGTAAAATTTACAAAATAAATTTGCCCTTTGAACCTTCTGCAGTTTTTGAGTGAATTGATTTTTTTAGGTAATCGATAGAACTTATTAAGGGCACTCGAATAATTTATGAAAAGGCCTATTATTGGAGACTGGTTTTTACTTAGTACCTACTCTTTTGTTCTCTATGACAGACAACGAACAGGAGAAACAATGGATACAGAGAAGGGCGAACAATATCAAGACTGATCGCGTAGTCCAAGAACAGATGGAGATGTATGATAAATGCCTTAAGAGAAGGAGAAACGGAGGTAGGTTACTTGGATATACTTGGATAGGATTTCCCTTTGCATCTGTTAAAGAAAGATAAAGATGTGGATACCTTTTTCTTAAAAAGTTCCAAGCATCCCTCGCTTCATTTTAAATAGATCTAATTTATTCGAAATACAAAAGATTCGAATGATAAAATGTCATAAGGGTTTCAACTTAAAGAGGACTCGAATTACAGAAAAATACGAACTGACTAGATTTTAGACTAGTAAACTAGTCCGTTAGTTTTCTCCCTGCGCTGACTTTGACTCAATTTTGCCGTGTGATAGTTTTAAACCCGACTGACACGCCAGTCTAACGAGACTCAACTGTATTACATTAGCTACTTGTTTTCTAAGGGTCCCCCTGTATTCTCTGGTTTAAGTTATAAATTTTAGTGTTGACATTCAAATCTCAATCTCATCTCAATTTTGATTTCAAGGATTATTCACGGCTGATCAGAAAGTAAGATCTCAAGCTATCCATACCCGACAAAACCCGAACGGTCAACGGCGTGGATACGAATGTCCCGAAGAGCGAGATTATTACCCTTATTGGCACCCAACTGAATGGAAAGACATTGTGGTTTTTGCACATAATAAATCTTGGTGTGGATATTATCAAGAAGAAAGCTTTAACGTGAAAGCAAAACGTAAGATTCTGACTTTAGAGATTTTTCAATCGTTCATTTTTTATGTGAAATGGGTTTTCAGGGATGCTCGTGTACATGTTTTTTTTATAAGCATAATAATTATAAGCATATGAATGCTCAGATTTGCAGATTTCCTAAGCATAATATAAGCATATACGCTATCCTGAAATATTTTTCAAGTCGTCAATTTCTTTCTGTTCAAAAAGGTTTGGAGGTGGTCAAGTAAAAAAAACATTCCACGACTAGCCACATACCACTGCTCCAAAAATTTGAACGCTTTTTGAATCGAGTGTTTACACAATTTCTGAGATTTTACAAAAACTTGGCTCGGTGAATTATAAGCATGATAATTCATAAGCATATAATAAGGATAGGCTATGCCTGGATGCTTTGAAGGCTTAAGCATACAGAAGCCTGACCAATGGTCAGACATAAAAAAATGTGTTCGAAAAACCGGCACCATATATTTTTGTGACGTAGGGGGGGGGAGTTAAGTTCCGCTCAGTAGTAATAAGTAAAAGCAAAATTAAGCTTTTGTAGATAAAGATAAGATTTAAAACAAAACGTAATCGCCCCCTTATAATTATCATGATATCACAAGTTCAAACTACAAACTTTGAACTACAAGGTAAATACACACTTTCTTTTTAGATGAGTGTGTCGAAGGTTGGCCAGAAAACAAAAATAGACCACGACATTACTCCCTTCACAATAATGAAAAAGACTGTGTCAAAGCTGGTGGAAAATGGGTGGCTTTTGTCAACTACTTGGAACGAACGAAACTAAACAAACCGCAATGCGATGCTGCTAACAGAAACAATGATAACAAAGCTAACGGTTAGTAAAAGAATTACCAATCTTTACATCAAAGTACAAAGTACTTAGCCCGTTTTAGAACAGTTTTCAGCTCGACGACCCCCATGATTCCTTTAAGTTTCGTTGAAAGATAGCGGAGGAAAAAATGCATGAATGAATTACAGTCAACTCACTCTAATTCGAACCTCTATCAATCTTATCTTTATGTAATTCGAACTAGAATATTGGTTGCCTTAACTGGAAAGTGATTTAAATTATTCTCTGTAATTCGAATTTTTCTCTAAATCGAAGAAAATTTTTAGTCCCTTTGAAGATCGAATTAGAGAGAGTCAACTGTATTCACCTTATACGATACAAAAAATTTTCAACCTTGGCTAAGTTAGCTCCAGCACTTTCTTTTACAGTTCCATAGTTCGCTTTTCGATGATTCTGATAGTACCCAAGAAAGGTTGTATTTGATTGACAAAGGTTGACGATTATATTAATATATTATCACGTCCATCAATAGAATCAAAAAGGAGTACAATTGGCTCTGGGTACGAGATTAACACAGGAAAATTGAGTAAATCACATGCTGGAAAAAGTACATCTCACACCTTGGAACGTGAATGATTTTCCAACCCAGGGGGAGGGGGGGTTCTTGCACGTTCCAAGAAGCCCCCAGCACTTTTTGTGATGGCGTGATTGACGTTTTTTCAAGTTCGTGATTTCTTGATTGAAGATTTTAAGTGCGTGATTGGAGTAACCAGCGTGATCAACGTGATCATGGTATAGAAAGGAAATTTAGCTCGTGATAACGTGATTTGGGATTATTATTTTTTTGCGTGATTGCGTGATTTGAAAGATGACTGGGGGCCTCTTCCAAGGCATGAAATACACTTTTCTCCATTTCTCCTGTTTAAAAGGTTACTTAACTGCAAAGCTGCTTTTTTTTCAGGTATTCATTACACTTGGGGTATTCCGATGCGAACTGGTACTTCAGCACGTGATATAACACCATCACTTAAAGAAGAATGTCTGGTAGCATTGAACCCACCAGATTGTAAAGAATCTCCTTTCTCAAGAGATAACCATTTGGGTAATGGGGAATTTCTGGAGAATTTGAGATACGATTGGGTGTTACCGTATTTCCCGAGCGGCATCAAACATAGAATCGTTTTACGTATCAGGTAAAACTTATATTTTTGGATGGAAAGTCCTTTTAAAGGAATTGTCAATTTTATTGTTGTGCTATACCAGAAATAATCTGTACCCCTATGTTGAGGAGCTGTGACGTCCAGGGTGGTCTGAGAATAAAAGATTCAGGCGGGTCTGGTTTTTCGAGTGTAAAGATCCAGGGTGGTTCAAAAAATAATTTAAAAAATCCAGCGAGTCACCTTTCCCAAATTTTTTTTCTGGGATAGCCCATTACATGGATTATTGACCGAAAATCTGATCTTTCAAGAACTTGTCAATTTTGTACCCACCTTTATAAATTATCTAAAGAGGGTAGACAAAAGAAAGATCAAAAACGTGTAAAGATCATTTTTACAATATCTATGTTTTATTACTAGGTACAACATTTCGACCGACGATTACGACCCATGGATGACAAACTCATCTTACAACAAAAACTTGTAAGTAACTTTCAAAACTTAACATTGTTAATACTGAAATTTTTATCTGGAGAAAAGTTTGTGAAGACTATTCAAAGGCTAAATACAATGTGAAGGAACATGTGAAGGCTTCGCTTTGAGCCTGGATAAGTAAAACTGTCTAAGATTGACGATACAAAAATGCAACTTTAACACTAGTATAGGTGTAAAAAATATTAGGGAGGGTCAACATCGGGTAGTTGGTAATAAAGCAAAGGTCTAACGGAAGTTTAGAGAAACCCCTACCCAAATTCCTTTGGAAATATTTAAATGTTTTAAGATTCATCTCTGATAAATTCACATCTTTTTTACATCCACAGGAAAACCGCTGTTCGATCACCAGTCGAACAAAATCCAGCTGTCGACATTGGCGCCCTTAATATTCCAATGAGACTTGCCATCAATACTGCCCAATACGGGCGTACATTCCAAGATCGCTCACACATGTTTTACTTGGAAAAACGCCCAACCACGATTCGCGACGAGAGACTTTTCAATGTTCAAGTGAGAGGCAAGCGAGGCAACATTGTCCAAACGTACCCAGCTGTCGAATATGATTTCTTTCCAACTAATTTAAAAATGACAACAAAAGATTTGGTGCATTTTCAATGGACAGGTACAGAAAAGTTTTCCATACTAAAGTCTCTTAAAAAGTTTTGAATAATCGAGATCAACTAATATTGATATTTCCTCAGAAGATTTGGTGCAATTTCAATGGACAGGAACAAAAAAGTTTTCCATACAAAAGTCTCTTGATTCTCGATAAGTTTTGAATGATCGAGATCAACTAACATGGATATTTCCTCAGAACATTTGGTGTTCCATATTAAGTTTTGAGTTATCGAGATCAACTAACATCAGTAATTGCAACAAAACCTCGTGAGCATTTCTTTCTAAAAGAGCCCATTCTTCATTGTCTAAATATTTCAGTTGCTAATATCACGCACTTAAACAACATAAACCCCTATGCACACTATGAACAATCATGTATTTCTTTCGTCACCACAGGTTCAAATACTCACAACAATGGAAATCCTGCAGGTGATGGACAAGCTGGAAATGATGGTGAAGGAAAAGCTGGTAAGTTAAGACGAGTTTTTACATGAAGCATTTACTTTGTTGGTTCTCTTAGGTTCCAAATAAACGTTGGAAAATTTTCAAAATTTTAATAAACGGGGTGACCTAAATACCAGGGGGTTGGAAATTGTAATTACGTAATTACTATGTAATTGTAATTACCAAAAATAAGGTAAATATAGGCTAAAATCAGGCTATTTAGAGAAGAATAAGGGACCTTCTCTTTGAAAGCTGAAAACATTCTTAAAAATTATTAAACAGGGTCCTAATAAGGTCCGGGGGGCCGTTTATTTGGAACCTAAGATTATAGAGAAGATCTGAACAAGACTGTCAAGGAAATGTTGTTTTAGATAGAATAGGCTCGTAGCCGGGTGTAGCAGGGGGACTTAACCCCTCTACCGTTCTCCCAAAAGCTGTATATCTCTACTGGCTTTTAATTTGATTATACTGTTATAATACTTAACAAACTAGACCTCCCAAAATGCTAACCCTTCTCCGTTAGTCAGTACAAACCTAGGTTGATCCCTTGACATACATTTTATCCCTGGATGGTTCTGCAAAACTTTTTGTTCGCGAAAATTTCTACCTTTCAAGTATACCCATTAAACTTGCACCCAGCCGGCACTCGACGTCGTATCAACGACCATTTGACATTCATAACGTCCAAATAACGTTATTTGAACGTTAAAACAACGTTGTGTGCCAGCTGGGCAATAGTATTTTCAAAGTCCACTATAGAAGATGAATAGATGTGTCTGAAACGGTCACGATTACCATTGATTATCTTTCCTCGACATTTCAGGAACCGATCGAAACAATATCTTACCATTAGCAGATCGTTTAGACAACTACCCATTGCCCATCGAAGATCAAAGAAGCTTCATTCGTCAATCTGTCTTGAAATGGGCTTACAACATCAACCTTAAGGATTTGGGGAAATATAAACAAGACGATGTTGCAGTCATGTTAGCTTCGTCAGGTGAGATAATCTTTTTCAATTCCACTACGATACACTCTTCACGGAAAATTATTACGAGCCTCGTTTTCAAAAGTGCTGTTTGATCCACCCTTCCCTGCCTTTGGGTAGACATAGCTATAGAAAGAGGAGCCTTAGGGCCGACCGTGGTGGTCGATTTACCTGCTGATAATAATATGTGACAATGTGACATAGTACATCAACAAAATAGTTCCATAATTATCTTATTATATATTACGATTATATAATGGATACTTTCTTTCTATATAGTGACTTTAACAATATAGTCCTCACTTTTTAGGGTACTATCGTTGCGTCAAGGCTACAACGTGCGGTGGTGAATCGCTCCAATCAAAAGGCCAAATGGACAAATTATTGAACAACGCCCCCGCCTCTTTTGGTGGGGTGGTTTTGCAAATCCGTAAGGCAGGCGAATATTATTACACTTGTACTAGAAACAACAATTTCTCAAATCGTTCACAAAAAGGAACATTGATTGTCGCTTAGTGGAGTGAACAAGTATGGCATTTAATTGTTTGATCTGTAACGTAAAAGATTGAGAATATTAATAATACACAGGCTGCAAAATTAAAGTCTGAAGATAAATCACGCTTTTACTCGAAATCTTATGTGCTTGTTATACATGAAATTTATTTCTGATTGGTTTTTGACTGCATTGATATAATTTTGCAACCCGTGTATTCTATAAATGATGGCTTTCACAAAAAACATATTGGTTTGAAAAGTTTTTTTGTGAAATCTTGAACTAGCTAGCGAATCTTTTGTTCGACATTACATAAAAACTAAAAATATTGACATTCGAGGTTCAATTTGACTTCGAAAAACCTACACAAAACACCTTCAAACAAGTTTGAAAATTGTTGATTTGATACTACAGATTAAAAACAAAGAATCCAAAAATCATGCATGTAAATAAAACTTCAAAATATTATCTTTTTTACACAATTTTATACCTTACCTTTTTTACTCATATAATATTTTTAACCTTAAAAAAACAACGGATTTGTACATTTGATTTAATTTTATTACCTAAGAAATTTACGAGATTTAAAAATAACTTCAATATTACCCGGTTTGAGTCGAAAATTTTGTCGTGCATTATTCATTTTAAACACATTACCAAAAAGACTTGACAAGCCAGGCTTAATGTAGATTTGAGTCTACTTCTGACTGAACTTTGCTTTCTAATGATTTTGATGGCGCTGAGTCCAGTGAAGTAGACTAGAGGATATCGCTATCTTGAATTTTTTCACTTTCGTTTTCAAGAATTATAAGAAACAAAAAAACAATGAAATACATTCTAAAATCCATTCAAAGCTTTTGAAACTATAATAAAAGCATTCAAATACCTCAAATATTTGAAAAAAATTGGTCTAATTAGTCATTGTTTCAAAATGGTTTTTTCTCCAAAAAGGGACTGGATCTAGTGCCATGGATTACTTACTACCATCTCAAGCAGCAAAACCAAAAAATGGAGTCTGCCAAATTACGCCGGGCCACTTATCACCATTCAGTCCATCAAAAAGCTTTAGGGAAACGAAAATAGGCTAACGAATCCTATAAAATAGGCTAATAAATTTATGTATCCACTTAGTTGAAATTAAATAGGATTGTTTGGGAAAACTTTTTGGTAACCTTAGTAAGTAATATCTTATTACATGAATCGGTGAAATATTGAAAATAAAAGATGTAAACAAAATTGAAAATATAAAAATAAATACAAATAAAATATATGTGCTTCATATATATATATCTAAGATATTGTCGTCTCACCGTCTCACGGAACAACTAAAAGATCCATAAAGGCTAAGGCTTCGATGTCCAAAATATTAGGAACAAATTAAGACCACTTTAAGGCTCTAAAACACCCAATTTCTGAGTGAATTGGAAAATACATCCAAAATGGTAAAAATAGGCATAAAATTCAAAAATTCAAAAAGTTATCCGAATGTTTCAAAAATTCTTGGATATTATTATAAAAAACGTGTCTTACAGATAATAGTGATAGTAACTGGTTGGTTAGTGCTTAACAGTGCTTTTAAAATATTTGTATAATGCATCATGTTATAAAATATCAAAACGAAAATCCAAAAAGATAAAATCCAATAAATACAAAAATAAATAGATTTAGAAAATAAACTAACCGTCATTGTCAAGATTTTCAATTTCGTCCATAAGTTCGGTTAAAGAAGGCAAAGTCTGTACTCGATAACCCGAACTTTGTCTCGGTGTCTCAGCTCCATTTGAAGGAGGTACGAAAAAAGGAAGTTTGTGAAAATAAGAATAAGCAAACGCACGAGTTACTCGTTGTGATAGAACAAGTAAATCATTACCACGCTGGAAACTAGAATTGATATATTTCTGACTCAGCATTTTATGATGAAGTAGTTCAAGCTCTTTAATCTTTAATTGTCTTTCATTCTCCACTGCAATTCTTTGCAGTTCAAGTTGTTTTCGTCTTTGCTCTTTTTCGTGGAGTCTTTCTCGTTCTAGCGCTTCTTGTTCTGCTAAATACTTTAACCGTTCGCTCTCCTCCATTTCTGCTAAAATCTCTTCTTCTTTCCTTCGTAGAGCTTCATCGATTTCGCGTTCTAGTTTCTCTTTGGCAAGCTTTAACTGTTGCTCCGCTTCGCGTTCCGCTAATAATAAAGACATACGATGTAATAAACGTTCTCTTTCCGCCTTCTCTTTCTCATCCGCCATTCGGCGTTTCATTTCCGCACGTTCGCGATCCAACAACTCTGCCTGCCTCAAAAACTCTTGCTCCTCAAGCGCCCTCCGTTTAGCGGCCGCCCTTTCTTCACCCTCACGTCTAAGCTCCTCTTCAAGTAATTCCCGCCTTTTCTCTTCTTCGATGGCTAACATCATTTGTTTTTGTTTTAACCTTTCTTGCTCTAGTCTTTTAGCTTCCATTTTAGCACGGCGTTCCAAAGCAGCATTTTTACGTCTCTCTAGCGCTGAATTTCGATTTGTGTTCGATCTCTGAATACCATCCGTTATATCTTGATCATCGTTGGATAAATCTAGCGGCGGATCGGTTTTCTCTGCTTTAATATCGTTGGACACATTCTCACTTCCAGAGACTAATGGAATATTCTCTTTATCTGAGTCATTGATCGTCCTCAAATCAAGTCGTGCGTTATTCTGAGAAAAATTGTGCTCTGCGTTAGGCTTTTTGAGTGTAGAACCATCACTGAGCAAAGAGTTTTCCTCGAGTTGTGCATTTCTAAAAGGGCCTGTTGTATCTATTGGTTGCACAGCAAATTTGGTCAAAGGCTGTTTCTTTTTATTGGCAGATTTGTTTTTGTTGGTCTTCTTCTTATTAAAAATTTGAACATCCGGCTTCGTCTGAGTCTCGTTAAGCAAGTAGTTAATATCGAAATTTTGTGAGGATTGTTTGCTACTATGTTTTGCCTTTTTGATCGATGCAGCTTTGTTTTTCATTTTTGTTTTGGACTTTGTTTTCTCTTTGGTGTTGTTTGTCTTTGTTTTGTGTTTCTTTGGTTTAGGGTCTTTGGTTTCGGCTAGAAAGGAATTTTAAGAAATGTGGTATTAAAATTTCGTTTGAATTTACGAAAACTTGCACTAGAGAAATATATTTCTTTAACTATACAAAATGAAGAAAACATATGGTTTGTTTACCTGAGGCAATATCAATCCCTTTATCCATCTCATTTGTGGTGATACCGGTTTTTACCACATTGTTGTCATTTCCTTGACCTGTTAATTTATTCATCGGAGGACTGTTTTTATCTGCTGGCTGATTAGATAGGCTTTGTTTGTTTCCGACTTTGATTTCAGATGATGTTGTGGTACCTGCAACGAATGAATTTTAAATGATTAACCACTTATTAATATGAGCCAAAAACCGAGGATTAAAACATAAACGTCGTAGCGCAAGTACTCTCAGCTGCCTAATAGACGTCCCTCTTGTTAATCTTTTGATTTTATTCCAAACTCCCAGCACTTATTTGGATCACCGTCGTTTATCAAATTTTGGAAATAGTTTTTGGCTGTCAAAAGAAGAGTCCCTTATTTATCTCTAAATAGCCTGGTTTTATCCATATTCACCATTTTGAGGGTATTTAAAGGTACAAATTACAACCCTCCGGAAACAATAAGTTCTCCTGCTATTGAAATTGAAGCCCCGTCTCGTTTATTCAATCCCTTGTTCATTATGCATCTGAGAGTGCCAAAACGTTTCATTTTCTAAAGCCATCGAATATCTAACTTTTCTGACAACTGACAAAAAAACAAAGAAATATTTCAAACCTTTTAGAACTTTAGATTGCACTTTAACATCAGTTGACAATGTTGGTAAGATGAATGTATCATTTCTTTGCGCATTATCTTCTTTATGGTTAGTAATGTTTGGTACATCTTCATCGGTGAGATCAAAGATGTCAGCGTTCTCCAAAGACTTTGTGCGTGACTGATCATTGTTTGGTTTCCCTTTAATCGTTGGTAAAAATTCGTTTGTTTGGTCTACAGTATTTAGTAAATCTTCAGCCCTATTTGATTGAGAATCTGGATGTTCGGTTACTTTACTACATTCACCGGAGAGATCTTCAGCATTCAGAATGTCATTATCATTTATATCCGATGGTGGTGAAAACCTGTGGATAGAATCTTGGTAAACGTTTCTCGCTTTTGTGATAGGTGGGAGACGAGAAGACTTTTCATCTATGTTTTGGCTTTTTGAAGTATAGTTCTTGTTTTCATCACCGAAATTATTGTTTGATTTGATATCAGGTAAATGTGCATCTTTATCAAGTTGAACTTCATTGTTGTGGGAAGAAGTTTCATTGCAATCATTTGAAGGATCAGTAATCTCTTTAGGAATATCTGATATAACTCCATTATTTTGTTCGAGTTCCATAGACTGATCCATCGACTCCCAACCAGAATCTATAGATTGGTATTTGGATCGAGGAGAAGGTGACATAATTGGAGATTCAAGTTCTAAGATATCAAGATCTTGCTTACTAACGTATGAATTAGATGAATTGAATATTGAAGGTAGACTGTTGCCACATACACTTAAGTTTCGATTCCGTGTGATAACTTTATCTTTGGTGATTAGTTCAGGTGTTTGTGGTTTACTGACTGGATTTTTATTCGTGGATAACGCATTAGCACGGTATGCAAATCTTGGTTCCGATGTCTGTATATACTCATCTTCGGCAAAGTATTGTTTATGTGAATTATCTGTTAGGTAATAAGGTGTTGTCACTGATTTAGCACTTTTTTGCTTATGGCGATTTTGTAAAAATTTGACATCGATATGATTTAAAGTGGGTGCATTATTTTGACTTCTATGATTTGATCGAGGTGTATTTGGACAAGTTTTCGATTTAACTTTCTCTTCGCGTGTATCAATATTAAACGATTGCTGCGGTTTTGTTTTTTCTTGTTCATGGGTTGTTATAAGGGTTTCGTGACCTATTCTGTTTTTATAAATTTTGTTGTTATGATTTGTGTTATTACTACTTGTTGTCGAAAAGTCAAAAGTTGAATATGAAATCTTTGCATGATCTGAATGCGATCTAGCTTGTGTTTGTGTATCTGAGTAAGTTATATTATGGTTGTTATAAGCGTGTATTGTGTTGGTATCTTGTTGTATGGGTGGAAATATGTTTCCCTTTGAGCGGTGTTTCTTGAGGGATATTTTATTCAAATGAAGTGACAGTCTTCTATATTTATTACTATTACGAGATTCGGTCTCATCGGAATTATTACTAAGTCCATTAGCCATTTTATGATGTACAGCTGGTAATACTGAATAAAAATAACGATTGAGAAGGCTTTTGGAAATTTCATTTGGGTTTGTCCATTTGTCTGGTTCCCATGTTTTATTTGAGGATAAAGTTAATCCATTCTGTGGACGGTTTGACGATGAATCCTTTCTTATAATGTCTGTAACGCCTTTTAAAAATGCCGTGTCATCCTACAAAAAAGTAAAGGAAATTGGATTAAATAATTTTGTATCAATATTTTAATAATAAGAACAAAATTTATCAAAAGCAAACTTATGAAAGGTTACTACTTACGTAAATTCATCAGAATTACAAGGATTCTTATAAAGGGTACTTATTTCAATCTAATTCAGAACTGTTTTAAGCTTATTATGGTAATCAAAATCAAAATAGTTTTCTAGCATCTCTATCAGATTAGAAATAAGTATATTTCCTTCTCTATTTAAGTAAAATTGAAACCCCTCCGGTCGCCAGTCACAAGTTAGGGTATAGAACTTTAACAAAACGTTCCCAAAAAATCTTAGCAAATTTTAAAAACTATAATCATTGACAAAAAACTTATTGCACAAAGCCAGGAAAATGAGCATCCCCCTCCTCCACCCTCCAAACAATGTTGTTCCGGCTGAATTTAACCCACTGAAGCCATCTTTCTTTTTTTAAACAGCATTGCTCGGAGAGCGGAAGTAATGTCTTGAACTGGAGTTAAAAATAGATTTATAAAGCCCGAAGGGCTAGATGGCGTACTTTTTCTGAAAAATGTGCCGTGGTTAGGTAGGAAATCCTACCTAGGTCACTAACGTGACATTACATTACAATAGAATTTCAGCGCTTCACTAATCAGAAGCTTCGCGGATTTTCGAAAACAATAGCAACAATATTTTTCCGATGTTCAATTTTTTTTGCCTGCGATGGCTTAAATTTCTATTTCTATCCATTTATTTGCATAAGCCTAAAAAAGCTAACATCGCAAATAAAAATTAAAGCACGGCATCTAGCCCTTCGGGCTTTATAAATCTATGGAGTTAAACAGCTAGAATAATGCCATAATACTACAACAAGTCGTCTAAAGAAAACATGTAAAGAAATACAAGCTTTTGAAGTTCAAAATTCTGTCAGTTAGAGTGTACGATAGACGTCAAACCTTTTCTAAAACGTAACAGATTTCACAGGATCTCGAACGTTAAGATGACCATATCTTTTTGTCTGTTCGAGTATAAGACTTGTTGTAGTATACTTTTTGCTCAAAACTTTATGTTCTATCTGATGGCTAGAAAAACGCCACAATATTTTGTTAATGATCATTGCTAATGATCACTCACCACACCAAATTGTAAGATCAGTGATCTAAAATTCCTCAAAGTTTTCAAATCTCTGGTCAGATTCATTTTCCTTGGTTGTTTTCTTTCAGTCCAAGAATGATAAGTGTTTGCAAATAAAAACAAAGCACCATATCTGTTTGAATACGTTTTCGGAACACATTTAGTGTCCTCCTCTGGTGTTGGCTGTATCTAGAATGATAAACATATATGAACATATATGAAGTCTTATTTGTTTGGTACCAAGCAATCAGATCAAGGACAATGAATAAATAGACCAATATTAGCTTACTTCTGTATGTACTAATTTGCTATTCAATAGACCGTTGAGTTCACCTAAAGGTCTATTTTAGCATGGGTTATGTTTAAACTTTTTATGGAAGTCTTTTCGATTCCTAATGTTAAATATTTTTAGATTGATAATAAATGATAACACATACCTTTCCTTTATGCTTACACAAACAACCATTAATATTATCCCCTTGCTGCGTTTTATTTCCTTTTGAGGTAATACGAATCTCCATTTTGTAAAACAATTCACCTCTTTTTTAGAAGTTTCATTTTCATTTGAACAAAATCCTGAAAGTCTAAAAGGGATTGATATTAAAAATAAAGATTCTCTGTTATATCTGTTGATATATATGAGCACTGTGGTCATTGACCTTGGTTACTGCACAGGTGGCTGCACTTGACAAGTAAATAAACTTTTACTCGGACCACTCCTGGGCTGCTACTTGTTGATTGAATTTTACAAACACATCAGACATTATCTAGACGTTATGGTATAAAACTAAACCAAAAAAGACTGTCTCTATCTCATTAATTTACCTAGATATTATTTTGATGCCGGAGTTTTGAATTATTAAACATGACATCCTGATTATAAAAGAAAATTTACACAATCTGTACCCTACTGAAGGTGCTGAAAAACTGGCAGATTTCTTGGGAAGGTGGATTATTTAAAGATTGGCATAAATGTCAAAATTCTAAATCTGATCAGCAGCTTAAATTAAAAAAAAAACATTTTACCTGAGCAATTCACCCTCTAAGCACCAGGGAGGACTTTAAAAGGCTACAGTGATAAATAAAGTAAAATTATGAAAATCCAGGTCCCATCATCTTTGTCTTTTATGGTAAAAATTATATGTTACTCTGTATCTAACCGTAAAAATACAAACGGAAGAAGAAAACTGTTTCGAAAAATATTATGATAAACTGTAGATTGATTTCTCTAGTCTAGTCTACATATTTTTTATTTATTTTATGTATGAAAAATCTAAATTGGTTTTTGATGGGAGAGTAAAAATAACACCTTACAAGTACAGCCAAGGAAAGCTCTATTATTACTTGTGGCAGATGGTTTTTGAGATTTTCAAAAACAATAGCTAAACTTTGTTAGAAAATATATTTTTTCCTTATCATTTCTAATGTCAAAAATATAGTACCAAAAAATGGTTCAAGAATAAAAAAACTGTTAACTTGTCTCTTCTTAAATGTGTGACACTCCAAACATTAACCACCAATCCAATCTACTATCAAACAAACCTCCCCCTTTTTGGTTTGGTGTTCACAATGAATCTAGCTTCCCCTTTCATTCATTCCCCCTTTCTTCTCTTTTTTTTTTCATATAATTTCAACAAAAATTTAGAATCAACAAATATAAGTGAAATATGAGCCTTACTTTTGTCAGACAGGAAATGGGAAAGTGACAAGAATGTGCTTCCTTAAAAAAAAAACCAAAGTCATGCCAGACAGACAAAGAAAAGCTACACATCTCACAAGTCACAAACATGTTGTTTTGTTTACATTTTTGTCTGTCATCTTGATTGCTGTGATTGCTCATTTTCCTGCCCGAATGTGAAGATAGGGCTTTATTTATGAAAGGATTGTTTTATAGTGTAAAGGGTGTTCTACTTTTTTATCACACGCGGCGAATTTTTCTAACAAATTTTTAAAAGAAAAACCTTAAACAGCGGTAAGTTCAGAAAAACTTGGTCTGAAGACAGGTAAGAGCCCGCGTTGCTGGAGGTGAGTCAAACAAAAATCTTTTCTGTATAACTATAAAAAAGGAATCATTTATGGTAGTTCAGGGTATTTTTTCATCAATTTTATCAATAGAATCAAACAATCAACCCTATCAGATAGTAAAGTGCTGAGGTTTCTGTTTGAAAGGATAAACTGTGACCTCTTTTTAGAATAAAAGGTTCTGCTGGGATCGTGTTCAAAAAAGAATGACAAAATGAAAATTCTCAAAAAACTATAGTTTTGAGAAAATTGACATACATTAACGAAAAATGGGTTTGATCTTGTAAAGTTTTAGGGGAGGATTCTTTACCCTTTCACTAAGCTGCCTGAACCAAAACTTTTCCAAAATGTGAATTATTGGGGCTAAAAATGACTCTTTTGTATGTTTATGGAAAGTTAGCCTCATTCTTACACAAAAGCGACTATCACCAAAAGATCTATGAATTTAAGCTGAAGATGCCCCATAGTATTGCCCAGTATAATTATGTGAAACAATTTTTGACCAAAAGTGTGAAATATTGTGGTGTCTTTGAAGTAAACTTAAAAATAGTTACAAAACTATCTTAACTGATAAAAACTAAAATAGTTGTGAAAATATTATGTAAAATATGTTTCTTGAAAGGTTATGAGGTAAGATATCAATAAACTCGAATTGAAACAAAAAACGTGAAAAATTGTGGTTAAAATCCACTTTAAGGGTAAATTACCCTACTTTTTGAAACTAAGCCACATCACTTCACACATCAATCACAATAACAAAAACTTAGTAGAGGGATACTAAGAAGCTGTACAAAACACATCATTGTAATTTCATAGCAAGCTAGTAGTTGTTTTGGGATTTTATGCGGCTTCATATACGACCCTTCTTTTCAGACCTGTCAAATTATTAGCCACACTTGTGCACATTTAATTTGAGAAACAATATTCTGAAGAACTGAGAAGAATAGAACAAAAGCTATCTGTTGATATATTATAACACAGTTGTTGTGTAGAATATGGGTTAAAATGTGGCTAAAGTACTCGAAGTCTCTATTATCTAAAATTATCCAAAATTAGTAAAAAATCGCTAAAAATATAACATAAATAAGATGACGCTATGATTTACTATTAAAACAAGTTTAAAAGACGAGAAATTTGTCATATAAAGTATTTTTAAACCTTCCACAATTAAACAAACTCAATTAAAAAGTCTTGATAGTCATTTTGAGGGAAAAAATGTGGCTAAATTTTTGCCAAAGACCTCAATGATTAAACAGCGACATCCTGAAATAAAAACAAAAAAAATATCAGAAATTATTAGGAATAGAAATTGTCTTTTAAAATGATTTTAAAAAATCATATCACTAGAATAAAAATAAAGTGAAAAAGTGTGGCTAAAGCTGAAAATTCTACAATTCTTTCTACTCAATACCTTTTGCTGAGAAAATTAAATTGTCAAACTGAATGGTAATTACAGAATTACATTAATGAGAATATACTCTCCTATGAACAAATAATTATAATGTGAATCAAAGTAGCCACTTAAATTCACAAAATGGAATAAGAATTTACTTCCTAAAATCCTTTGACAAACATAAAACAAAAGTTTCTAAAAGTACAGTCAGCATAGTAATGTTTCCAATTCTAAACTAATAGATGCCTTCAAACCTGCTTGTAAGAATATTCAATTTTAGCCACACTTAATCACTTTTATTAAAATAAATTGTGTGCATTGCTGCAAAAATGTTATGTGATTCTTATTTGGTTTTAATTGAACCTTTAAGCTGGTAAGATTCTGGAAGAAATTGTGGTTTTTATTGAAAAACATCATTTTTGATGAAAAACCACACATTTTCACTAAGGTTTATAGGTAGAGAGAATATATTTGCAGTCACGTTAAAGTAGCCACCTACATTCACAAAATATGATAAGAATTTACTTTCTCACAATCCCTTGACAAACCAAGGTTTCTAAAAGTAAAGTCAGGATAATAATGTTTCCAATTTTAAAGAAATATGTAGCTTGTAAAAATATGTTAAATTAGCCACATATAATCACTTTTAACACCATGAATACAGTTGATTTAATATGTAAAAAAATGTTAGATCCTATATGTGCAAAAATTAACATTTAGCTCTGGCAGGATTCTGGGAAATATAGTGGTTTTTGTTAAAAACACCTGTTTATCATAGAAAACCACATTTTATCACTTTCTTTCCAGAGATGTGAGAAGGTGTATCGCATAAAATTTGAGTAGCCACTGAACTTCACTAAATCCATACAAAAAATAAATTTTCAACTGCTCTGATGGTTGATAAATTTAATTTTTAAAACTTAATGTAAAACACAATAAGCTAATATTTACTTACCAAAGACAATGTCTTTAAAGCCACAAAATTTCACATTTTGGGTTAAATTTTGATCAAATATCATAGTTCTATATCTGAAATAACTATTTTCCAATAATTCCCGCTTAATTTCACATTATCCTTTAAGTAAAACATGCTTTTTGTCAAAGGATAATGTTTTTCAAAAATAAACCACAAATACTCACAAATTTAATGACTTGAGCCACATTTCTTCACAGATATGGTTTCTTCAGTCCTTTACCAGGGTATCCCCGAAATCTTGACTTGCTTCCTTCATCCGTAAAGAAGTTATATGGCTTTCAAGTGAGCTTTGCATGGTTAGCCGCAGTGAAAATTAGCCGCATTTTTTCACACAGTTCAAACGCTTTTTAAACACCGCTTAATTACACTACAGACTTCGTTCTTTTCGGAACAAAAAATTTAGTATATTCCTCTTTTGGGATTTTTTTCTTTTTTTGATAGCCACAATTTATCACAAATCATAGCTGTTTGAAATTTATCAACAAAAAATAACAAAAATGTCATTCTTTTTTGAACACGATCCTGGGGTGGTGGCGTGGGGGAAACCAGTTTTGCAGAGTGTGGCGCACGTTTGCTCAAGATCTTGAGTGCACAACTCAGAAAAAGTCGAGTGCATATGCAAAATTTGAGGTATTCAGGTGCAAGTGCAGACTGTTTTTTAACCCCAAGTGCAGAATTCCGCTATTTTAGGGTGGTCGTCGCAAGTCGCATATTTTCCCGCTGGCCAGTGTGGAATCCATGCAAAAGCCACACCAAAGATATTTTGAGGATCAAGAAGGTTACACCCAATTGAGGACATTCTCAAGCCGAATATATTCGGCGTACTGTGCATGAATTCCAGACGCGGCAAGGGAAAATGTATAAAATTCAGAATTTAATATCTGAATGATAAAGTAACATATCTACATGTTTTTTTCTTCTAAGTAGAAAAGAATTTATTTACCTTTGCATTGCAAAAAACCAGAAGTCTTTAACGTTCTTCGTTCATTCGCAATCTTAGATTTTCAGAGCTAGAGTAGCCCCTGATTGTTGTGAACAAGATCACGCACCCGAATTTCGAAAAACTATGGTTACTTTTGTTAAGATTACAATGGAGCAAATCGGTCCCATGACAAACGGTTTTTTGAGCTTGAAAGATGGTAGATCAAGCTTCCTCTTGAAATCTTGCAATCAGGGGGGTTCCCACGTTGTCGTTGAGCAAATTTGAATCAAAGAAGTAAATCCAAAAATTTTCAAGTAATCTTTTGACTTTTTATGTTGAGCTAGGTAACAACAAAGAGCTTAGACCTTCCTCTTTCATGCTGTTCAATTATCTTTCGTGTATCTATATCTGCTCCATTGTAAGGGAAGTTTAATGGTAAAGTGGCCCCCGCGCAAATTTTTTTGTTAAACACTTTCGATTTCAGTGCCGTGGACATGTTACAAAACAAGATGGCAGGAGGTTTTTGAACAGGAATCTTCAAAAAAATAGAACTTCAAAATGGAATATCTGAAAAACTATTAAAGGCTTAAAGATAAGTGACCCCTCATTTTTTTTCTGAGGATAAGGGCTTTTCATTAAACTTGGTTTGACATTATGAAAATGATTTTGAAATTTCGACTGACCCCCTACTCAAGTGCAGCTAGCTAGCGTTCACTTGCCTAATTATATTACGGCACGGACAATGCCTAATTTCGAACACCTTACCTAAAGCTCTAACTAGCCAGTCAAAGAAGTTGGTTTTGCTTTTAAAAAGTGCACTTTTAGGCTACCATTATGATTTGATAGCTTTACCTGTTAACCCGGGGTGGGCTGTTTATTCTGCAAATTACCCTACAAAAGTTTATTGACAGACTAGACGGTGTCAATCGAATGAATCAAACACCGAATCAATTGAAGGCAATTGAACACAATCGAATAATTGCATTGTCGAACGCAATCGAATCGCAATTGAATATTACCCAGGATTTGCAGTTCGATTGCTTCGATTACGTTCGATTGTATTAACAATTATGTTCAATTGATTCAATAGACCTTTTCATAAATTACATCACAAACATCACTTTCCTTGTTTTGAAATTATTGCCACGGTGATTAACTCCAGCGGATTTTATTAAAACTACTTTCTACTCATAAAGAAATCATTCAATGTCCCAAGGGACATTCATAGTGTGCAACCCCCCGCACCCCAGAATAGTGGGGGGTTTTGATGTTTTTGGTTGGAAATTTCCAGGTGGGATTTGGAAATTTTCAGGTTTTAGGTGGGAGAAACAAGTTAAGGTGTGGATTAATTTCTTTAGGTGGGATTTTTGGTGTTTTGATAAAAGTCAATGTTAGTTTTTTCTTAATTCCAATTTATTCTTAATTCACTATACTAAACTTTTCTCCTTTTTATTTTTAAACAGTAAGAATTTTTGTTTAGTTAATCTAATTAGTATAATTTTTCGTGGGGATAGCATTTTTAGCTGGGATCTGGGAGTTTGGATTGAAGGTGGGAATTTTAGGGTTAGGTGGGACCTAAATTTTTAGGTGGGACCTGGAACCCCCTTGCACACTATGGACATAATCACCATGGTATTTGTTTGAATACAAGGCAAGTCATGTTTGTGCCGTAATTTATGAAACTAGGTCTATTGTATTAGATTTTATTCGCTTTCGTACAGTACTTAAGCGCTCGGCTGTCCACGCTAAATAGCTCTGATGGAGTGATCCAATTTAATTTCAAACTCCTCGAGCATAATCGTAATTGAACAAAATCGAAAATTAATTAAATGTAATTGACAATCAATCGAACCAATTGGACATAGTCAACTCAACAATAACAAGTTCTTGCAATAAAGTTTACTGTTGAACTTGGAGATGGAATATTTGTAAATGTAGAATTTTTTTTCATAGCAATTATTTGGGGGGGGGGTCGGATCTAGGCAGGGCTGTCGGATTTAGGACCACTCACGGTATCAATTGAACCAATCTAACCTTACTCAAACGCAATCGAACACAATCGAATATTACCCAGGAATCGGCCGTTCGATTGAGATTCGATTACGTTTGACAATCGAATTACAATTATTCAATCGCGTTCGATTACGTTCGATTGGTTCGATTGCCATTTTTTTTCGAAGTTGTTCGATTGACACTGTCTGGATCTATTTAAGATTGAAGACAAAAATTTGTGAAGAAAAACAACCTTGAGCACAAAAAATGCTTTTTTAAACACTTTCTTCAGCCAAAAAACAAATAACTTTTATAGACTTACCTTCCCCAAACATTGAAGAAGCCTCTACTAATTAAAGTAAATGAGATAAGATAAGATAAAACCTTAAAATCAACCAGAACTTACAACCTTTTGTTCAAAGCAAAAAGACGTACTTTTCTTCCCGCCATCTTGTTTTAGAATGAGAATTAGGGAGGAATGTCAGTAATAAGGAACGTTTAGAAGCTTTTGAGATTTGATTGAAAACATATTGAAAACCGTCCGGAATTAGGCAAGTGTAGTGTACGCTAATTTTAGCCATTTTTTGCTTTTTTTGGGCCAATTTCAGAGGTATAGGTGCACCTTGTCCGGACCAAAGTTTATCAAGTGCGCTCTTCCAGTGCGGAACTTTGTATTTCCGAATTTTTCCTCAAGTGCAGCCTTGCCATACTCTGCAAACTGGATGGGAAACACCTTGCTTTCTGGGGTCAGAGGAATGTAAAGAGATGGAAAAACAGCTTTTCTGATTACTCAAAGTTCAATGATCACTTCTATTGAAAATTCTATTGTAAAAACGTTGATTAGGTAATTAAATGAAAGTCCAGAAAAGACAGCTCGCCATACAAATCGGACGGTTTCTACATGATTTGACGATAAAAATGAAAATTTGTTTTTCCTTTTTTGTCGATTACTAGTTCAATTTTTAAGAATAAGGAGCATAATTTTTACCAATGTATAGCAAAAGAAATTCTTAACGCAATGATATTAAATTGGCTCTTGTAAAACTGTCAGAAGTGGAGTAAAAGTTATAATTTTCTCGAGCTCTAGCTTTCCATATTATGGTGGGGTCATGATGCGGTTATATCAGTAGAATCGCTTGGAAATTCTGAGCAAGAAGATATAGGTACCTTTTCGTATAGGAGAGGTGTACCCAAAATATAAGCCCTAAAAGTTTGCGCATAATCAGGCTTGAAACAAAAGAATTGTGTCACAACACGCTAATCATGCAGATTTTTTATAGCAACAACAAAAGAAACCTATTTACTCGACATAAACTCCCTTAAGGGCAAGAGACCTGGTGTATGATGAGCCGTTTTTCCATTGTTTTCAAAAAGCTGTTTTTCCATCTCTTTACATTCCTCTGGGTTAAGGTAGATCATCTACAAATCTGAGAAGTTTTCATTTCTTTTGCCAAGATTCAATTCTGATTCTTTTAGAAAACTTTTTCTTTTTCTACCGGGTGCGCCAGAAAAAAGTATAAAAGTTTGTCGAGATATTGTAGGCTTTAGGATGAGAATTTTTATTTGATTCTTTTTTCATCATATAGGGGAAAACCTAACTTAAATTTTGGTATATAAAACTTTAAAATCGGTTCAGTCAATCAAAAGTTATGATAAAAAAAACTGAAAATCTTGACTTACCCAAAAATTATAAATTCATTAAAAACAGTGAACAAAATTTGAATGTACAATTACCACTATTATCAAAGGTATTTCGATAAAATGGCATCTATACAGATCAAAACAAATAAAATAAGCGCTTAACAGGATTTGGTATTAAGGTAGGGTAAGAAACAAGGGGGGGCTAGATTTTCAAAGAGGAGGATGAAGATTTTTTATTAGGTAATTGGTAAGACAAATTAGTAAAAGTTGAAAAAACTTGCTTCGTCACTTCAGTTCAATTCTGTTAAAAATATAAATATAAATTTTTAGTAAGTGTAGAAACATAAACAAAAAAATACAATGGATGTAAGCGATTATTCTGATGCAGAAATAAAGCAATCTTTGCAAGAATTTGGCGTAACATGTGGGCCATTAACTTCTACAACAAGAGCTGTTTATGCAAAGAAGCTGTGTAAGTATTATTCTTTCTTTCACCTGGAATTCACTATTGATATTATTATAATAAAAATTGGTAAAAAAAATATATAGCAACATCTTTATTAACTTCATGTAAATTTGCAAAAAAAAAATTTTTTTTACAAAAACGTCAAAGTTATTGACCAATAACATTTTATTTTAACCTTGTCCCAAATAAATTTCTGAAAATTTTAATTTGTAGCATTAAATTTGACAAATTTCTGTTTATCTGATATTTAGCCAAATTGATTGCAACATCATCATCACAAAGTGAACCAGAAGTTGTGCAGGCAAGACAAACCATCTCTGATGAGGATTTTTATTCTTCGGAAGAAACAGTGACCACAAGAAGTAGAAGTATGATTTTAAAGTTTTATTCATTGATGATCAAATGGGTTTAAGCTAAATGATTTAATCCTAACTTAATGCAATAAGAATTTGTTTTTAAATGTTACAGTATGTTCTAAGAATCAGAGATAATTCTTGACAAAATTCAAATCTATATTACTAAACGTAGAATGTGAGTGAGCCGTGAGGGGGCCATTATGGATTTTTGAGATGGGGTTTCGAGAGTTACGTGACCGATTTTTTGGTTGGATGGTTGGTTGGGTGGGTGGTTGAAAACGAAAGCGAAAGTGGTCAGGGGAAGAGTGTGGAAATTAGCGTTTTTGTGAAGAAGTCGTTGCAGTGCAAATCTTTCGCAAATTTAAAAACCCACTTTCCCGTGGAAATAATTGACGTTTTTGGGTTTTTTGGGACCCTTGGGGCATAAGCTACCCGTTGACCGCAAAAATTCCGAAATTCGCGAATTGACCGTTGACAACATTAGGGGTAAAGGGACCCAATGACGTCACAGATTTGGGAAAAACTTCAAAATGCGATATCTCGAGTTTGAAAAGGAGTTGGGAGGTCGGTGACCCCTCATTGGATCGATAATTTTATAGAGAATGAGATGGGAGGGGTTATAAGGCTTAAGTGTGATTTTAAAATTTGGCTGAATTTTTAGGCGTTTTCAGTTGATGACGTCATCAAAACACGTAAAATGCGATATCTCGAGTTTAAAAAGGAGTTGGGAGGTCGTTGACCCCTCATTGGATCGGAAAATTTATGTGGAATTAGTTGGGAGGGATAAGAGTGGGTATATAGAGAATTTGGAAAATAAATATATTAAAATTGAGGCATTTTGGGTCCGATGACGTCATCAAAACCTGAAAATAACAATATCTAGAGTTTGACAAGGATTTATGCAATGATTGACCAGTCATTGGATCGGAAATCATCAAGAGAATCTTTTGAGTCAATAAAGAAATACTTTCAGTGAACTAACTAGTCATAGCTTTCACTAAATGCCCCCACTGAAAGGTCATGTCATGCACTCATAAAGCTTTTAATGCTTTAAAGATTGAAACATAAAAAATAATCGGGAATAATTAATTGATTTGATTATTGATTGATTTAATTATTGATTGATTGATTGATTCTCTATTGCTACTTTGCCTAATAAAAAATAGTCAAGAGGATACTGCGGATAAAATTTCTCAAAAAGTTCTGCGCCATCTTAAATAGGGCGAAATAGACACCAATCCTAGCTAAGGCCCGGACTCCACTCGCCTACGCTGTGATTGAACTTCTCAAGCAAAATCTTTTATGTTGTTGGTCAACAGAAAAATAAAGGAATGCCATTGTGGTCCATTCAGACGTACAGTCGAGAAAAGTTGAAATGCGCCTAATTTCTCTTAAAGTGCATAGTACTTTTTCATGATGCAATCTTTTCTCCAAGCTGAAAGGATTGAATCCATTAAAATGATCGCAGCGCAGACAACGAAGAGACGTGCCTTCAGAAAGCTAGACTTTTTGAGTTTATAGCTATACTTTCACTTTATGGTGTTTCTGTATGACTGTCTGTGTGCCTAGTCTAACCACCGTTAAATGCCTTCGGGAAGGTCCCTCCTAACTTGGAAAGCCAGAATTGGAGCTATTTCACCAAACTACTGGAGCGCAAGTTATTACCGTGAGATTGGGTAACTTGCATCAGTGGAGGCTAACATGCATAGCCCTCAAATGAAAGACCTGACTGGTCATTAAAATACAAAGTTAAATCAAAACAAAAATGGTATAGAGTAGAGCTGCGAGATTTGTATTTTAATGACCAGCCAGGTCTTTCATTTGAGGGCTATGCATGTTAGCCTCCACTGATGCAAGTTACCCAATCTCACGGTACGTAGGCTATCACAACTGCAAAAGTTGAATGTGCGCCTATACAAACTTTTTTCAGGTTTTCCAAATAGATTTACCACACTGAACAAACAGTGAAAACACTCTAAGTGAGGTAAATCTATTTTGAAGACCAAAAAAAAAGTTTGTTTACATTGATTCACATTCAATTTTGGATTCATATGCATACATTCTACTTTTTTGTACTTTGCCGGTATCTTATTTTACCAAGTTAAGAAAGACATTCCTGAGTTACAACCATATAATGGTCTTTAAAGCTCAAGAAGATCTATAAACAATAAAGGTAGTTATTAATAAAATAACAGACAAAGATAAATTACAGTTTGAACAAAAATGTATACAAATGTACATTTGAAAACTTGAGCAAACTTCTTTAAAGATTCCAGAAAAAGAATTGAAATCATTGCTGAAATGAACTTCTGACTAAATTACAGTATTCAGTTTTAAAGACAAGAAACAAAATTAGCCATATACAAAACACTTTTTCCAGTCAAAGACGAAAGAATCAGCTCATCATCATAACCAGTCTGCCATTTTGTTTGTTTTGATTTGCAAAAGTAATATTGTAATTCGTGTTATGGTGTAATTATATACTTTTTCTATAATTTGCATTTATAACACTCGCTTCAGCTTTTCAATGCTAAATCAAAACTAATGAAATGTAATATATAATAATGGTAATAGCCTATAACGTAATATGAAAATGTGTATAACATTTACCGCTGTATGATTTACCGCCTTATTTTTGCGGAACACTTAATTGGCCGGAAATCAAATTACAAACAAACAAACGCAAAGATTCGAGATTCCAGTCCAATATCTATGCGTGAAGCTATGAGTGCCTCCTCGTCGCTGCGCTCCTGCGGGGGCAAAAAGTTTATTACACTTTTGATGACGTCATTTAGGGCCCAAATAACGTCACAAAACATTAAATATGCGATTTCTCGAGCTTCGATCAGTGATAAAAATAATATTTCGTTCTTTGGGATTAAATCAGTCTTTAGTTTCCCATTTACTATCCAAAGGGCTTATGATGCGTTCAGCTTATCTACTCCTCGGCGGGTGCGACGCCGGGTGACGGCTAGTTATTTTACTATTAATGTATTATTTTAAATGTTTTGCCTCAGTTAACTGACCCACTGCAGCATTCTTCAGTGTTATCCTTAAAATTACCCACCATGCATTCTCACTCCAACTTTTCTGAGTTTTTGAAACATTCCCTTCCAAATCTAGCCTTTCAAAGCGCCTGTCTGTTGAAAAGATACTTGAGAGTACACCAATCTAATTAAGATTTTTAGATACATACCCATATGTTCTCCATGGTTGTTTTACGAGAGGACTTTCATGGCCACTAATTAATTTTCTGTACATTTTTCTTAAGGTAGCCAGCAGATCAAAAAAATTATTGAGCTTGACACAACTGATGCACCAATGCCAAAGTTGACTACCAATATCTCAACACCTCGCTCTTACACACCAGACGGTTCTAACTTAACACGCAGGCCCCTTAGTACACCACACCGCCCAGCAACTAAAGTTAGCAGCATACAGAAAACATCTACGTCTGCTGTAACCAATTCTACCGGAAACAAGAAAGGAATTTTATCATATTGTCGTTATTTACTACCTGTCCTTGTGGTTTTGATTTTACTCATGCTGTTAGTTTACTATCACATGGAGGAAGGCGGCTTCAAAGAACTTACCAGCCGATTTAAATAAAAAAATTCATTTGTCATGCTGCCAGTCTCAATTACTGCCAGATCTTTCCAGTCTTAGTTTGATAAACCTAACTAGATTTTGATCATTGGTAACTAATATGGATGTAACCGAACATCCTATTTATTATTTTATTTTGCACAGAAGATATCATTGATCGACTTCCAGTTTGTTATATACTGTAACCCTTCTCCAGATTAGAAAGTCAAAGGAAGTGAAAGGAAAGAAATATTTTTTAGTTATTTAATGGTGAGATTTGAGAATCTTAAAAAGTCTAATTTTAGCAATACCCACCCCCTTGAATTCTTTTCCATCACTATTGATCATATTTTCCTCACCAATTTGCTTTATAAAACTCTTTTGTTATTTGCTTTTTGAACCAAAATATTTGGCAATATAATGTTAAAAATTTTAAAGAAATTATAGTATTTTATACTTTTAAAGCAGTCAATTTTAAAAATCTAAAAGAGGTGTATATCTTAAAAAATATTTTCTTCACTTTAGAGATGTAGTATTTGGTTTAGTAGTAGTATTTGTACATATTTTTTTTCAAACCTTTTTTTTGGTCATTTGTGATGTTTATTGTATTAGAAGGAGAGATAATAATATTTCACTTTTTGTTTTATTTTTTTTGTTCTTTTGTTTTCTTTTCATTTGGTACTTAGGTGAGGTCAATTTAATTTGTTGTTTTACGGGCCAAGCTACCCAAAAAAGAGGGTTGGTCGGTGAAAAAATAAAAATAAAAGTAGAATTTTACTTATCAAATCTCCTAAAAATGCAGCAAAAACTACTACATCTTAAACAAATTGCGAAAGAGAAAATAAAAAGACACAAAAAATTCGAATTCATGGATTAAATGAAAAATTGAACATAAAATTCTTAAAACATTGGAAGAACTACCAAAATTTTGAAAATTATGTAAGGCAGTATGTAAAGCAATGAAAAGAAAAATGTACTACCAAAATCAATTTTATTTTTATTTCGATTTTTAGAATTTCAGGGTCGGTCGGGCCCGTAAAACAACTTATCAAATTGTTCTCTCCTTAAGAAGGAAGACAAGATGAAGATCTTTGTTTTGCTTTTATTTCAAAGTTTCATGGTATTGGCCTTTAATAAGTCAATAAATTGAACTTAAGAATACTTGTATGATGAATTTATTAAAATAACTAATTTCATAATCCACCTTTTTTTGTTCTTTTAGTAAAAATATATCTCCATAAAAACGCAAAAAATAACAAAAACACAATGGGTGATGGAAAATGGGAATGCTCAGTATGTACGTACAAAAACAAATCAGAAGCTTTCAAATGTGAAATATGTGACACTAGGAAAGGTACCTCTACAAGGTATGTCTCCATAAAGGAGAATGGTACAAACTTGTTCTTTGGACTGCATCATTTTCAAAATCATAATTCATATCATATTTAAATTTTTTGTTTTTAAATAAGGGTGATGTCATTTGCTTACTTACTTAGCTTTCACATTCACATTGGATTGACACCGATGTGGAGCAAGATGATCAGAAAGAGGGAAAGAAAAACATTTTTTTGCTTATATCAGCATGATTTAACAATAGGCGGACACTGTCCCGATATGAAATATGTGTCTGATATGAAACGGGAACACTTATGTAAAGACAAAACCTTTAAATAATTAAAAGTGCCAATGCTTTCTATAAAAATGTTTTCATATTGTTTATGCTGATCTTCATTCTTTTCACTTCTCAAGTTGGTTTGTATGTAATTTTTCACTTCTAGGAAACCACGAGTGACAGCTACAATGGTGGCTCAACAAATCATATCTTCTTTCCCTCCAATCCCTCCTATGCCACCGAGCAATAAATATCAAAAGTCCAATTCCGGTGGAAAACGATTACGGAAAAGGTTTGTGTAATACTTCATTTTTTGTCTTCTGTGATGTTTATTGATATTGATATAAATATAAAGTCAAAGATTTATTTTAATAGCTGATTCTTTGTAATTTCCAAAGAAATTTTAAAAAATCTGAGATTAACAAAAAAAAAACAGAGTTCAAATATTCATCAAGCTTGGCCAGTTCCTAACATGGATTTTCAAAAATTTTAATTCTTGTTTTTTTTTCAAAGAACATTTTGTCGACCCTTCAAAAATATGTCTAGAATCGATAGTTCATCAAGCATCTCTGTCTTTTAATGGAGATTTGTTTAATAGGAGACAATAGGAGATTTTTGAAAACTGATTATTTGTATTTTTAAAGGAAAAATTAATTTTTCTTCCAAAAGATCTGCACGAAATTATTTTGTTGACAAAGTTTCAGCAAGAAGATTTATCAAAATATTCTTTAAAGGGAAAAATAAGGATTGTTTTAAAGGAAAATTTATGTTATCCCTCCAAAATCCACACAAAATAAAATTATTGGACAAGTTGTATTATATTCTATTTTTTCAAACAGTGATTCTTGTATTTTCTTCCCTTAAACATATATGGTCAATTAGGTATCTATCATGGAACTAGTTCTTTGTACTTTTGAAGGAAAATTTCCCTGTGTAACTTTTGGTATACCTGGTCTTGCATGGCCCGAAAGGAATTGCTAAATTTTCATAAAGAATATACACAATACACGTTGCTATAATTCTACAAAGGCCTACCTTAATCCCATTAATTTTTCGTGTGTCTTGTATTCTCGCGCAATTCTTTGTATTATTCAAGGAAAATATAATTTTCAGAATGTAAAGAGATGGAAAACAGCTTTTCTGATTACTCAAAGTTCAACGATCACTTCTATTGAAAATTCTATTGTAAAAACGTTGCTTAGGTCATTAAATGAAAGTCCAGAAAAGACGGCTCGCCATACAAATCGGACGGTTTCTACATGATTTAACGATAAAAATGAAAATTTGTTTTTCCTTTTTTGCCGATTACTAGTTCAATTGTTAAGAATAAGGAGCAATATATTGCATGTATTATAAAAGAAATTCTTAACGCAATGATATTAAATTGGTTCTTGTAAAACTGTCAGAAGTCGAGTAAAATCAAGATGAAGTTATAATTTTCTCGAGCTCTAACTTTCCATATTATGGTGCGGTCTCATGATGCGGTTATATCAGTAGAATCGCTAGGAAATTCTGAGTAAGAAGATATAGGTACTATATTTCGTATAGGAGAGGTGTACCCAAAATAAAAGCCCTAAAAGTTTGCGCATAATCAGGCTTGAAACAAAAGAATTTTGTCACAACACGCTAATTATGCAGATTTTTTATAGCGACAACAAAAGAAACCTATTTACTCGACATAAACTCCTTTAGGGGCAAGAGACCTGGTATATGACGAGCCGTTTTTCCATTGTTTTCAAAAAGCTGTTTTTCCATCTCTTTACATTCCTCTGGGTTAAGGTAGATCATCTGCAAATCTGAGAAGTTTTCATTTCTTTTGCCAAGATTCAATTCTGATTCTTTTAGAAAACTTTTTCTTTTTCTACCGGGTGCGCCAGAAAAAAGTATAAAAGTTTGTCGAGATATTGTAGGCTTTAGGATGAGAATTTTTATCTGATTCTTTTTTCATTGTATAGGGGAAAATCTAACTTAAATTTTGGTATATAAAACTTTAAAATAGGTTCAGTCAATCAAAAGTTATGCTACAAAAACTGAAAATTTCGACTTATAGTAGGGGGAAATTTGTAAAATCGCTCGATTTTTTTAGTCAAAGCACTTGTTATACATTTTTGGAAAGCTAAGGGGTAGGGGAATCAAAATAACTTGGGTGCCAATTTTTTTTCGGACACTTTGGTGTGATTTTCGGACAAATACGACGGTCTCAGGCAAAAATTATAGGGTGAAAAATTAATGAAAATTTTAGCTGGAGAAAACGGAGACCTGTTGTATATTTTTGGAAAGCTCTCAAAAAATTAAGATTAGTGATATATTGCGAGTATAATAGTGATTTCAGTACATAACTCGAGATATTGAGCTTCCGAAAGCGCAAAAACTGGACAAAACAGCTGTTTCTGGCTGAAAAACACTGTTTTTAAGGATTAATATCTCGAGTTAGGTAAAGAAATCACCTATAAAGTTAGATTTTCCCATATACAATGAAAAAAGAATCAAATAAAAATTCTCATCCTAAAGCCTACAATATCTCGACAAACTTGTATACTTTTTTCTGGCGCACCCGGTATATGTAAAGGTAAATTACATTTACATCCTTAAAATACAAAAAATGAAGCATTGATTGAGAAGCTTTTTAATATATCTGATTCTTTTAGAAAACTTATTCTTTGTATTTTCAAAGGAAAATCACATCCTTAAAATACACAAAACGAAACACTGATTTATATTCGATATTTTTTAAATCTTTCAGTATGCAATCTGCCAGTAAACTGAAGAATATCGATCGAGAAACTGGTAGAGACATCCAAGTCACTGTAAATGGCATCACTATCACAATCACTGACTACAAATTATCTCCACACGCCATGGAAAGTGAAACACCCGAACGCGAATCGTCGCCTATCGAACCATCTACTGGAGGTGCTTCTTCACAGAGTACAGAAACAGAATGAACGACTTCATTGGTTCAAACGTTCGTATTTGAATGGTCCCGTGTTAGTATTCTTCAGATGAGATTTTTTCGAGGTTTAATGTGCAGAATGAAGCATTTTCTTTCCTCATCATGAGTCTTATGAAAAACAATTTGAAATAAGACTTTGGCGACATGCGATAGAAATACCAGAAATGCTATTATTCGCTTTATTGTTGACATTGTGTCGTTCATATTTTGATTGATCGGAGAGCATTACGAATAAATGCTTTTTTCGCTAACAAACTTGTGTTTTTCCAAACTGGCTTTTGAAACGGTTTTCATAGAGGTTTTTTTATTCGCAAAGGTCAATAGTTTGTATCAAGGTCTTGTTAGAATGAGTAACTTTACATAAACCTAATATTGATGGAGCTTTCAATGAAGTGATTGAGGAATCAAGGAGGCGATGGATATTATTGTCAGTACCAATCTTTACCGAAGAATTTAACATTGATTGGCTTTACTCCAAACGCTCTAAGTAAATTTTATATCCAGTCAACTGTAAATCAGTTAAACTAATTGAAAATTTAACTGTCTGTAACTTAATATTGAGAGCTGTAGTCTCTTGAACATTGCTCACCAAATGAACGTGGCTGGACTGGCCCTTTCGAATGGATTTGAACATGTCAACAGAAATGCTTTGTACCCAAAAAACAATTCTTTTACATTTAGCATGATTTTTAATACTTGTAACTTTTGTATCTTTATGTCTAATTATTTGATATGAAAAAGAGCCTTTTAAAAAGGTTATATGATAAGCATTCGTAAGATTTGTACCTTGATTTCACAAAAGTTAATTGGTTAGGGCGATACCTCATCGGGGTAAAAATTAGTGGAAGGAAAATTTCCCCTGAAATATTTGGTTTATACTTTCCTTTGTATTTGTTGTAGTGGAACCTAAACAATATGAATTTTTAGTATGAATTTTTATCAAAAATTGACAGACAAAAAGTGACCCGGTCTGGTGAAAATTACTCATATACCATATAACTACAGGCTATATCTGTACTTTTTTTCAGTTTGGATTCCTTTACGCTGATATTTTTGTCTTATATGTTTACTTATAACAATAACCACTTCAGGGATGTGCATAGATATGTGCTCAGCGTACGTTGAATTTGGTGAAGCCTATAATTTTCCACCGCCGGATTTTCGCTCACTTTGTTTGTCCACACTCTTTTTTATTCATATGAACAATAAGAATAGCCGAACCTCGCCGTCGATAATTTACTGGTTCTTATTATGAAAAACAGATTGAAATACGTAAGTATTTAATTAACAGTGCCGTAGGAGGCATTTTCATATTGGGGGGGGGGGCTGAAGTTTAGTGACACCGCAAGGGCCAACCATGGTTTGGCCCGGAGGGGGAAAATTTTGAAAATTTGAGCTATAGATTGCTTAAAAATACACTCAAAACATGCACATAAATAGACATAAAAGATAATTATGACAAATTAAAAAAAAAAAAATTATTGTTCTCTTGGGAGAAGTGCCTTCTAGAGGTAGTTGGTTATCTATTATTTTTACATCGTTGGTTGGATATTTGATAGAAAAACTTGTGTTGGATGAAGCGAAAATCAAGGCCGGGGCAAGCCGATCCAACATTTCATCCAACATGACTTGGAAAAAATGAAAATTCAAAAAAAGTACCACCAAACCAATCCAACACGAAAAATTACACAATTCAATGAGAGAGTTTCTTCGTTCTGGCCGCAAATGTTGGATGAAATAATTGATGGCGATCCAACACGATTTTTTTTCTATTTTTTTTTGAATTTTCTTTTTTTTCCAAAATTTGAATTGACGCAGCAAACCGGTCCAACATTTCATCCAACGTCAGAAAAAAGGCATGTTGGATGAAAAGGCATGTTGGATCGGTTAAAGGGACCTCATTCTTCCCTCATGATTTCTTGGGTATAATTTGTAGTTACAGCCGGAAATATGTCGAAAAATAAGCCATGTCCGTCTAGTACATGGCAACGAGGTGAGGCTCATAGTGGGGCTCGAACCTGAACCTCCCAATGCAAATCGCGTTGATTGACAAGTAAGTAAGTAGTGGATTAATTTTTAATGACGTATTTAATATCCATTTTCCGTATAATTATCGTAATTAATCAGAAAGCTTCTAAGATAACCGAGATTACCTCCAATTAGACATCTCTTCCTACTTCGATTTTGTGGTTTTGGTATGACGCTCTTGCAGTATTTCTACCCAGTATTTTTCATAGCATAATTTATTTTTATTGGTACTTATTTCGAAATATTCAATGTCTAATGAAAGAGTTTTTGCATAAATTATGCATCATACATAATATATGCATCACATCAGGTAAACAGCGCGGAAACATTGAAAGCCAAAAAAGCGACACGATCACAAGGCACACGTTGATGGTTGATGGTTGGTTAGACTGTTTAATGAAGTTTTGTCAAAAGTTTGACATTTCACATCCATGAGGTAACCAATTAGATTTAACCTGAATTTCTCTGCTGCAGTGTTGAATGTAATGAGGGATTCTCAGCAAGATTTCTCTATTCATTTGAATTCAAACTCAAAAAAATTCTCGGCAGGAGGGAGTGTTTGGGGGTGTCGTCGTCTGTCGTCTGTCTGTAATATGTAGTATGTTTTGTTATGAAATCCTCTCTTCTTGGAATATATACCAAAAAAGAGATTTGTACAACATGGTTTTGGATTATGTTTTGCAGTTGTTAGTGTCAAATTACAGTAACTTTTTTTGTTTTATTTCAGTCAGTTTCTTGTGTATAAAAATATAAGTAGCTAACTGTTTCTTATTTTCACAGCTTTTAAGCTATTATAAACAAGTATAAATGGGCTAAAGTGTCATATAAGCTGATTGATAGTATTTAAAACTTTTGTATGAAACTGTCAAATACACTATTGCAAAATATTTCAAAGAAAGCTCCATATTGAAATTGATCAATTTAGAGGAGAAAACCATAGATTTAAGGAGCTGGCATGAGCTTTAAAAAATTGGTCAAAGTATTTTTGCTAAAAAAACTTTATCTTCAGGTTTTCTAGTTGTTAATTTCTTTACATCAGTTTGTCAGCACTCCAGTCTAGATAATTATATTACATGCACACAGTCATTTAGATTGGGCCATTCCAGAATTTGTCTGTGACAGGGCATAGTGTCCTCTCCCCTCCTCCTCCCCCCTGGATTCAGGGGGGAATGGGTTTTGAGGTCAAAAGGACATATAGGGGGAAAAGAATTTTTTTTGAAGCCAGGGTGGGGGAAAACGAGGGGGCATGAAAAATTTTCATTCTAGGTATGGGGGGGAACTCACCAAAACCAATTTAAAATTGAAAAACATCTGGTTTTATTTATTCTTGAATTAGAACTACCTTAGGGAAAACTATGAGCGTTAAATTCATCAAATTACAGCTTTTTATGCTTGAAGGGGGGTGGACAGAGAAATTTTTGGAGGCAGGGTGGGGAAAAATGAGGGGGGGGGGGATTTTGAATTTTCATTCTATGGACACTGTCATTTAAATGGTACAAATCATGCACCATGCCAAAAATGGCTTAAAATAAGGTTTTTGTAATAACTTGCCCAAATTACATCAAAAATTAGGGAAAATCTCAGAAAACCTCTATATTAACATTAGAAAGGGTAAAAGATGGTTAAAATCACCCCAGGGGGTTAAATGGCCCAAATATGGCTAATTTGTTGTCCAGACAAAAAGATTGTCCTAAAAAGGGCCATTTAAGCTTAGTCTATACCAAACCTAGTTTAAACTAAAGCTGAATGGTTGTTTTAACTCCTAATAGTAAAAAGGCCCACTTTTTACGTTCTTGGGTCCCAAAATAGGACAATAAAGTTGTCCTTAATTTTACATTAGTTTTAGTATCTAAATTATGAAAGTGGTCAAAACTGAAACTATCAAGTGATCTTTAACACAAAAACACTATGGATAAACATAAAACCTGTAATGTGAAAAGTAAAATGGGCAGATAAAAGGTCCATTTTTGGACAAATTGTTGTCTTTTAGCTCTTCAAAAGAGGAATTTTTTCTTTTATCTTTAGAAAAGTTAGGTAGAGCTATAATAAAAAAGAGTGGAACAACTCTCCTAATTTATACTGTAAGAATATAAACTAAGAAATACTAAATTAGTTTGAATGTAAAAGGGTCCAAAGTTAGACAAAAATTGTCCTGCAAATGATATCTAAAAGCTCCAAAGTCTATCTATTTTTACCGCAACTACAAGACAACATTTTGTCCATTTAATGGCCTGTTTTGACTTATCCCTCATGTTTTTATCATGATTTGGGGTATAATAGTACCAGCTGTAGCTGTTTTAGAGTCAGATATAGGTTAAATGGTCCATATTTAGGACAATTAATTGTCCATACTTTAACTGTTATATTTTACAAAAAGGACAATTTATTGTCCTTTTTTGGGACCGTATAACCAAAAATTTGTTATCTCGACACTAATTGTAAACCATTCATACAGTTTTGTGCAAAAATTTTAGCTTATATAAGCTAATAGTTTTGGCACTATTTTGGAAAAGATAAATAAAATGGTTTGAATCCCTAGCGTTAGAGCACAAAAAGTGGTTAATTTAAATACATTTGCCTTTAGGACAACAGATTGTCCATCAGAGGGGCCGTTCAACGATTTTCATTTTAATCATCTTATGTTTGAGATATTTAGAGCCTGATCTGAGAGGATCTTGAATGAATTTTTGTTTTAAAGTTGATTTTGATGACAATTAATTGCACATACTTTACAACATCTAGGACAATTTATTGTCCATTTTTGGACCTTTTTACGAGATTTTATAATTGGAATCTTGTTGTAGGATAAGGTTCTTCATGTGTACCAAATCTCGACTTGATCGGAGCACCCTATCAAGACTTATTGATCTTGGATAACTCATTATCCTTTCAGTTAGGACAATTCATTGTCCTTTTTAGGACCGCAGTTCAAAAGCTTATATCTCTTTAAGTATACCTTTTACAGTTACGGGACCAGCATGGGTCCGAAAACGGACCTTTTAACTTAACTACAGGTATCAGTGTAGGGCCTAGTAGACATTTACGAGTCTTTAACTTTCAAAACTAGTCAGGGGTGTAAAGATGGTGCAAAAACAGCTATTTTTTGTACCATTTAAATGACAGTGTCCCTATGCATGGGGGGAGACCCTGAAGGACACTATGCAGGGGGGCGGACGGCACAGGATTTCGTAGGTTTGTGAAAGTCATTTTCAAGAGTTTGAATCCTATACGGTGCGTTGGAGTTTGTGTTTGACATTGACTAACATTGACCAAACTTTTTCTGGTTTTATGAGCTCTTATTGATATTTATGAAAATTCCCGTTATATTTTTAAGAAACAAAAATTTTCTAAGTGGTGTCACCTCAGTGCAGTTTGACTCAAGTACAGTATTTCAAAATAGATTAGGTTGGTTAGCGGGTGGAGAGTCAAGAGTCATGACTTTCCTTTCTCTTGAAAATCCAGTATTCCAAAACTTTATCTAAACTAAAAAAAATGCCAGAACCACAAGTGAAAAGAAAAGCAGCTAAAAGATGATTGACAGGTGCGGGTTTGCTCGCGCGGGTTAAAAATTCTCGTGAGCAATCTCGTTATTTATCAGAATGTGAAACGTCTGAATTTCAACCATTTTGAAATTTATGATCTTGCATGATTTTATAATCCAACCACGCTGTTTAATTCACCCGCGATTTTGTCGGCAAGTAACTTGCAAAACTTACTCGTGCTGCAAGTATGAGATTCTAAAATGGTAGAGAAGAGCAATGAATGGAGATGCGTAGTTCATTTGTTTTGAAATTTTGTTGCTTAGATTGGTAAGGTATTTGATGGCTATGCAAATTACCCGAATAAGTTATATAATCAGCATACCCAATCTTAGCAGCTAAGGAAATAAGGAACTCGACAAGGATCTTTGAGGCTGAAATTCTCTGGAAAGATAAGAAACTCCAGACGAGGAGCCAAGTTAAGGTTCCTTTATAAAAAAACCTATAGTCTAGTCAAAGTCTGACAGGAAACAAAAATTCTTCTACTGTAGCCCCAAAATGGAAAACTTGTTCTGAAACTTTAAGTCATTTCAATGGAATTTGAGGAATTGAAATACCACTGTTTTTCATAAATGAAAAAACTTCACTCACTAATATTCACCTGACCTTTTTGGTATTAGATTAGAAGAATTTTTTTCTAAAGGTACAGAAAATCTTGCGTTTACTTACAAAACTCAGTACAAAGCTCATCAGGAGCTGCTCATGTCTCAACTACCTGGAGTTCTTGACTTTTTCCAATAGAAATGTGGCTGTGGAATCTTAGTGCTGGGAGTAAACAAAGCAAACCAAACAAGGTGGTTCATACAAAGGAACCTGAGATCATGTCACCCAAGCACCAAACTTTATTGATATAAAAGATGATGGGCTATTGAATATCAAATTACCCCAGCTAGTGCAAATTTGAATACTATGGGACCATTCAAAAAGTATGTACATTCTGAGGAGGGAGGGAGGGAGCAGGGAGCATGCTAAACTTAAACAGCCACAAAGAAATCAGTAGAAGAGACCACTTTCGTTTTTGCTGAAGATTCCATTTGGAAACTCTCACAACGATTATTTGTCAATGTGTTGTGTCAACTTAAAAGATAAAAAAAGAAGTAAGACTAAAAGCCTAGTTTCTAATCCTGGTACTCAAATATCTTCAACTGCTGAGAACTGAAAACAAAGTTAAGTTCATGCACGAAATTCTCCACAGCAAAGTAGAATGTCTGTACTAACCCCTCCAGCACGCAACCTTCACCTCAGACTGATACCGATCAATGCAATGACTCAGACATACCCAATACAGCTACTTTCCCTCAACCATCTGTCTTTGAATATATCCCACAAACTCTGGAATACACTGATCAGCACTGATCTAAAATATTTGATGGTAATATTTGAGGTAAAACAACAGAATCTGTAGACAGTGGAATTCTGCTGAACTGAACTGATTAGACCAAGTTCATTTGATAACTTTGGTCCAGACGAAACTTTTTTCCACTATCTTTTTTCCTGTGATTCCTAAGTAATAAATAATTTTTTTAGAATGTGTTAAACAGTGACTTAATAGAAGTATTGTATATTCTAGGGACCACCCAAATTATACCCTTATTGCCTAAATCAGCCTTAAGTTACTCACTCTCAGGATTGGAAAATATACCTCAGTTGAACTTGAACTTTGGAAAGTGTTAGATATACATTGTTGATACAAACTTACCTGAAATTTAGCAAAATCAGAGCAGTGGTTGTGCTGAAAGTGAATTGGACCTGAGTTTTAGGAGAAGAAAATATATTTAAGTCAGAGTGGTTGAAATCACCACCTGACAAAGTAACATTAACCAAAAATTTCTGAAGTCTCCCTTTAAACAGCTTTTAATTTATCAGTTTTTCTTTTATATTTTTAAGGGATAAAAACTAGACATGTTACGTGCATGTAAAAATTCAAATATTTTGCAAAATCAAAAACTATATGGCTGTCTAAGGAGAAATGCAAGATACGCATCAGTGAAAGTGACTGATTCAAAGGTACTGGGTATTCGACGAGAAGATCTAAATGTATGGGAAAGGCGTGCTCCGATTGCCCCACAGCATGTTAAAGAGCTCACAGATAAAGGTACGTTTGAGCTACTTGATGAATCATCTTACTTGGTTTTGGTTTCATTTTAAAGGCTAAAAGAATTATTGAAAATTGAAAATGTTGAATTCTAGGCTAAACACTGTAAAATGTATACATAGTATTTTATTCAAAAAGATAATTTTCCTAGGCAATACGCAAATAGTAATTAGTAATAAAATGACGTAGCAATATGTTCTATAAATTCTCTAGGTAATATAGCTGTATGCTCGTAAACAAATTTCTTTAAAATGAAATTCTCAAAGGGAACGCGATAACACAACTTTTAAAGCTTTTCTAAATATCTCTCTGAATTTTTTACGTTTTAGGGATCACTGTTTTGGTGCAACCTTCAACACGACGTGCATACACAATGGATGAATATGAAAGTGCCGGAGCTGTCATCAGTGAAGATTTGAATGCAGCTTCTCTTATCATGGCTGTTAAAACAGTATGTCACCCTCCAGTTCCCAATTTAGCTTAAGTCTACTTGAGTATACTTAAAAGATTTCTGACTGACGACCACTTTCAAATACAGATACATTAAAAGGCAGTAAAAGGTTCAATGACCATGTACAATGACGAATAATGTACAACTAGAATTAATTCCAAGTAGTGAGATAAAACACTAAGCATGTTGAGATAAAACACTAAGCACAATAGATCTATTATTATTATCTTGTAAATTACAATATCACTCTTACTGTGTTTTTTATTTTCATTCTGCAGGTTCCCATAGACATTTTGATTCCAAACAAATCGTACAGTTTCTTTTCACACACCATCAAAGCTCAAGAAGGAAATATGCCAACGTTAGATGCTTTGCTGGAGAAGGTAAAGTGAAACATCTCCATTAGTTAGGTGTATTTACTTTTTTTTTGTCTGCTTCTGTAATTGTTAGAGAAAATAGTTTGGAGACTGAATGTCTATCTGATCAAGCACCTATTTACCTAAGAATTTAATAAGTCACTGTTCAATCAACAGTAATATCAGATTATCAACCATGACATTTCTTGGATTTTGAGTAGTGCGATTATGCTATAAAATCAAACACTTTTGGACAAAAGGAAAACTATTTCCACACAACACTTTAAAGAAAAATTGTCAGGAATAGACCTAGAATTACTTTACATTTTACTGATTCAAATTTAACAGAATATTCGTTTGATTGACTACGAGAAGATGGAAGATGCTAAGGGAAAACGTGTTGCTGCTTTTGGAAAATTTGCTGGAGTTGGAGGTAAAATTTTGAAATTCTTTTCTTTGGTAAAAAACTGAAGCTCAGACTCAGACTGTTTAATTAATATCTGCTAACCCTTATGTTGAGAATTGAGAATGGGTGGATCCACTGCAAATGTGACGTCAAATGTACCCAATACATAAGACAGACTCCGGAACCTTAAATTGTATTTCATTATGTTTTAGAGTATAGATTATGTTGTAGTATATGGTTAAATTTTAATGATATAAATGATAATGAATCATTTCTTCTTATAAAAATCACATTTCACACAAGGTTTACTCCCTACCACTCCCTGACACTTTATGACACAATTTCTTGTTTCCAGGTATGATCAACATATTGCATGGCATTGGCTTACGTCTCTTATCGCTTGGTCACCACACACCTTTTATGGTAAGAAAGTTGTTTTTTTGGTGTTAGGTACATCTGTTACTTTTGATTCAAATATCCTCCAAAAGAAAGTTCTTCTCAACCATAGAAAACTAAACTTTTTTTAACCTTTATAAACCCCAAGATGTTATCTATTAGTTCAGTTAGATTGTTGCTATTCTAGACAAAACATAGGGCATTTATTAAAAAAACTATATCTCTAGAACTAAGAAGCCCTTGTATGTACTTTAGCATTTTCGAGTCCGTCTCAGCAGAATAGAAGATAGAAGCTTTATCACCTTTTAAGATTGTAAGCAATTTTTTATACAAAAGGTATTCAAATGCTGGGGATGCCACTGTCACTTTTGCTCTTTTTTATAAGGTCTTTTAAATTTGACTAAAACAACAGACGAAAACACTCAAAAATGCCTATTCCCAAACAAAGCACAATTGGTTAGTACTCACCTGCATGCTAATTGACCCAATTCAATGACTTGACTGAATCTGTGTCATCAGAAATTATCAAAAATTAGGCGAATGGCAAATCTTTGGGAAGCAATTTTTGCCTGGAACCTAAACCCAGTATTTTGGGCTGAAAATTTATTCCTTTAAACAATTAGATCATACTTCCTTCAGCGGTTAAATTTGTTCTTTCCTCAAACATTCCTGAACACAATTCTAATTAATGCTTTTTTGATGGCTCATGTAAAAACAACGATTTTCTTTCCACTTTCACATCGTGGTGGCTACCATGCTACGAAAGCGAGTTTCATTGCCAGGGAAGGCTGATAATGACCTTTCGATCAAAGAAAAATGCTTTCTTTTCTTCTCGATGTTTATTAAAATCGAATTAAATCGGTCCAATTATCTAAACATTCAAAGCATAACTTTCTGTATAAATACCACGGCCAAATGCTAATCTCAAGCATTCGATTTCATTTCAACCTTACTAGACCATATTTAAAGATAATTTTACCAACATAAGTTGCAAATCGCGGATATAAAATGACCGCTACGTTCATGCTGGCATTATTAGCTCTGTGCACTTTCATTTCGACTGGCGCTTTAGCAGCGTTCCACGGGATCAACGACCAAACGGTGCCGAAAGACTTTTTAGTCTAGGCGATTTGAAGCACCCGAAGAAACACAGGAAGGTACCATAGCGCAAGATTTGACACCAGGCGAAGAGAAGTTGGCAATCAGTGCCGTGACTGAAGATATTGTGACCAAAAAATCACGAAGAGAAATTACGATTACCAAGAATCTCAACAACAAAGTCACCAAGGTATTTAGAAATTTTGAAAATTTTATTGGTCACCTTCAGAGGAGATTTAAGGTTTGTGATAGACAAAATTATTTTGGAAGTATGTTCTGGCTGTATGCTGGGAAGAAAAAAGATTTATCGACGCTGAAGAAACTATAATTAACTGTTTGAAGCTAACATTCTTACTTTGAATAATCAAGTGAAACATTGTCGCCATGTTAACCTTTTTTCTCTAATTCGATTTTCAAGGGAATTGGATTTTAAAAGTAGAGAGTCGTTTAGGAGAGTTACTTGTCGACGGTGACTTTCAATATTATGGAATAATAGAGCCTATCAAACAGTAGAACCTAGAATAAGAGAGCGTCAACTGTACATACCAAAGATAACATGTACAATGTATGATTCCCTGAAAATCAACATTTATTTAGAATCTCCTTTCATTTTACAGTACACTTATACGAAAGACTTGCAAACTGGAGAAGAACAATGTTCGAAATACGAGCCCGACCAATTCGAAGAATTCTTTGCAAACTTGCGAAACGGCGCTGTTCAGGACCCGAACGACAAATCTGTCTACACTTACACCAGCGGTCCTCTATCCCTAGACCGAACTAACGTCCGCCAAAAATGGAAGTTTGGTTTCCGCCACGTGACACAGAAGTTCGTACCGATTGAAATTAATACGTCACTTTTGTTTGATTTCAGTAGAAATACGGATAACTTCAAAACCATGGGCTTTTACACTATTTTCAAACCAAACGCAGCTTACTTCCAAGTCCCAGCGAAATGTTTGTAATTTATTCTCAACTTCAGTTGAGCTATAATCTGAGAATGTCTGTATGTATGTCTGTATGTCCGTCCGAAAACTTTAGGGCAGGCTGGACACTTCAAAAAAGGTCGGATTTGGCTGAAATTTGGCACACTTGTTCCTTGGGTGAATATCTGGGGGTGTTTTTTATTTCATTTTTTGAAAATTTTGATTTTTGGGGCCTGGGGACGAGTTTTTCGCCAAAACGAGGCTAAAACTTTGGGGCAGCCTGGACACTTCAAAAAAGGTCGGATTTGGCTGAAATTTGGCACACTTGTTCCTTGGGTGAATATCTGGGGGTTGTTTTTTTCATTTTTCGAAAAATTTTGATTTTTGGGGCCTGGGGACGAGTTTTTTCGCCAAAACGAGGCTAAAACTTTGGGGCAGCCTGGACACTTCAAAAAAGGTCGGATTTGGCTGAAATTTGGCACACTTGTTCCTTGGGTGAATATCTGGGGGTGTTTTTTTAATTTTTTGAAAATTTTGATTTTTGGGGCCTGGAGACGAGTTTTTCTTCAAAACGAGGCTGGCAGCCTGGACACTTCAAAAAAGGTCGGATTTGGCTGAAATTTGGCACACTTGTTCCTTGGGTGAATATCTGGGGGTGTTTTTTTAATTTTTTTTGAAAATTTTTGATTTTTGGGGGGGGGCCTGGAGACGAGTTTTTCTTCAAAACGAGGCTGGCAGCCTGGACACTTCAAAAAAGGTCGGATTTGGCTGAAATTTGGCACACTTGTTCCTTGGGTGAATATCTGGGGGGGGGTGTTTTTTTTAATTTTTTGAAAATTTTGATTTTTGGGGCCTGGGGACGAGTTGTTTTTCACACCAAAACGAGGCTGGCAGCCTGGACACTTCAAAAAAGGTCGGATTTGGCTGAAATTTGGCACACTTGTTCCTTGGGTGAATATCTGGGGGTGTTTTTTTCATTTTTTGAAAATTTTGATTTTTGGGGCCTGGGGACGAGTTTCAGCCAAAACGGACAAAGTATATTTGCTACCTAATACTAAATATTTGAAATGTTACAATTGGGCCTTCTAATAACGGGAAAATCTGAAGTTGAGCCCAGTGCGGTGCGCACGTTCGACTATTTTATACAATATAGTGAAAGATCAGAAAAGATTATAAAATGAAGATTTTTTCTACTGTTTTAATTATGACACCAGGCTAATTAGAAAATTTAAACCTTCAAATCTGTGTTCAGATCTTTCGTATCTTTCTTAGATAAAAGTTACAGTCCTTTTCTTAAATTACATCACGAGCACCACTTGCCTCGTTTTCAAAATATTGCTATGGTTTAAAAAAAGTAATTATAATTTCTTTACCTTTACAGTTAATTTATTGTAAACATTTGTAAGGAATATTAAATACAGCTGGGCTCGGTTTAAACCGATAATAAAACCCCACGTTCTTTGTGTTGTCTATACTGAATCGAGTACCTCTTAACGTCTTCGTCCTTATCATCGCTGGAACGTACGGTTGGGTCACGTGACGTGGTCCGAAATACCAATACTTATTAATGTAATCACGAGAGAAATCCATTGGTCCGTTGTCATAGTGATACAAGTCTTTGTTGTTGGGGTCCTTTTGAGTCATGTTGTTTCGGAGCTCGTAGAAGAAATCTTTGAATTTGGGGACAGGGAATTTGTTGCAATATTCACGTCCGTTCGGGAAAGCAGGAGTCGTTTCGAAATCTTTGACGTATTGGTACTAGAAGAAGGAGAATTTCTCTGTTATGTAAATTTGTCCACTTTGTTCCACTTTTTGCAGTTTTGAAGAACAAGTGATTTGAAGTCTATTAAACGAAAAACTGGTTTTGGATGTGACTAGTATATATAAAAAGATACATTTTTAAGACACAAAATCTTCACTTGGCTTATAACAACGACGCATCTTCTTCAAAAGACAGAAAAATCAGATCGAATGTACTTAACTATGTATATTTAAATTGTCGATGCCATTTGAAGTTACTAATAATTCTTGTTTCAGAAAAAACGAGACCTATAAGAAGTCAATGTATGTCTTAACTCGAAATGAGTTTATTGTTTGTAATGGGCTATTCCAGAAATTGTCTCTTGAGGAGGTGTGACGTCCAGGTTGGTCTGGAAAACAAAAATCCAGGGGGTTCGGGGTTTTTCGACTGTAAAAATCCAGGGTGGTCAGTAAAATGAGGTTGAAAATTCAGGGGGTAAATTCAAAAAATCAGAAAAAAATCCAAGGGGCTCTTGAAAAATCTTTAAAAAAATCCATTCCCAAAAAAGACCTCCTCAACATAGGGGTATACATTTTTTCTGGAATAGCCCAATTTATAAAATAGATGAAAATTCTACTTAAACACTTAAGATTTGAAAAAAAGGTTGCACTACTTACCTTGACAAATTGGCCATTCACCTTTCTGGTCACTATGAATTCATTTTTGATAATATTTTGTTGACCAAATCTTCTGGTGGCCACTTTCATGGCAAGCTTCTCGTCCCCTGGTGTCAAGTCTTGCCAGATGGTGCCTAAGATGATATGGAACGTGAACATACGCATACTTTCCTTTTTTAATTATTTTCTACACCTGATGAATAAAGCTCAAAACTATTTAATGTAAAGTTAGGATTTTATATGATGTTCTATGTCTAAGACGTGACAGAAACAGAAGTTTCATTTGAAAATTATAGACTATTAGCAGTACCCTTTTAAACGTCGTGCATGAATGCGTGCCGTTTAGTGTAGATCATACCAACAAAGCTCATAAAACCAGTTAAGTCCGGCAGTTATTTTTCTGAACATTTTATCAATTAACCTACCGGTTTGCCGTTCATTGAATAGACCATCCGACGTCATACGTTCTTGTCTAGCGTTATAGAAAGACACGGTGAAATCCGTTGGTACCACAGTATCATTCAGTTGTCCGCCAAGAACTATCATTACCTCGCATAGTGCGAAAATAAGAACCGGGACCAAGGATTTGCCCTGTTTTATCATTTTTGAAAGTCGTACTACCAGCAAATTATATCTTGTTTTTTGACTTTGAGATTCTGGTTGATTCTTGGAACACTGTTTTTATAGCTCCAGATAAATGCAATTACCATAATTGAATTAGCTAATGAGGTGATCAAAAAAGGACGTTATGTAACATCCTATAATGTGTTTTCTATGATTGCCAATTTTGAACCTTTTTTGGTGTTTTCGAAACCTCTATACAAAACTAACAACTAATGCTTGGTAAAAGTGACGAGTAAATAATTTCTTTCAACCCTCTCATTCCATTTTCAGACCCCTTCTACTCTAGGTCTCAAGTTTGACCGACTCCGGTTGAGTCTCTATAACTCGAACACGCACAGGGCTAGCAAATTTCCATGATCCTGAACGATTTAGAGAGATTAAAACCGGCTGGGATCCGTAATTTTGCTAGTAATACATTTTTTGCTCAGAATTTCATGCTCCTTCATGTACCCTCGTACCAATCATTTTCGTTTATTTTGACTTTTGAAAATCAGTTATTTTCCTACCCCTCTTTTTCCCTTGCCTATGGCGTTTTGCCTATGGCGTCACTATTATGGTCATAAAAAGTTTCCCCGGGCCTAATCCGCGTCCTCCCTCTCAAAAATATCTTTTATACTGTTCTTTGGAATAGACTAAAAATTACTAGGTCGTAAAAAAACACCCCAGGCTTGGCCCCCTACTATAAGCCGGTCTTTAGGCTTCCAGAGCAGCCTGGGCTTACGTTGTACGCTTACAACGCTTTTCTGGAGTCTGTGTTTTGGGGAACACAGATTTGTTCGATTCAAGATATAGAGTAAGGTTTATAAGGCATTTTTAAGCCATTGTTAACTAAAGGGACGAGTTATAGAGGTACGAGTTAAAGAAACTTCACTGTATTAATTTTTGGAAGCTCTTGTAGCTATCATTTGAAAAGCCATGAAGCTTTAATGAAAAAAAGTTCTTTAAAAAAGTGCACATCCTTAGAAATGCGAGGGTTAAATTTTTATGAAAGTTGTTTTGAATTCTCCAATTGTAAATTGCACTCTCATGAGGAAGTGATTAGTCTGAGCGTTCGATCATAGTTTGTAAACATGTGCTCAGGGATGAGCGGCTTAATCAATGCTGTACTTATCTTCAAGTACTTATCGTTGTTTTTGAAGCTCTTTTCATGTGACCGCTGCACCAATTCCACTAATTGGTCCTTTAATTCAACTCGTGTCAGATCATTCGTTCGTTCGTTAGTTCGTTCGTCTGTTACCAGCTCTTCTCGGCATTGGCTTATTAAAGATAGAGAAGGGTTTCTAAAAAGTTGCTGAAGCCGTTTTTTCCGGAAAATTTTCTCTGGCTGGGAAAATCGGGTTTTCTTATTTAGGGAAAATTTTTTTGGAAAATGATAATTTCTTTCAACTGACTTGGTATTTTTTTTAAAAAATCGGAAAGCCAACGTGAAACAAGCTGCATCAAGTTTCCCCTTTAAAAGCAACTTTAAACCTGGCATATCTCAATTTTCAACAAATTGAAGGTTAAAGTAAAGTTTTAGGTAGAAATGAAGAAGAAAAAACCTTAAGTTTTGTCTTTTAAAGATAAAAACCAAATATTTCTGGTTCTTACACAAAAGTTACCTTCTTGGTCTTTCGAGTTATAAAGTTACAAAATGAAATTTTGATTCTATTACTTAATGCACAGTAAAAATTCAAGTTTCTTTCATTTTCGAGTAAAAAAATTTTAAAAACATGAAAATACTAATTACAAGCATTCAGCGGGTACTCGAAAGTAAGCCTCGTTTGGAATCATGATGTAATAATAACCCAAAGTCATTGTCTTATCATCACTGCGTCGGAATGCATACAACTTCAAAGTCCGGATCTGGATCGGAACAAATGGTTGAGTGGCGTGTCGGAAACCAAAATTGAACGTCTTCCTTACCCCAAATCCTTTGGCGACGTCTAAAGGTCCGTCGTCGTAAAGATAGACGTCCGGACTGTTCGAGGCTTGAACGCCGCCAGTCAATAGATCGTAAAAGAAGCCTTCGAATTTATTGGATTCTGTTTTACCACACGACTTAAAACCGCTTGCGTCTTCGAAGTAATTGTACTGTGAAAAGAAAAAAGATCAATAATCTCAAAAGAAGTATTTATACAACTTGTTCTCTCTCTACTTCAGTATTTTATACAACTTGTTCTCTCTCTACTTCAGTATTTTATACCACTTTCCAGCTGAAGGCTCGAATAACAGAGGTTCGAATTAGAGAAAGTTGACAGAAAATCTATAATAGTCAAAATTTATTGGCGGCTAATTTCGGTTTAAGGGAAAATTCGTAAGCAGTGAAAGTCACAGAATTCAACAACTCTATCTTTAAATCCTGCTTTAACTTGTTAAACAGTCGAGTACTATTGCAAACTAGGAGAAATGCGTGTATTTCGCTTAAATAAGATGATTTATCCTAAATAAGATAAAATCGATAGCTTAGTTAGGAGAAATAGCAGAAAAAGTTGATTTTCTGAACAACTTCAGAGATCCGCGTCTTTTTAACTCTCTAAATCAATTTTACTCATAAAGAAGATCATGTTAGGCCAAATGTTAGCTTCTTATCAGCGCGGAGTGAAAAAATATAAAACATTTATCCTATTTTGGATAAAATATACAAATTAGGAGAAATAATGCTTTTGTTACACGCTTTGCCGTATGAAAAATATGAGCGTGAATGAAAAGTGTCGAAGGACGAGAAAGTTTTCTCCTTGACACAAACCACACAAACGTAAATTGCGCAAATATGTCTACTGCAATAGGATAAGTTTATTTATATCTAAGTTTCTATTTCTTCAAAACATCGTTACGAGCAAAGTTTTTACTAAGAGAGTTTGATGCATAAAATCTGAAGTTTGTCAAAAGTTGAATAACTTCTGAACGCACGCTGACTGATGGATCAGACTTCACAAGCATACTATACTGGCTCCAAATTTCTTAAATTTATGCAAAGCTTGACGCGGATCTCTGAATTTGTTCAGAAAATCAACTTTTTCTACTATTTCTCCTAACTAAGCTATCGATTTTATCTTATTTAGGATAAATCATCCTATTTAAGCGAAATACACGCATTTCTCCTAGTTTGCAATAGTACTCGACTGTTAAAGAAACCCTGAGACGGTAAACTCACCTTAGTATATTGGCCATTCACTCGTTTGACAATGGTTACTTCCCGACTAATCAAGCTGTTATCTGAGTCGTCACGTGTTTCAGTACGGATAGCCAACTTTTCATCACCGGGTGTCGAATCTTGTGCGATGGTTCCTGATTGTTGTTGGACGAGTACTTCTATCACTCGGTCAAGTTTCTTAACAGCCGTAAAAGAGACTAAGAAATTGCTGGGTACATTTTCAGGACCGAGTTTCTGTGTTGGTTTCTTCGGTTTGGTAGCCTTTGTCAACTCAAATGACAATGTCACAACCGCAATAGCATATAAAATTCTGAAGGCCATGTTTCAGAAATGTCGATTCGTTGATGCACTGCTTTTTCGTTCCGGATGATTTTTGGTTTTCGACCAGTTCTGGAACACAACTTTTATAGCTCCAAACAAATGCAATTAGTATGATTAAATTAAGTGTTTGTAGGTATCCTTTTGAAGGATGTTATTCAACATCCTGTTTTGGGATTGTCAACTTTAATGCAATATAATAAATAATGCCTGAAAGACAAAGAATGATAAACCAATATTTAAAAGTTCAAAGATTTTAAAAATATCTTTCACCGATTAGTTTTATTTCCGGACAACTTAAACTTTCTTTACAAATAATATCTAGTAACTATGGGAATCAATAGTACGCCTAGTATCAGTTGTAATATTCTATACGATTGTTCAGAACTGTAAAAACATGTTTCTATAATAATTATGATAAAACAAAATAACCTATAATGAGTTTTAAAATAAAATCAATTATTGATTCTGTTTCTGTTTGTATGTTAATTCATATTCCTTTTTATAACAATTTCCCTCTAAAAATACATGAATATCGATCTTGTGACTAAAGGTGTACTAAATGGATTTTCTCGGAAAATGGAAAAGTTTACTTTAAACAAACGGACAATTAGTTGTCATCAAAAATATAAATCGTCAAAAATAGTTTAAGTCTCCATTGGAGATAAAACCATTTGTATTCGAAAATACAATGTGTTTCTCCTAAGAAATGCAGTAGAATTATCAATAACTTCAGAATTCTCCATGAAGATTGTATTTCGAACATTAGTATGGTAGTTAATCGATAATTAAAGATGACTCAAATAGCGGCCAGTTTTACTTTGGTTTAAAAACTCAAAATAATGTATTTTCTTCTTTGCAGTATGTTGGGTCAACGCACAACTACAAGAACAGCAGACAAGCCCGTCTCTCCATCTACGAACTCGGTGAAGACATCAGAGCTGGCAAACTTCCACACCACTTTGGTCCACTAACATTCGTCTTCACCGGTTCTGGTAATGTTTCACAGGGTGCCCAGGAGGTAATGATTTAACTTATTTTTGTCACAAATTTCTATCCGAGAAGCGTTTCGAGCTTAAAGTCTAATGAAATTAAGCCTCTTTTTATGTGTTTAGCTATGAATTTTGTATAGAAATGACTTTTTCTAAAACAACAAAAATTTAGCAAAGAAAAGAGCAACTTTTAGCAGGGTTAAAAAGGTCCGAAAAGCCTTGAAAAGCAGCTTTTCTAACTAACAGCCAGTACAGGCCAGTGCAGCACTTTCAGGAAATCTCAGATGAAATGTAATAATATTTTCTTAAACCTGATCTTGTCAAGATTCACATTGAGAAAAACAGCACCACATTCGGAAGTTTAAGCCGTACAACTTTCTCTTCAGGTCTTCCGCGAGTTACCGCATGTTTGGGTTCATCCACACGAACTCGAGGAGGCAATCAAAACGTACGACCATCGAACACTGGTTGCCACCAAAGTCTCACGCAAACATTATTTGGTACCCAAAGGAGGTAATGGTGAATTCAATGCGGAGGAGTTTGACCAACATCCAGAAAGATATCGATCCATCTTCGCTGAAAAGGTAAACTACTTACATTAACCCTTAACGGCACGCTCACTGCCGGGTCCTTTTCAGAAATTAAAAATTTGACCTCTTGCAATTTTCATCTAAAGTTTGACTTTCAGAGCTCCTTTTGCCTCAGTTTTATCTTAAAGGAGGACCTTTAAGTTTTATACCAATCGACGAAGAATTTTACAAAGATTCCAAAAATCCAATAAAAGAGTGATCAAAAGTTTCGGTATCAGCAATTATGGCCCTTTGAAGTACTGCCGGCATTTTAACCCCTACTACCTCGTTGTTAAATGTTGACTAGATTTCCCTGGTGTTCCACTTCCGTTGAGCAACCGGGCTTGGTTGACATTATGCACGCTTATACCTTCGCCACACCCTGTTTATTTACGGATACTTATAAAATTCGTTGCTGCTATTATAGAGGTCCACTAAATCTTCTTTTTCTTTGCCAGATTGCACCTTTCGCCAACGTCATCGTCAATGGTATTTACTGGGGCCCGAAGAATCCACGACTCTTGACCAACGCCGATATGACCTCACTGATGAAACGCACATCCCACCAAGATAAATATGGAGGATGCCCTGAATTGCCACATCGCCTGTTAGCGCTCTGTGATATCACTGCTGATTTGGGTGTAAGTATTTTCTTAGCAATTTTTCTAGAAATTTATTGAGCCAGATCTAAAGCAATACATTGGGGGTATTGCGACCAGAAAACTTGATCGAGCTAAAAGAAGACATTTGAATGATAGAAAGAGGTTTGAGTTATGGAGACTCCACTGAATTATTGTACATGTTTAAATTATTTTCCTCGGTAAAGGACATTGGCAAACTATGAAGCCATTCTCCAACGTTTCATTTAAATGTTTACTTTGCTTTAAATTTATAGGGCTCATTGGAATTCATGAACGAATGTACCACTATTGAATACCCTTTTGCACTGTACGATCATATGCGTGGCAAAGATGAAATCGGGTGAGAATTTTTATTCAAAATAGCTAAAGAGAAAGAAATGAAGAAACCAGCGTCTAGCAACCGATTATGCTTCATTAGATTGCTAACTTCCGTTTGAGTTGAAAAATTCGAGATTGTTGTCCTGAGAATTTCAAAAATGCGATCATCTAATTTTGACAAATTTGAGGAATTGACTTTTGTGATAAAAACAACCCTAAGCTCCCTTCTCCCGAGCAAAGACTGTCTCTGTGGAAATTAGATTCTTTCATCACAATCTAAAGTTAATTTAATTCTGTCTTGTAGTGTCGAAGGCGACGGTTTACTTTATTGCTCCATCGATAATATCCCTGCTCAACTACCAAGAGAAGCGACCGATTATTTTGGAAAACTTCTGTTGCCATGGATCCCTGAAATGGTAAGAACGCTTGATTGTGGAGTATTTTGTTGTTTTTTTCAGTCTTGTTCCTTGAAAGATGAAATAAAAACCTAACCTCTTCAATGAAAAAAAGTACCAGCGGCGACTAATTTCATTGAAAATTTACAGCAGCAAATCAACTAAATTCTCTTGCTTTTTCAAAATCAAAGATAACTTATACATAAAACACTTATTTGTTTTTTTTGATTGAATAAATTGCCGGCAACGAACTGTGGTCTAAGATGGCACATTGATTTGCTTCACCTGCCGTAGCTTCAGAATGATAGCGAAGCTCTATCTAGTGTTTTATATCAGTGAAACTTGCAAAGCCATAAGTTGTGTAACCGAATAGGTAAAAACTTCTGTACTGGACCTGACAAATTGAAGTACTTGATAAATTTACAAAGATAAGGGTCAAAATATTGTAAAATAATTTTTATTTGGAGTGTTTTGTCGAACAAAAACCGATAATGATGAATTTAATCATTTCTTTAAATTATTTAACTTTAGGTCGCAGGAGATGCTACTAGACCATTAGAAGAAGAAACCTGTTACACTGACGTCATCAAAGGCGTAAGATTCCAACTTATCTCCTTGTCTAGCGCTGTGTATTGTAGCTATCAGTATTAACGTGTTGCTTTGAACGGCCGATCTCTACGATGTCGGTTATAAGTTTGCCAGGAGGGTGGTTTCCAAGGCAGAGTGGGCTCTTCTTTGAAACTTTTAACATATTTAAATAATCTACAATATTATGGACAAAATATTTGAGACAAATGGGATTTCCCGGTGAAATTTTAAACACTGCAAATGCTTTTTAAGCGTCTTAAACTACACACTTGGAAAGTAGAGTTGTACTCTAAGTTTTAACATGAGACTTAGGATCTCAGAATTTAAAAGCTCAAATTTGCTCGAATAAGACTTGGAATATAGCCGGGGGGCCACCAAACCCCTCTAAATCGAAATATTCAATGAAATAAAGTGAAGTGCTAAAAATAGCAATTCTCGCCCGAACTTAAAATTCTGAAAAACGTTAAAATACACTAAAATGTCTATTACTAAGGATGAAATAATCTCCAATTGACGCTTTCTAATTCGAAATTCTATTATTCGATAATAGACCAAATTGACCAATGGGTATTGGGTATAAGCGGCGGTTAAGGGTGTGTTTTTCAAGGTTGTTGATAAATGCACTGTCAGAGTGGAAATTTCAGCAAAGTGCCCGAAAATACTGATCATTTTGAGCTCTAAAAGTGTTGAAAATTTTAGAAAAATGCACTGTAAAGGTGTGAATTTCGCCGATTTTTTGCTGCAATGTGCGATTCTAAAAGCGAATTTTTTCGCCGCAGATATCATCAGTTGGTGAACCCGCTGCCCCCCCCCCCGTACTTTAATTCAGTTAACATCCTTTTACCGTTCGTTTTCACTAATTCTTGCAGGCTATCATTACGTCTAACCACAAACTAACCCCAGGTTATGAATACATCTCAAAACTCAGAAAGAGGTAAGAATTATAACTGTTCTAAACTTGACTGACTGACTGACTGACTGACTGACTGACTGACTGACTGACTGACTGACTGACTGACTGACTGACTGACTGACTGACTGACTGACTGACTGACTGACTGACTGACTGACTGACTGACTGACTGACTGACGACTGACTGACTGACTGACTGACTGACTGACTGACTGACTGACTGACTGACTGACTGACTGACTGACTGACTGACTGACTGACTGACTGACTGACTGACTGACTGACATCATAATATATGCTCTCTAACCACAATATATAACAATAACAATCTGATCGCTTTATATAAAACATTGACTTTGTTTTGATAGCGGTGTCTAATTACATAATCTTATTGCCACTACATTATGAGGGAGGCTTTCTACAGTTAGTTTTCATTCCGTAAGATATAGCGTAATGTGAACTTATTTTCGGAAAGCAACTTCACAAATCGTTAATACACCGGTGTAAAGATGTAAGTGCTACACGACATTTCCAGGATTCGTTTTTTCTTTGCAATATTCTTTTTTTACATCGACAAACCACATGCATGGTTTCTATCCCCTATATAAGGGGTTCTTAGATTTTAATGAAACCCAGACAAAAGGGATGTTTACAGTTTGAATATCCTAAGGTGGTTGCAAGTTAAAGGGTTCTTTCTACCTAAAGTGGGATATCGACTTCTCTATGAACCAATTAATTTTGTTTGGTTTTGTATGGAACAATATCTTTTGAAACAGTAAAAAAGGTTGTTTGTTTGTTTTGATTTTATATTTCATTAAAAATAACCAAAAAATTGACATATATTTTTCTTTGTATTTTTCGTACCTATGATAAATAAATGGATAATCAATGTGCTTTTACTACTGGACGTCCGCGCTGTCGTTGTCTAGAGATGCTAGACCGATACCGACAAGCAGCTTTTTGAACATGTTCGTGCTCTATGGCTAACTTGCGTTCTGTAGCCTGCTTGCCACGTTCGCGTCCTTGCCTGGAGAACAACAAACGTTGTTCTAGCTGCTCCGAACGAATTTCTTCGTGTCGTGCGGGCTTCTTTTTTGTTACTTTTCGCTTTCGGTTAGCCTCCATGGCGGCTTTACGGAGGCTCACTTTCTCACCTCGTCGTTTTGAATTCCGACTAAATGTAAGCCGTTCCTCTAGCTGTCGTCGACGGTTCTCCTCGTGTCGGTCCTGCTTCTTTTTGAGTCTCTCCTCCAGTTTGACAAGATGGATGCGACGAAGAGTCTCGTGTCGGAATGTTTTAGCTTTTAATTTTTTCACCAGCTCCTTCTTCCTGTCCTCCATATTGAGTATTTCGGTGAACTCCCGGAATGGTTGCGACGGCTTCAGTTGTTGTAAAGGTGAAACGGACGCAAGTCGGCGCCCGAAAGGATTAAAGATGGTGCTACCCGTCATGCTGATCCGATCAATCCTGAATTGCATAGGTTCAGGGTTCGATCGAAGGGGCGGCAGTGTTTTCTCATAACGAGAAAATCGGCATGGATGACGCACCTCCGGAAGTAAAATGTCATCCAAGGCTTGTAGTGGGGCCACCAAAGGTGGTAGTTTGGCTGCGGGCGCCGCCCCACTAGAGAAAATGGGAACCTCCCATGCTGTAGGTCCTCTCTCTATGATGAGAGGCTTTAGGGCGGTTGAAGATGACTGTCTTGTAATATTGCGTTGAGAGGTTGAGGACTCGGCCGTCACCTCTTTCTTGACCAGAGCCTTGCGGGTATCCGATGCGTCACTTTCGCATCCAGAATCCAAATATATATTACTTGGGCATTGCTGTTTACCAGATTGTCGATCAACGTCAATCTACAAAGTGGAAATTTTTCGAAAATCTTTTAGAGTTACGAACATAACTGATGTGTGTTTATTTCTAAAGGTCTGCATAATTTTACTTTGAGGAAGCTATAACTTAAATTTTCAGCCGAATATTAAGGACTTACCTGGGAACCTTTCAGTAGGTTTGTCCCGATAATTACCAAGCCTTCCAAGGCCTCAGATTCAACTTCATAGTCTGAAAGAAAGAGAAAAAAATACATTCAGATTGGAATAGATTTTGTTTTGATTTAGATGAGTATGAGTTCAAGAACGAAGGTGAAGTTTGTTGGCTTAGTTCCATATTGATTGACAAAGCACAATCGCAGAATCGACCCAAAAATCTGTATTTCTTGCAATCTGGTAATCAGTGTGAATAATGAGACCGTTCTATACAGGAAAGGGGCCAAACTGTGAATGCAGTGGAACCTCCGTCACTTGACCCTTCCGAGGCAAATCTGTTCTAGTCTTTATTAACTGAGGAAGTCAAAAACTTGTTCGATTAAGAATTATACAGATTTGAATTATTGAAAATGCCATAGTGTTGTCTAGAAACTATCTGCAATCGGTTTCATGTTTCTTCTTCTATTTGGTTGAGTTAAGAGGCTCAAAGACCCATTTTCGCAATTATAGGTGCTTTCACATTGGACAAGCACAATGTACCTAATTGACCCAAACATGGTATGCGTTGACCCGGGTAAATAAATGCTTACCGCTGAAAGTGTGAATCGAACCTATTAAACAGTATTGTATGAGTATACGAATCAGACTATAAGGTCTACTTACCATTTTCGAAGTCAGCCATTGAAGAACTTCCGATATCTTGATAAGCAAGACTCGGGTCTTTTTGTTCCTTTGAACCACCGTTTCCGAAACACCACATATTTCTCTTGATGCTTCTATATACGGAGCGTATACGAGAAAATCTCTTCTTTTTTCCGTATGTCGCGAGATCTACAAGATGAGAATGGAATGATTATACCTTTTTCGAATTCATTATCATACGAATATAAGTTGACACGATTTAATTTTGCATGTTCAAGGACACAATTACTCTGAACCGGACGTTTGGCAAAAAACAGAGTTACACACTCACTTTAATATGGGCCGCTCAATAAAAAAAGAATGTACTTACTTTCGCTTGAAGAATGGAAAGCGAAGACTTCTTCTTCTTCATATCCATTCTCCTTTGAGGTGTCCATCGTAGACACAATGGGCGGTACACCCCTTTGTGTTGTTTATTAAAAAATGCAACGCCAAACAAGTTGATTACCCAATTGATTGTTGATTTGAATTGTTGTCGAACGTATCCGATGGATTCCAAAAACTCGATTTTTCTAACAAAATATTCTTTCTGCGTCCATCCAACCTTCTTCTTTGACATCCAACAAGAAATTGACGTTTTTGCATCAAACTGCATATTTTTGACGTTACATTCTACACATTTAACAATAATTGACGTCAAATTAAGATTTTAATTTGTTTCCATGGGTACTGAAGCCTTGAAGATGTTACACGTGCAACTTTTTTTTTCAGTTCATGATATCGGTGTTGTGTAAACATAGCTTTAAAGTGTGCATGTCTTTGTGCACCTTTTTAAAGTGTTTTCTAATCAATAAACTTATTACTTTAACAAATTTGACTCTACGTTTAAATGGATGCCAACCTCGGAATCGAATTACGCCGCTTGATTCGAGCGAGCAAAGTTTGAGTAACTTAGCAAAACAACATTAGCGTAATTATTTTGAAATCGTTCTTCAACCGAATTTTCTTGAACTTTTCATAATCGAGTAATGCCTAAAGAGAGGCTGTGATCGACCGCGTATTACAGTCTGAATAGTTTACGACTCTCAATGGGCCTGAAAATTCGTTCCAGTTATAGAGAGTAGAACGAACGTTTTCTCTAACATTTTTCTTAAGGAATGAAGCAGCGAAAATGGCAAGTCAAGAAGAATCATCCAACGTGGCCATCAAGCAACGTGTTTTGGTGTTGGGTGCAGGACTCGTGTCCGGACCTCTTGTCGAATACTTGACACGTGACAAAAGTCTAAAACTCACAACGGGTAAGTTTTTTTGTTTCCGAACGCGTTTCACTTTTTGTAAGCGTGATATTCGCAGCGTTATCTTTCATACGGAATTACCGGAAACAGCGAACATCTTCTGTTCAAGTTTCAACGAACTTTTAGACTGTTAACCGTAAGCACGATAGCCTCATTTCGTTCAGTTTGAAAGAGTCGGGGTCCCGTCCAGTTCAAAGACTGTCATTCTAAAGAATGTTTGACTCTCTAACGTAAACCCTACGCCCTTTTAAGTCAAATGTTTATTTTGTATCTTTAGTATCATCCGTTCATGACGAGGGACTGGAACTAGCCAAGAAATATGACATCGAACCAATCACAATGGACGTTGCAAAATCTCAAGATCGTTTACAGAAATTAGTCAGCGAAAACGATTTGGTCATCAGGTATAGAATGAACTCCTTGCAATTTTCCACTGATCTCTGATATAAAATGAAGTGTGTGAAAGTGGTCCAGTTTTAGAGCTGACTTGTTTTGTTTTCAATTCTGGTCGTCAAAAGCGCGATCCGAATATTTTGAAATTCGAAAGTTCGAAAACCCACGGTAAATAAGAAAAAAATGGTGGACTAATCGACTTCAAAACTGGACACACTTTCACGGGAAATCTGTAAGCAGTTAGCTTCTTTAGTGTGTAAAGGAATTTGATATCTGTGCTATTTTCCCAAGTATAAATGAAAGGAGCGTCGCAAGCAGAAATTTATCCATTTGATCGGATCATTTATTTCTTTTGAATTTTCCTTTTCGTATAAAAGTAGTGATTAGGAAGATTCTTTTTAAAAAGGACACTCAGTTTCGTGATCAATTCTGTTGCAACTGTGATAATGATTCACCGATTTCATCTTTTTAGTTTATTACCATACACGATGCACCCTATGGTGGCCAACATGTGTATCGAGAATAAGAAGAATATGTTGACTGCAAGTTACGTCACTCCAGAAATGAAAGAGCTCGGTGAAAAGTACGTTTCCTTCTTAATACAAGTCAAACTGCGCTTTTTTTAACTCGTATCTAGAGGTATTAATCCATTAAAATGTAACTGGCATCAAATACGAGCAGATTACTAATTTTTTTTTTTTCTTTGTTAACAATGGACATTTGAGATTTGACCAATTTAATTTTATGAAAGTTCATCCACTCTGCTTAAACCATGCTCTACTCTTAAGGGATGTTTCGAATGTGAAAGTGATCTCTTACGGAGCCATGGACTATTAGAGTCAATACGTTTTATGCGTGGAGTAATCAGAATCTGCTAGCAGATCAAATCTAAATAAAAAATGGTCTAAATATAAATTCAGTTTACGTTTACGCTCATTCAACGGACCTTACGAACTTTAGATGGACGTCATTTTGACGCCGTGTCCCTTTTAAGTAAGAAGTGAAAATATTCAACACCTTAATCGTAAAAAACCATGTCCTGTTACCACATTGCTTGATTTCTGTTCACTGTTGTTCTCTCCCTTACAGAGCTGAAGCTGCTGGAATAACGATCTTCCAAGAGATTGGTTTGGACCCTGGAATTGACCATCTGTTAGCAATGAATTGTTTTGATAGTGTAGCCGAATCTGGCGGAAAGGTATAATAATAGCCGCTCTAAACCGCAATCAAACTTTTCGAGTATTGCTTCATACGCTAGTTTAGACGTATAGAGATGTGAATCGCAATAATCTATCCAAATGTGATGTTAATGGTTTTTAAAAAATCCCATTTTTTGAACATTTCGTTCAAAGAGTGTTTTTCAATTATTTTCTCAGGTTGTCGGCTACAAATCATACTGCGGTGGTCTACCAGCTCCCGAAGATGCCGCTAACCCGCTCAGATATAAATTCAGGTACGTGTGCCGAGCCGGCTTATGTCGATTACCTTTAAAAGGGGAAAACTTGGTCGTGTTTAAATGTTCGTCAGTTATTTTGACAAAAACTTGGTCACTTTTGTGAAAATCTTTGTAACAGCTCTCTTGAAGTTGAAAAAGGTTTTTTGCCGGGAACTTCGTCACTTGCTTGACAATTTCGTCATTTTTTCCTGATCAATTTTGCCCTTTAAAGTACCCTATTTCCGAGACTGGCTGGCTAGGTTAGAATAAAGTTAGAATAGAATGAATAGCAAGTTAGCTGAGTCATAAAGTGTTTCAAAAGACAAGTCGACTGTAATCACATCGAATTTTCATTTTTAGCAATTGGCTTACGTTTACTCTGAGGCGGTCAAAGCAAGTATATTAGTTTGTTTGTTAGCTCAGCTTATCCTGATTCTTTTTTTTAGTCAGCAATTTTCATTGTGTGGTTTGTCTACCTATTTAATAGGTGGTTAAGGAGGTCTTTCCTAATGAACTTTCACTTTCGTTTTGTAGTTGGTCACCGCGCGGTGCATTGCTGACTGCTTTGAATGGTGCACGATATTTGAAAGATGGAGAGGTATTGATTTATAATATAATAAAGAGTCCACACATTATCTAAGTTTCAAACTCAGAGTTTCATGGTGCTCAGGCACCAATCATCAGTGAAATGAGATACGCTAGAAAATAAAATACAATATTTTGTCTTCAAAAAAATGTTTTTGACGTCACATTCGAACGTCATCACATGGTTCAAAGATATTAAGCTGAAATTTTCGTCTGTGCCTACATTTGCCAATAATTTATGTATGGATTTACACGCTTTTTTATTAATACTAGTCAATGGTATACCATTTATTCGATTTGGAGCATTGGCTCGAAAATATAAACAAAACAAATAATCAGTAGTACGTAGTACACACTTAAAGCGAATCAAGTTTAATATGGAGTTGTGTCATTGCTGAGGATTGTTGTAATATTGTTCTTAGGGTTTGGCCAACAATTAGGGCCCTAATGAGAATTGTTATAATGTAATTTATTTTGTTTCAAATTATTTTAAACCAACACGTGGCTCTTAGTACAGTACGATAATTCTTCTTCTGTCTTTTGGGTGCGCGTTTTTACTTGCAAGGTTTCATTAAACATAGCTTTCAACTAAAGCTTGAAATTTCTAGAATTTTCTTCTTCTTTTCTTCAGATTGTAGAGATTCAACCAGGATCACTGATGGAAAACACGTCTGCTTTTGAAGCATACCCTGGCTTTAATTTGGAAGGTTATCCAAATCGTGATTCTACAAATTATGCAGAAAAGTATGGACTGAAAGACGTCAAAACTATGATCAGAGGGACTTTACGATACAAGGTAATGGTGTTTTTTGTAACCTTCATTGACAACGGTTAAGTAATTTTTCTTTCTTTCTGACAGATATTTCTCTATAATTGTAGAAGAAAAGATTTTTGATCAACTTAGAGTAGAGAATGGTGCTTTTGCCTGATTTCATTTAAAAGTGTCTATGTATTGACCTGCAACCACCTCCTTAGTTTGGCTTATGTCTATGAGTGTGGTCGCTCCATTCATTACTTTCTTTTACTTACTTACTATTAACTGCTTTTATTTTGGTTTTTAGAAGATTTTCATTTTGAGACCTCCGCCAATGTGTTCTTGATTTATTCGTTTTATAGTTTGTTGATAATGACAACTGGGAGATTTTATAAACTAAAACTAAAGAATGATTTTAACGATCATGGAACCGACTCAATGCTGTTAACATGCTTGATTGTAGCTAAATTTGATTCGTTTTTTCTTTCGTTTTCAGGATTTTTCAGACGCTATGCTAGCGATTCATCGTTTAGGATTTTTAGATATGAGCCAAAAACAAGGATTTGAAGAAGGAAATTCAACTACTTGGGTAAGACCTTTTTTGAAATTATTAATGTTGGGTTTTCTCGGATTCGCTTGCCAAAAGGTAATTTTGTTCGTATATGTACATTTTATTAAGAGATGGTTATACAAATGGCTTTGATTCGGTTCGCTGAAGTGAAGTCTTCTTATGAAGACTGGTTCAGTCGAGTTTCCAAAAGTGCTGAAATCTGCTCTCAACCTCTGTTTCGGGTTCAGAATTTCATAATTACAGATTCAAATGAGAAACTGTATGCCAAAGATCTCCCGGGGATTCAAGAGCTAAATATGCTCTTGAATCCCCTGAGTGATCTTTTTAACGAATTACATTTTCAGCTGAGTGTCGTTTTGCTTGTTGGTTCAAACATTCTGTCTTTTGGAAATCTTTTGCCCATTTCGCTTCCCAAAATCGCTGACATCGACTTTAAATACCGGATGCGCCACAAAATAGTTTCTCTCTTTGAAACTAATTTTCTTGAAATCTAAAAATTTTAAAAGAACCATTCCTATTTTTTACCCATCAAAATTTAAGTTTATCTTCCTTCTTTCCAATAAAACAGGAATGGTTTTTTATAATTTTTTAGATATTGAGAAAATAAGTTTTACAGAGAAACTTTTTTTTGCGGCGCAGTATTTGTTGCGGGTTTTGAGATTTGGATGATCACATTGATTGGTAATATTTTTCGTTTACGTTCCAGGGAACATTGATGAACCAATTACTGGGTACGAACAATTTGGAGGGTGACAATTTGGAGATCATTGTCAATGACATCATTAATAACAACAGTGTCGCGTTGAAAGCTATCAAAGAGTAAGTGCTTTATGAGTCCTTTATTTTTGAATTTTATCATTTCCTAAATGTTTTTTTAAGCCTAGGCAAGCTCTTGTTTAGACGGTCCACTTTTCGCCCTGCCTATTCTAATTGTAATTAAAGTGGGCATAAAGTATGCTGTCTTAAGTCAATGCATTGCCCTCTTTTGACGTCAGTGCAATGTTTCCACCCTTTTCAAGCAAAGATTTTAACTCCAACTTTGTGCCCACTTTTTGCCTACTCAAACAATTAGAATAGGCAGGGCAAAAAGTGGGCCGTCTAAACTAGAGCTAAAGAACTTTTTAAGTGTCGTTAAAATAGTGAAGTGCAACGTTGATTTATAGACCATTTAACACCTTCTCTTATCTGTTAGATTGGGATTATTATCCAACGACATTGAAGTGATCACCAAAGGATCGCCATTAGATACACTTTCAGCATATCTCGCCAGCACCCTGGTTTACGGTAAGAATATTGTCTCATTATCGGCCGCGTATCAGTGGCGGCCGCCCATTTTAAAGCTTAAAGAAATAGACCAAATCTCCTGAGCTTCTATTGGAAGTGACCTTTTTGTCTGATTTTTTTTCTGGCCTAAACCTAAAAGATTGGGTTGTTAAGATGGAGGAACGTAGTTATAATGTCTTCATGAGGTCTTTCTTTTATATTGACTCTATTCCTTTTTATTGCCAAATAAGTGGTTTAGTAGTATGATGATTGCTGACGTTAAATTCGAGGAATTGAAAGATTCGAATGCACGATAGCCTAATAAAGAATACAAGTTTGAATAATTTTCATGGTTATTCGTCAGTTTGTATTTTCTTCAGTGTATGTTATATTCACTATAAAATATTCACTGTATTTCTTTAATCTCCCTAGCACCTGGTGAACGCGACTTAGTCCTCTTGAACAACCAAATTGAAATCGAATGGGCAGACAAGAAAGAGATACGCGAGATTAGCCTGGTCGCTTATGGTGATCCCAAAGGCTATAGTGCCATGGCACGAACTGTTAGTGTGCCAGCTGCAATCGCTGCAAAAATGATCTTAGATGGTAAGACGAAATTTATTGTTAACTAATGAACATCTTCATACATAGATTATGTCATGAACATCATTTGCCTTATTTACGAAGTGATGATAGGGCAGCTTATTCTTAAAATCTGAAATGTACACTATATTAGTTGAAGTATGATCGCAAATCAGGATCCTGCCACAGGCACGACGCACCGGCCGTATCAATTTTTTTTTCAAAAAATCCTTACATTCCTCTCTTCGTCGGTAAAATGGATTAAATCTCCACATTCGCCGTACCAGCTTTTGTAGTGCCTGCTGTCAGGATCAATTGTCAATAAGTGAGCTATAGGTGATCCTCCTGATTTATGAAAGATCCGAATGTGGCTCTGTTAATGTATTGACTAATTTTACGTCACTTGCAACCAATCAGCTATTGGTTCCGAAGAAGACATAGCAATGGTGCATATCATAAATTATGTTTCCACGCATGACTATTTTCGAGTGCTGATTAAAGAAAGCACATCAAACCCATCGTACTTGTGGGGAGTTTGAGACCACCTTTTTAATAAGCAATTACTGGAGAAGTAATTTTTCCTCGTTGTTCTCTTCAAATTTTTGAGATTAGTACCCTATGACGCGATCATTGTATCTCTTGTTGATTGAGATGTTTTTAAGATGCGACTTTTTGAGCATATAATACAACTGTGTTTCTAATAAACAGCTCATTTTCTTTTTCTTTTTTTCCAGGTGAAATTTCAACTAAAGGTACAGTCGTTCCTCTACGCCGTGAATTCTATGATCCAATTCTGAAGAGATTGGAAACTGAAGGAATTAGTTACACTAGCAAATCCAAATTTTCATCTTAAGGCCCTGTTTACTTCATGTTCTAAAAATTGTAAATGATGTTATGGCTCGTAGTCACAGCAAGACAAGAATTATTCTTTGTATCGTAAAAAGGGATAATGCAAACGGACCCTTATAAACGTTTTAGGTTGGAAAAACTGACAATTTTTATCAAGTGATTTTTTTAATTACAGTACATAAGACTAGGTAGCAACTACCAAATTTTTTAAAATTTAGAACTATTTAATATTTTAGGACAAAATAGGATCTTTTATTTAATTTTTCATTATTTAATTGAAATTTTAGAAAAAATCATAATTTTGCGGAAATTTTTTTGTGAGAATGGTTTTGCGGAAATCTTCTGAAGTAATTTATTAGTGTGGAAAAAAGTTCCTAATTGCCCAAAAAGAGTTTTTGAGTTACATAATCAAGTTTTAGGATTTCCCCAATGTTAATTAGAATCCCCGAAGTTTAATTATTGTCCCCAAAAATTTTTATTTAGTCTTCATTTTTTGTTATTTTCAAATTTTGTAGATTTGATATTTTCTTATTTATTTTGTTGTTTTTTTGAAATAATGGAAATAAGTTTGTTGACGTGTTCGCGTTATAAGATAAACAATACGGCAAAATTATTTTTCATTTGGGTTTTCAAATACACGTTTTTTTATAAGAACATCCAAACTTTTGGAGTTTTAAGTCCAAAAGATTCTAATTTCGCCACTATGTAAGTATTTTTGTGCTATTTCCTAAGAAATAGGGTGTTTTAGAGTCCACAAAGCCTTAAAATGTTCTTAACATGTTCTTAATATTTTTACCATCGAAGCCTCTTGTTCTTATATAGTATATTCTTATAAAAAACTTGTATCGGAAATTCGTTATTATTTCGCACTCCTTTAACAAAAAATAATCAACCGCTATTAATTATACCTTTAGGGATAGATATAGATTTCTTTTTTCTTCTTTAATGAAATATTTTATTAGTTTATCCTAAATCTTAGTTGTAACTCCTTTTTGCTTTTTAAGTTCCATGGTTTGAAGCCAAAACATCACAGCTTGCATAACTGACTAGATATCAACTTTTGAATCTAGTTCAAGGTTTACTCAGCGCAACTGGATCAATAAAGGTTTGTCATTAATCTTGAGTAACTTTTCCTTGAAGAAATATCGCCATTCGTTTTTCATGGATATGTATTTATTTGATTTTCCCTTTTTTCCAGGAGCATAATAATTATTCAAAATTAAAAGAAGCCTGGTGTTTGGGTACTTTGTTCATAAAGTGAATATCACTGGCAGAAGCAAAAGGTTTGTGATTTTTTTCTTTGTTTCTTTTTATTAATTTCGTTTTCCTCCAAAAAGGTTCCTTTTTGGGATTTCGAACAAGAGTAATTTTAGCGTATATTAGCGAGTCAGGAAAATCTTGATTTTTTTTGGATTTATTTTAGCGAATCACGATTTCAAAAAATTTCGCGTGGATAAATTTTAGCGAATACTTGTCTGAGAAAATTTCGCGTGGATTAATTTTAGCGAATCGCCATTTCCAAATAACTTTTTGAGATGTATTTTGGTGAAAGTTCGAGATATAACGGAGGTTCGAGATAAGCGTGTGTTTTTAAGCCTACATTTTCTTACAAAATTCTAGGGACCGACAAAAATAAATATCTTTATTAGTTTTCGCAAAAATCGTAAAAAAAAAGAAGAAAAAAACTGGATTTATTTTAGCGAGTTGCGTTTTTGAAAAATTTAGCGCAGATAAATTTTAGCGATCTGTCGATTCGGCGTGTTTTAGCGAGATTAATTTTAGCGAAAATAGGGAAAACTCGCTAAAACGCTAAAATTAGTCTCGCTAAAATTTCTACGATTAAAGTAGCTGTTATTCTGCTATTTCTCCAGTTTAGCTAAAATCTTATACAATGATTGTCATTCTGTCTGACTCCTTAGGAGGATTTTGAATCGTATTCCCTTTATGCTCGAGTTAGGAATGTTGTGATATTCTTATTTTGCTCAGAATTTCAATTATTTTTGTTGAAGAATTCAACTTTTGAAAATTGTACATTTTTTAGGAAATTTTTTCTCACAGTTTTGCCCGTAGCATAACGGGTCCTAAGGAATAGCCCTATACTAGTAGTCCAGAAACTTCAAAAAGGGTTGTGAACGTGCTTTTTACATTGCTGAAGTAGAACAAAGAATAGTGAGGCATAAAAACAATTTTTAAATCCTTCGGATGGCCCAGTCGGAGAGGGGAGGGCTGAACCCATAACCTTTATCATTTTAATGCTATAGTTGCCGGTTAAACGGAGTAAAAGTACTACAGTACTTAAAAGTACTACAGCTAAAACATGATATTTTTCATTCCTCAAACAAGGAATTTTTTTCCCTTTTCAAAGGCCCACAAAAATTCATGTCTCTATTGTTCAACATAATTATCAAAGTCAACAAAATTAAGGCCAAAAGGAGGGGTGATCGTGTGTAGAAAAACAGAGCCTTACAAATAATAGAGGGAACATGGCTAATTTTCTTTTATTTTCTTGACTTATTTTCTAAAAAGAGTGAATTTCTTTATATTTCTTTCATTCCCTTCTTGAAGGGATATCGACTTTTATCATTTGGACGCTACAGGCTTTTTGTGTTTTTGCTTTTTGTTCCTTTTCTGTAGTACTAGTGATTATGCAAGCTCGGCCTTTTGGAAAGAAAGTGCTATGTGCGTAGGTATAGTCTAGTTGCTCAAAACAATTTCATGAAATCAATAAAGAAACAGGTGTAGTGTGTGGAAGATTGATTTTGATTGCTTAGTTGGGTTGTTTTGATTAGTACTAGTAATCGTATGGTTTGGAGTGCAATTAACGATTAATCACGAGTAACAAAGGAGAAAATAGTAATTTGCACAAGTCCGAAGGACAAGTGCAAATTACGGTATTTTCTCTAATTTACACGACAGGTTCTTTTTGTTTAGTCGTATTATTCTTATAAAGAAAGGAGCTTATAAGTTAAAATGACGGTTCATTTTGTTTCGGGAAAAAAGAACCTTTAGTTAGTCTGAATCGCAGACTTCTACAAAACCCCAGATATCTATAAGCAGCACGAATCTGTGAATGCCACAGCAGCCTAACCTTCAGTGTTCTAAAATTTGTGAATCTCTTTACTCAAAAACGTAAGAGAACCAACATTTATCCGTCGTTTAGTCGTCTCCAGAAACTAATGATATGGTTTTTTCTTTGTTCTCAAATTTAGAGAACAGTCGATAGAAGTGTGTGAACTCAACCTATGCTATTGGGATATTCGGAGCTATTCGGACCCAGTGTCAAAAAGCTCCCTCAGCAACACTGAGGGAGTGAGGAAATATTGGAGGGAGGGGTGGACAACCAATTATGTCCAAAATTGTACCAAGCCTGATTTTATGTTAACATGCATCCCGCGCGCAGAAAGCTATTCAAAAAGTAGCCTGGAAACTATGCCATACACGTCTTTTTATAAGAATACGCTTTACAAGAATGTCCATGATGAAAATGGCCAAAAAATTAAGAATAATGCTAAGAATATCGCCATCATGGAATTTTGCTACTCAAGCTAAGAATGCCATTTTAGAGCATTTTCGATTATAAATTGTGAATTACCCCCAAGACGCCAAGTAAGGCTCACTTCTTTCACAAAAATACCATTTTATGCTTGAGACTTATGTACTAAATGTTAAATCTAGTCTGAATTAGGATCCTAACCTAACAATGGTGTAAGATATTTTAAGATGATTTTCCCAAAAAAGTTAAGAATATCCATGATGAAATGGATTTACACCATTCTTATAAAAAAAGCGTGTAACCAGTTTGTTGAATCTTTTGAAAATTTGATTGACGATGAATTCAGCAAAATGTTTTGATCACCATGGTGCATTTTCTTAGTTTTAGTCGAGGCGAACCTCTTGCTTTTGAGATTTCATAGGAGGGAAAAACTATAACAGCGGTTTTGAATTCGCGTACGTACTCTTCAAAAAAGATAAGAAAAAAATATCAAAGCAAAGAAAATATTTGATATCAAGATGGAGATATATTTCAAGATTTTCGACCATATTGTGATAAAAAATGGTATTTTTTTATGCTTTTATTTTTCCCTTTGAGTTCCTTTTGGTTCACCAACCCTTTGCTGGAGGTTTTTTAATTTTGTTTCTTGAAGAAAAAACTTGTCCTGGTTTGATTCTTTATTTATGAGTTGACTTGAGTGGGTCAAATTATTTTTCAAGAGTTGCCTAAAAGTGAAATTCTCTACTTCCGACATTGGGTACCTAAGATATACCAAAACTTTTGGCAGTCTGTACATTTATTGAGAAATGATAAAAAGTAATAACCCGTTTGAAAGATAATTTAAAGTTGATCAATTGAAATTTTTATAACGCTTTCACGAAAATTGAAAGTTAGTATGAAAAACGAAGAAAACATTTCCAATCTCTAGGGAGATATGTGCTAGGGATAGCAGATGTTTGTCTAATCAATACGTTTCAAAATTCCGACTTCTTGTTACTGTGACTAAAATTTTGTGCAGAAATAGTGACGCTTAGTGAGTATATAAGGTATACTGATAGAAAAGTGACTCCCTTAGTGAAATTTTCTTAGAAAAGTTTTTCACCTTGCAAGATTACAATGACATTTTGAAATTTTGTTTATCTTACACTATTCAGAGGGACTTTGGCGGAGGAATATGAACATTAAAAAACATCGTCAACGCACCCGTTTTTGCGGATGGTGTATTCCGCCTAAAATTCGAAATCCAATGGAGAAAGATAGCATCAAAGTAGTATCCTTTTATGTTTTTATTAGATAAATTTTCAATATAATAAACCTCCTTTCTCTCCGTAGATTAATTAGCCTCCTGTGTTGCACACTATCTTTTTAAAGACCAACTTAGGCCATGAAAATTAACCAAAACCTTAGAATAAAATTCAGTTAAAAATATACAAACTTGCAACAGAGGGTGGGTAGGAATTTACTGGTTCTTATAAAAAGATGTTCTATTCTTTATGGATTAGTAACAACCTACGCACTAGAAGATGTTTCTTTTTTTCCTACTTTGATCAATTTTTATAATTTAATTTTCATTTTTCTCCTTTTCCCCTACCACCACACCTAAATGCCATCTTATCGTGTTTGAAATGCAAAGTCCCATTTTTATTATGTGAAGTAAGGGATAGATTTCAATTTTGAAACTCAAATTTCGAAATCAAAGACATTGAAAATAATAAAAAATAATTCTACATTTTCAATTGTGGATAGCTGGGCATGAAACCATAGTTCGTATAAAAAACTCTGGTCTGGAAGCTTATTGTTTTATCTTTTTGTTAGTTTTATCAAAAGATAAAAATCGATTTGCTCGGTTTTTAATCACGTTACCAAGTACTCCTCTTGGTATTGGTTTAAGATTTAATCACGTGATCAAAAAGCGAGCAAAAACAAACTAATTTCTCAAAGGAATGAGAAACGGCAGTCATTCCAGTTGATAGTTTGACGTCACGTTGTACGAGAGAGTGTTGTTTGTATGATTTCTACTCATATCTTTGCTTACGGTGAACAGTTTATCTTCCCTTGAATTTCAACCTGTGTAGACAAACTGCAAGAATTTAATCGCACATGTCTCAATCATATTACTATTCAAAAAATCGAAGATGGAGACCATGTAAAGCTTAATAGTCCGGCGGCGATCCAGGATCACCCTTACAATTAGTAAATATGGGTTTTTATTTTATTTTCCCATCATATAGTCCCTTGGGACCCCAAAACCAGTTTTTGCCAAGCTGGCAAAGCCGGGAAAAATTTTTTATGGGGGCTTGAAGGGGGTAGGGTCATTTTAGCCTGGGGGTCCTTAGAAAGTCGATTTTTGAAGTTCTTATTTAGCTAAAACTGATTGTGCCATCAGATAGAGCTTGAAGAGTAGATCTCCAGAATGGGGTCATTTGTCTCATTTGGCGGACTTAGTACCCCGGAATTGGCTGATACGTATTCAAAAATGCAATATTTTATGCTGACGTCAGCATTTTTGAGAGAATTTCCAGCGAAAGATACCAATTTTAACAGATGCGTCTCGAAGTGTACTATCGATTAGAGGGGTCATTTATAGGGTTTCCTAGGCTAGATCATGAGATATTTGAGTTTGAAATTTTGCTGACTCAGCGTTTTTCAACGTTTTTGGCCCTTTTATATACATATACCCACATATATATATACACGCATATATCTAAAGTCTATTAGCCTCCGTCTCAGAACGCGGTCAGAAGATTTTGCGGATAATTTCACAGCGAAAATGCATCCAGTGAAATGGGAGTAATGTATCATGATTCAAGTCGACTGACATAATTATACACATAATACATGTTACAAGTTCTGCCTACGGATTCTCAAGCTCAGCTATTATAAAACTATTACATATTAGTAACCGACCCGACTGACCAATGTTATGTAGCAGGTTGAAACATGAGTTTCTACTGGAAAGATGCAGTTTGTTTTCAAGTTAAATCTTCAAAATAAAGTAAACTGTGTAGGTTTCTTTACTTCCAAACAACCTACCAATAGTTTTGGAACACTCCATAATAAAGGAAGATGGCTCTTCTTGTGGATTGGCTTTCTGATACCCCATATAAACACGATGTGACATGAAAGTGAAGAGACATGATTTGTTGGTTTTTGTTTGATTTGTTGACTCATATATCTCATGGCAAACAGGCAAATGGGATAGCAAATGACATTTCATGTATTGCTTGGCTCTACATATGATAGCTCTATCTTTGAACACCTCCAGAATGTTGAAAAAAGCATTTTACGAGATAAGTTTCAATATTATAATTTTCATGGAAATTTTTAATCGCCAGATTTGGCTTGGCGTCAGTTTTGTTTGGTTGATGTTTGGTATTGTGATCATTAAAAGCAATGAAATGCCACACAGTCACTCTACACATGATGCCTCCAGCCATGATTGGTATCAGAATGTTGGAAAAAAACATTTTACGAGAAATTGTTGATAGAAATTATATTGACTTATTTTTACAATTTTGGCGGTGTGGGTTTAGTTGGTTGATAATGTTTACACTGTGGGATAGTTTTCAAAAAACTGTTATATTGATTGTTGTTTGTTGGAATTGATTACCAAAAAAAAAGAGAACCTTTTTTGATAAATACTTTATTTTTTTCATGAATCGAAAAAACCGTGGATCTTAGTATGTCTTGTAGTAACACCAATGCAGTGTCTGTTTTCAAATTTTGAAGGCTTTATACCTACTGAATCTGTGAATTGAAGCTCTGACTAGCTCTAAGTTTAAAACTTTGAGCCATGTTTTTTTCTTTGTTGCTATTATGTATTAAAGATAGATTTTTAAATTCTCGTAATGTAAATTTATGGTAAAGTTTTAGTTTTTGAGTTTAGTTCATCAGTAGTACATACAGTAGTATTTTTTCAGTAATCCTTTCTTGTAAATATAGTAACATTAACTCGCTGCCCTCATTATATTCAAATTTGTATTTTTTTAGGACTGATAAGTACATATTTTTAAACATCAAAACAAAGCAAACAACATACCAGTTCTTTCTGGACAAATATATATGTATACTTTATTGTCTGATTGTGTGCTTTGAGTTCTATTTTAATCAACCCTCTCAACTGCTGATCTTTCAACTATCATTTAGGAGTATAGAATGGGCTTCCATAGTACCATTTTCTCTAAGTATTTTGTGCAAATTTTCAACAAAGAAGTAGACTTCTTGACTGTCCTTGTCCCTTATGTTAAAGTTGTTCTGATGGAGGACATTGCTATTTTTGGTAGCCTTCACATATCAATAAGGAGCTTTGGTGTAAATGTTTTTTCTGATGAAATCATACTAATCTGAAACTATTAGGCCTTTATGAACTTTCTAGAACAATAATTTTGCTCTAATCTTGAGAAACACTGGAAAAATAGGTTAGCATTCCCTGCCATAATTTCACAGATTTCCTCTGCTTTCTGCTTGAAAACGCTGTCGCATAGCCGGCAGTGGTCGAATTGAAGTTTGGCAAGATAATATGTGAGTTGACAAAGCAACGATTTGTAACTTTTACTGATTCTTGAGCGTAGCGTTCAAACTGAAATACAAAATTGAATGACTAATAAATAAACTGAAAATATGACAATGCGTGAAAATGACTAAGTATGAAAAATTGACTAAGTGTTGAGCTCATATTGATTGATTAAGCAAAAAGTAATTGGAAAAATAAGGCTTGATTGAATAATTGAAATTGAAAAAGTTTGAGTAACTAAAAACTAAAAAATGAAAAAATCCAAGATGGCCGCCAGGACCATGTGCTGAGCTAAACCTAAAGTGACTTGAGGCAAAGACACACCTGGATGAAAACAAAAGGGATGAGAACAAAAGCAAAGCAAACAAGAAAGCTTACCAGCTGCCATATGGAATCTTGCTGAGAGTGAGTGAATCAAATATGGCTATACTGATAGCTGAGTGAACATTCAAAAGAATTCTTTGACATGTAAATCAAATTTAATGTTTGAGTAGTGACATCCTGACTTGACCAATGTCAGATGTCAACTGACTATGCTCAAAAAGTGGGTGGTCAAAAAAGTGAGGCATGACTGTGGTCTGGTGTGAAAAGTCACCAAATGTGCACCAAAAAGTGATGATGTCATCATGTCAAAATCAAAACAAATATGCTAACCTAAAAATGTAAACAAAGCTACCAAACCTACGAAATATGAAAATTATAATATAAAATGAAATTTCTGAGAAAATATATTGAATTTATCTTACACGAAAACGAAAGTGAAACTGTGAAAACGTCCGCAAATTCGGGCCCAGTCTTCTTCCGAGACGGAGGCTAATTCACAATAAGTGTGCACTCTTTTTTCATTTACCTATAACTTTTGAAGGAATTCTTCAATCTTTATAAATTTGGTATCATTGGAAAGATATTAGTGAGTGGATCCATTTGAAATAAAAAAATCTTTAAACAAATTCCAAAAATGAAGATGAAAATGAAGAAGAAAAAAATGAAGATCTTGTAGAAAGGTGCTATAACTATCATTTTCGTTGAAGTGAATCCTTGATTATCGAACATCATCACTGTGAAAAGATTTCTCAAAAATAATCATTCAGTCAAAAGATATCAAGCAAAGTTATAAGCTGATTGACGTCTAAAAACGCTGTTTTCTGCTGTTTTTTGGGGTCAATCACTTATTAACTTTGTATCATAACTTTATATTGAATAAATATTTTAGTGAAATTTCTTCACAGTGATGATCTCCTAAGATCAAAGAATCTTTCTCCAGTGAAAATGAAAGTTATAGCACTTCTCTACAAGATCTTCATTTTTTTCTTCTTCATTTTCATCTTCGTTTTTAGAATTTTTTTAAAGACTTTTTTATTTCAAATTGTTCCACTCACAAATATCTCTCCAACAATACCAAATTTATAAAGATTGAAGAATTCCTTCAAAAGTTATAGGTAAAAGAAAAAAGAGTGCACACTTATCGTGAACAGACTTTAGTTTTTTTACGATTCAACTGATTTAAGTCCACTGTACACGCTTTTTTATAAGAACATCCAAAGATTTTGAAGCCTTCTGATGTTCTTAACTTTTTGGGTTTTAAGCCTAAAAATTTTTTTAAATGTTCTTATTTTAAACGCGTCCACATCAAGGAAAAGAAAAAGTTTCTTAATAAACATTGAGTTTCATGTATGAAATAAAGGTCCGAACCAAACGATTTGAATTCGAAATTTTCTTCAACCAGGGGGGGGAGGGGTGGGTTGAATGAAAAAGTACGTACTTACCAGAAGGTATAGCCATGTACGTACGCTTGCGTACAGGGGGAGGGGGTACTCGATTTTCGACATTTTAGTGCGTACGTACTATGTGGACGGCCCCATATCTAATTTCAGTACCCGTATTGTAAAAGTATAGCTGAATTTCTTGAATAGTTGTCCGCAATAAGGGTTCAAAAGTGCAAGAAATTTTTTTCTCTCTCAGTACTTTCTAAACGCTGGTAGATTTCAGAATTAAAGACATTAAACTCAAACTCTTGGTTCGAGTCACATTTTTATGGTTTTTGTTTTCTTTTTCAGATAAAGAACTCAACAACAAATATCGACATGACTAGTTTTATCAACAATACTACGGTTCGACCAATCACATCAAACCTAACGACACCATCTTTATTCTACGAACCGCCTCCTTATCCATGCATCTGGCCTCTGTTCCCGCCATATTCATTCACCAGTCTAACTCTTGCAATTTTGATCATAACATTGAATGGTTTTGTCGTTTACCTATTCTTTCGAAACAAAATTCTACGCTTGCTGCCAGGAAATTATATCTTAGCAAGTTTAGCGGTTAATGATCTCCTTAATGGTTTATTCCTTGTTTCCAAACTCTACCCGAATTTTTATCTCCATAATAATGACTGTTCGAATAATCAACAAAAGTTTTTGAAAGCCGAATTTCCAACAATAAGTAATACAATTTATCTTTTATTAATGTTATCTTCAATCCTTCATTTGGTGTTATTATCAACCGATCGACTGATATACATCATTCATGCTTTAACATATAACTCTATAGTCACCAAACGAAAGATGTTAAAAATCTTAGCAATCACTTGGTTACTTTGCGGTATCTTCGCTGCCCTTAAGTTCCTGTGGAGTCTCAAAAGTGGACCTTTAAATCCATATCGGAAATCAATCAAGATCTACGCTGCAATCACCATAGCTGTTTTATTCATCGGCCTTCCGTCTATAATTCTACTTATCCAGTCTATCATTATGGTGTTAATGGTACGCAGGCTAGACAATAAAAGTAGCCCGGATCCTAATAAACGAACGGGAGGTTGTAAAGCGTTTGTACTGTACATGTTTATGTATTTAAAGTTCATGGTTTTTGCGTACCCCTATCTGATTATCATGTTGATGTTTCAATTCGGTGCATTTGAGCCTCCTCTTATTGCACCGTCAATGAACGCCATTGTTATTTGTACCGTTATTCGGTTTGTACCTTGTCTCGTTAACCCATGTTTATACAGCTTACAAAATAAAGATTTTAGGAAAGTTATCAAGACTTATTTGAAATATTGTCGGAAAACGTCGCAGAGTTATGCAATGGTTAGGAAAACGGGAGCCTCGAATTATTTGGGGACACTCTCGCCTCAGACAAATCTTTATAAAATGAACGGTGATTCTACGGAAGAAAGTTTGGTCAATTTATGAAATGAAAACTCTTACATGATGAATTAAATAATAAACTACCTAACATCCAACAGTTGATTGATTGTAAGTTGTAAGTGGGTTTGTTGGCTGTTGGGTTTTGCCACTCGTTATTTAATATTTTTCAAATTTGAAGTCAAACAGTTGTACATTTATTAAAGTCAGTCTTGATATAATCTGCAGCGAAGACAAAAAAGGCCGTAACATTTGATAAAAGTCAAATTAGATAACGGTTTTGTGCTCGTTGAAGAAAAAGATTCGAAAAAAGTGAAAAATGGAAGATGAAAAATAAAGAAGAAAATCAAATTGTTGATCTTCATTTTTGTTCTGACACAACACACTCTTTAATCTTAGAACGTCATAAATGCGAATAATATTCTAAAAATATTTATTCGGTCAAAAAATACAGCCTAAACCTTGCCTTGGTTGACTTGAAAAAGAGCCCCTTTTGTAGTTTTTGAAGTCAACCAGTGATAAACTTTGGACTACATTTTTCGATGGAATAAATTTTTTGAATAATTCTTCACATTAATGATGTTGTAAGATCGAAGAAGTTGATTTACTTTCTTTAATTTCAATCTTCATTTTCAGATTTTTTTTTTCCAATTTTTGCTTTTCGATAATATTCCACTCTCCTTTTTATCTTTTCAACAAGCACAAAACGGCTTACTAATTTAAATCAAAAGTTACAGCTTTTTTGTCTCCATTACAGATTATATTGAGACAGACTTTAAAACGCCTTTAGAATTTAAGTGTGAATGTTATTTTTTTGTGAAACAGTCTTAACCTCCTAAAATTTGAAAATATTTCACAAAATTAGTAGCCCCCTAGAATGCTCAAAAGGATTTCTTTGAAATTATTTTCTGACTTTTGTAAAATTTAAAGATATTTTGTAAAACAGCCGCCATCTACCACATCCCTTTTGTCAGCTGGTTGAGATAAAAATAACGGACAAAATTCGATGAGGATCGATATTCCCTTTTTCAGCCTCGATGGGGATTAATATTCCCATGTTTTTTTATGGCTGGAGATTTGAATTTTCATTGTTTTCGAGCTAGAAAATTCAGTGGGCATATGGGAAAAATCGCACAATATTTTGCATTGAGGATTTACTTATCTGATTATTTTCGTTGGAGACAAAAATTATAGTTTAATTTTCCACCGGGGATGATATTTTGGCCAATTTTTCCCGTGGGAAGAGGTCTCAGTGGGCCTGTGAGAAAGGGGTTTGTAGTTTGTTGATTCACAAAATGAAATTTTTACAATTTGTGAATTTCAATGAATGAATGAAAGAAAGTTTTCCTTTCTCTCATCAATTCTGTAACAAAATATTGAAATCTTCTTTGAAAAGCTGACAGGTTCCTCAAAAAAATTACCGCGTTGTCTTGCACCAGACGGCATACGTTTTTTCGATCAAATACTTTGAACATTGTTAAGCCCTTTTGAAAACCAAGAACTAAATCCTGAAATGTTTAATCTTTACAATAGATAAAGGTTGCAAAGTGTAACTTGTGGTTCAAACTAAAATAAATGAACTGAATCAAATATCGGATGAGTCATAATTAGTACCCTTGTCTGCACGCTTTTTATAAGAATAGTGTACTTTGGATGAGGGTCAAGTATTCTTAAGAAAGTGCCAAAATTGAAATTGAAATATTCTTAACATGTTCTTACTTTTTTAGACCTGACTTTTTTACAAACATGAGAAATGATCAATTTGAGAGTTTTGGACTTTTGAGTGAACATTTGGTTTAAAATTACATTTCTTCCTCAAAGCTTCAATTTATCTTTAACAAAGGAAAGGGGGGGGGGGTACTTAGGCAAAATGGGTGCCGGGTATGTGCGAGCCATACCGTACCTTTTCTCATTCCTCAAAAGTCTCTCAAAGGGGTACAAATTCAAATGTTAGTCTCTGAAAGGGTCCCAAAATCACAAAAATCAAAAATTTCTCTCTCAAAGAGATTTCACAAAATTTGGTGAAAATCAAACCAAAATTTGGAAAAAATGGACCAAAATTTAGGAAAAAGTCTCTCAAAGGGTCCCAAAATCACCAAAATTTTGTCTCTCAAAGGGTCGATTTTCGATTTTCGGCTCGGACATACCCGTCACCTCGCAAACCTAGTACCCCCCCGGGCAAAGGAAGCAGTTTTTTCTGTTAACCAAATACAAAATGACTGTATTCTTTAGAAGATATTCTTATAAAAAAAGCGTGTACCTATATAAAAGCAAAATCAAAAACATCCAAACTTATTTCCGAAGAAGGTTCAAAGTTGAGGTTGGATTCAATCTTTAGACAAAACTTTTTCAACCTTTTTTGGAAAAGTCAATTTTGGAAAGAATATTTTGGGTAACTAACACAATGAAAAAGTCCAGCGTAAACTCACTGATCATGTTTTGGTTTCAATTTCTGATTTGCTTTTCGTATTTGATTGGACGCAATTCGGGGATAGCGAGTAACTCCATTATCATCTTACCGAACAATAAGAGTGCAGTAAGTATTTCAACGTTTTCACACCCCTGTCTCAGTGACTTCGTGAAGTTTGAAATCCACCAGGGTGGCAATGAAAATAGTTTCACCGGATTTGAATTTATTTGAGATCTCAAAAACTTTACTGGGACGAGAGCTTTTAACTCAATTTTCAAGATATGGAAAATCAACTTTCAAGCATTATCCCTAGAATTCAAAAATACTCACAAAACGATAAAAATAAGAACAAGTTAAGAACACTTTTAAGCTTCGTCTTCAAACTCAAAAAGTTAAGAACATTTTGGATGTTCTTATAACAAAAACGTGTATAACGTATATTCTGTAAAAGTCGTGGTCCAGTTGCAAATTTCATTTTATCCTTTTTTTTTATTATTAGGTGACGAAAATTTTGGCATTCTGTAAACACAACAAAGACTATTGTGATTCATTGTTTGGTGGTGTAACACGTGAGAAAATAATGGCAAATAGACGATTGCTATTGGATCAAAAATTGTCACATGAAAGAAATGAAGCTAATAAACGATCCTTATTGGATGATTATTGGTCACGTGATAAAAATGTACAGAACAAGCGATTTATATTGGTGGAGAAGTTTCATGATGACAAATCGAGGCACGGTCGTAGAAGAATCGGAAGAAAAGTTTTCTTGGATAGATAAAGACTTTGATCGATTCTAGTCGTGAATTTAATGTCAAAATTATGAGAGAATGAATACACAAATTTCCTATTAGCAGATTCATATAAAAGTCGCATGACAAAACGTCAAGTAAAGCTTTGATTGGCTGAAACATGCAAAGATTACCTCATACTTTGGTCATGTTGATAAAAATATGTTTATGTAAGCATTTCTAAGCCAGTCAGAGCTTTACTCGACGTTTTTTCGTGACTTTTTTATATGAATCTGCTAATAGGAAATGCGTGTATTCTTTATGTTCTACTACCGGGTGGTCCGAAAAAGTTTCCATAAGTTCAGAAATTTTAAGGAGTGACACAGATAAAATGTTAAAAATTCACCATGTAAAATTAATTTGAAGTCCACAACACAAATAGAAACTTTTTTTGGACCACCCAGTAAATATATGCTTTCTGAATAAGAAATTGATGCTAAATTTTGGCCAAAAACTAAAATAAAATCAAGAAATTTACGAGCCTAAAATGAGATCAAAAAATTGAATTATTTGAAATTATGAATGGCACTAAGGGCATGAAAAACACGAAAATTTCTAGAAAAATAATTCTAATGTTTTTTGAATTTTAAGCCTGTATTAACCTTAAAAAGGGCCCAGGAGAGTGAAAGTAAAAATTTTACTCTTCTATTTCAATCGATTTCTGAAATTATAATCAAGGGGTATAAAACTTAAAAAAAATCAAACATTTTATGTACACATGAAAGTATGAACAAAATAATACAATACGTAGTATCCACAATTTATAAATATCCTATATAAACGTAAAGATTAAATTTTCCGCTAAATTGTAAACTTTATATATAAAAATTTTCATTGAAATTTAGTGCCCAATTAGATTATTCATTTATAAATATTCTGTTGCAGAACAAAATTGTTTGCAGATGTGTCATATTTTTTCCACTAGAGTTTTCTTTACTAAGCATTCTTCAAAGGGCTTATCTGGCGAAGATCAGGGAAGGGTTTATATTTCAAGACTAAGAGTGGCATGGGCGGTTGTGTACGGACGGGCGGGTTTATGGGCGGCTTACTATCTTATGAACGGATAGGACGAGGTGTACTTTAACTTTTTTTAAAATTTGCTAGGAAAGGGAGCTGGAACTGGAGAGAGGGTTCTGCAATTTCATCTTTGATGTATCACACTTTACTTGATTTCTTGGCCATAAAGCAAAATAAGGGGTTTTGAAAGTATTTCAAAATTCATAAAATGGAGGAATGGAGGGTTTTTAGATCCGGAGTGGGGGAGGGGGCGTTGAGTCGATAAAATGAATCTTAGATTAGATTCATGGCTAACTACTCCTTTAATTACTTAAGGAATTCGATACCTTTCAATAGCCTGAAATCCGTTCCATTTTTCATGGACAGTGTTGTAGTGCTTTATGACCCTAGATCAATGACAAATACAAAGACACCCTCGACCGGTAGAATTTCACCTAATGATCGTCTAGAGGGAGGGGGTGTAGATATTCAATTCAACACCATAAAGAAAACAATGAAATCCATAGCCATACCAAAACAAGAAACTGATTTCAACATATCTAAAGTTGGTGACCGATACCACGTGATAAAGTAAAACACGAAATCTGGTAAAATCATGAAATAGAAAAAGACCAAAAACATCCAATATCTTTGTAAGCAAACCTCTTCTGCCCACAGAATCTCATTTGGTTCTAAAGGTCTACCTTTCACTATTAAACAAATGATTATTAGTAGAGTTAACATCAGGATAACGAAAGCTTCGATAATGACTATTAGTGTCACAACGTCTTTGAGAACGAGTAATAGCTCTTCCAGATCTGTCTTTTTCATCAAGAACTGCACCATCAATACGGGAGAATACATTACCATCATCAAAAACCATTGCATTGTCACACATTTATCTGATGCCCTCCGTGTTACCGTGACTCGAACCCAATGTGGTCGTACCACGACTGTCAAGGCACGTTGTATAGTAAATATCAGAACTGCATTTGTGATTAAATGTATTTGGCCAACGTACCAGAATAGAAAGACTTTAGCTTGGTAAGGTGTAAATTTGTCTTGATATATATCGAATATAGCTTTACCACATGAAGTTAATAAACAAACCACTCCAATACTAAATGATATAGAGAAGCTAACCGATCGATCACTCCATCTTTTGAGAATGTTTAAAACGACGATGAGGTTTGCGATACCACCGAAAGTATACATTGACGCTGTGACAAGTGTAGGATCCATGGCAGTTTGATTTTTCAGCATTTTATTGTGTGATGAAAATCTTCAGGAATCTTTTAGTTTTCAAATGGTTTCATTGTCTATATATTTTATTTCTAAATAGATAAAGAGAAAAATTGACAGTCAGAGCTCATTGACCTTTACAAACCCTGGATCAAGCCTGCATCCGCCATCTTTGAACAGAGTTTTTAGAAAATATGTGGTACCCTCATGAGGCCCCCCCCCAGCGGACCCTCAATTCACGCAATCACGCAATTTTTTTTCGAAATTCACGCATTCACGCAAATTTTCCTCGAGTTTCACGCAATAATCCGATTTTTCAGAAAATCGGGAAATTTTTGGGGAAAATCGGGGAAACATTGGAAAATCGGGAAAACTACCGATAATTGGTGGAAAAAAGGGAAAATTCACGTATTCACGCACAAAATAGCCCAGATTCACGCATTCACGCAATCAAAAAGTGGATTTTCACGTTCACGCAAGTTTTTTCAATTCACGCATTCACGCATTTCTTTTTCAATTTTCACGCATTCACGCAACCGAAAATGCCCATTCACGCATTCACGCAAACCGCTGGGGGGCCCCCTCATGGTAGCACTACTCGATGTGGGTCAATCTATAATTCAATGATTTGAAATTATTATATTTTGAAAATATTTCAACCCCATATTGAGTACTGTTTCAAAAAACTTCAATCAAAGATATTATTTGACCGGGTTTATGAAGGTCAGTGTTAGAACTTAGCTGGCTGACAACGCCTTTTCAACACTTATCTTTTATAGACGTTCTATGTTATGTACTAGATGAAAGTTTTATCATGGAAGCAGCTATATTTTAATTTATTCTAGACCCCTTATACATGTTGGTTCCACGTATTTTCATGATAGATCGATATTTTGTTCGAAAGAAACAGAAAGTACAAATTCAAGAATAGAGAGGTACTCATAATGACGGACAAGAAGCACTTCAACTCGTTTTTTCAATATTCTAAATTGATGCCAAAACTCTTTTTATATTGACATATATCCATAAAATTATAAACATAAAACCTCAATTTGGATTCCTGAATAGCAAAGAAGCTTTGCAATCCAAATTTTGATATCTTTAAATTCAGATACACTTCACGATTCTAAAGGACTGTTTTTTTCTAGAGTACTGTAGTAGTTTCCCCATTGAAAGGGGCTAGACCCGAAAACTCCTGGATGGGAAATGAAGTCACTTAATTATTTCCCATCCAAAACGCATGACCCCCGTGGTTTTCACATAAAAACCTATCGCCAGATTTCGAAAGATATACCACGTAAAAACAAAAAAAACACTAGATTTGATCAGTTAATTTAAATGCGGCGCAAATCTTAATTAAGGCTTCACTTTCTCTTGCTTGAGAAAGGTTGGGTTTTAAACTCAACGAATTTCCCATCACCCATGTGTAATAATAGTTTACGACTATTTCTATGAAAAAGAGGTTGTGAGAAGACTAAAGTTTCGTGAGATTGTTGAAATCAAATTATTAAGCCCAGTGGTAATATAAACTATGAACATATTTGTGTTTTCCCTTAAATTTACGACCCGATGGATCCAAAATTTATGATTTTTATAAAATATTTCTTTTTCGATATTGCAAAGTCCAAACTGAAAATTTAGAAATTTTCAAAATGACAATTTTGATTTAACAACGTCTTAATCAAGTTTCTGAAAACCAATCTCTTTTGAAAATAGTTCCATTCATGTATGGAATATGCTATCATGAAAATTTTAGAAAAACAGCTTAACTGAAACTGAAAATATTAAGCTTTAAAGGTATTTTTCTCCTATATTTTGCAAAAATAATACAGAATTTGCCTTTTTTGCTGATTCAGCGAAAATTTTTATATATAATGTTAATTTTTTGTGATAAACTATTAACTCAAGCTGATAGGAATGGAATTCCAAGATTTTTTGCTGTTTCTCATATTTAGAATTTTCGGTTTTATCAATGCTGATTCTAGGTCCCCAAAATACTGGTTGACCTTTAAGATGCTATATCTTTTATCCATCCTCTTAAGTCACAGATGTATCTGCATTTTCTGAAGGACATTAGGTTTAGAAAGTTTCCTATACCCCATTTTCATAACTTATTTTCAATATCCAAGGAGCTAGAGTGATTCATATGCAATTTTTATCTAATTTTGGTGTTGAAATATTTCCTTCAGACGCAAATATGTTATTTTGAATCAGTCTCAAACCATCAAAAACATGCTCTTTTGTAAGTATGACCATCATTCTTTCAAAATAAATAAAAATCGTCTAATTCTGACAAATCTACAGGTCAGAATCCTCATTTTAATCCCTACGTTTTGGGGGCCGTTTCCGTTTTGGGGGCCATATACTGTAATTCTAAAAAGGGCAAGCAGTAGTCAAGAAAATAGGAAACCCTGGAAAGCTAGACCCCTTAGTGGCTATTATGACAAAAAAGCTTAGCTTTATGTTCTGGTCATCAACAGTGTTAAGAACAAGTTAAGAGCATGTTAAGGCTTTGTAGACTCTAAAACACCCAATTTCTTTAAAAAAATACTCACACAATGGTGAAAATAAAGTCATCATCAGAAGGCTCCAAAAAGTTTGGGTGCTTTTATAAAAAAAACTTGTACAATAATCATAACGAGATATCAGGTAATAAATAAAACAACTACAATAGACCTTTTCATAAATAACGTCACGAACATCACTTGCCTCGTTTTGAAATTATTGCCATGGTGATTAACTCCCAGAGGATTTTATTAAAACTACTTTCTATTCATAAAAGAATCATTTAATGTCTCAAGGGACATAATCACCATGGTAATTACTTGAATCAATACGAGGCAAGTGTTGTTCGTGACGTAATTTATGAAAAGGTCTATTCGTCCCCTCTATTACTTTGTGCTAGACTAGAATTCTATACATTCATGACCAGCCTAGATCGCTTAGTACATTCGAGGCTTACCTGTAAGTCTCTTAAAAAACTAACATTTTGTACTTAAATCAAGGAAGAGGATGAATTCCGTAAGTTCTTATCTTCAATGATCTTTAGATTTCCATTTCAAAACGATAACTCTAGAGAGTCAAAGTAAGATAGAGAGGATACTCATTAAGTCCTGCCCCAAGTTTTAAGTAGTAAAGATTTGTTTTCGGCCCACGTAATGCTGTTTATCAAGAAACATAATCAGTTCCTCTAACTTTAATATTGTAAGACCTAAGGAGGTTCTGAAATTTCATCATTTTTTTATAAGCATTTTTATAAAGCTCGATACATTATCTTCAAACCTATACGTAGTTTTTTTTGAAAAGTTGAATCTGAATATGCTTATAAAGCGTTATGCGTACAAACGCGTGCATTCTTACAAGTATTTTAAAATTCAAAGCTGAAAATGATTATCCAAAAGTAATGGGCTTTTCCAGAAAAAACCGTATACCCCCTGTTGAGGAGGTCCATCCCATTGAGTTTCAAGCCGAAGGCTAGAGGTCAATCTCCTTGGTAGGATTTGAAGCCAACAAATCCTACCAAAGTTGCGCGGCCTTGAGCGACCCGCCAGGTTTTTACACAAATGACAGATTGAAACTAAAATTTACCGCTTAATTTCGAAAAATATATCACTCGAAAACAAAGGAATTGCTAGATTCAATCCGTCATCAAAAATACGGCGCATATTTTAAGGCTTCAATTTTTCTTGCCTGAGAAAGGTTAGAGATTGACCTCTAGCCCTTCGGGCTTGAAACTCAATGGTCCATCCCTCTGTGGCTGGAAATGCTGTAATCCCCTGGAATTCCAGGCAATTTCAGGTTTAAACCCCTCTGGAATTCTGAATTTTAGTAGGATTTGAAAAGCTACCCCTATGGAATTCCAGTTATTTTTGACAGATTTTTGTAACTCCCTATGGAGTTCCGCCACATATCAAACCTTACCCCCTTGGAACGGAAATGGACCTCCTCAACAGGAGGTACATGTTTTTTTTTTTATAAGCAAGTGTATGCCCCTTGGTCAGGCTCGTGTATGCTTAAGTTCTCAAAGCATCCAGGCATAGTTTATGCTTATTACATGCTTAAGAATTATGCTTATGATTCACCCCGAGCCAAGTTTTTTAATGAAATTTCAGAAATTTTGTAAAAAATTTGTTCAGATTTTGGGAGCAGTGGAATGTAGCTAGCCGTGGAATGTCTTATTTTTTACTTGACCTCTACCAAACCAGATAAAAATGAAACAAAAAAAGAAAAAAATGACCACTTGAAAAATATGTTAGGCTGACATATATGCTCATGTTATGCTTAGGAATTCTGCAAATCTGAGCCTTCATATGCTTATAAGCGTTATGCTTATAAAAAAAAAAACATGTATACGTTTTTTTTCTGGAAAAGCCCAATGAAAACCAAAGCACTTAGAGAATTGGGATATTATATCCGCGTAGGCCTTATTACGAATTAGTAGGTAGAAACTAATTAAGATTTTTTTCCGATTTTCCATTTTCATTAATTTTCCCCTTTTTCATGTCTCGGTCAAGTGAAACATAATCTCTATCACGCAATCAAGCAAGAGATTTGCAATGATTTTTGTAATGAAAAGGGAACTTTAAGACAAGGCAAAGCTTTGTAAATTGATGTAAGTCGACGTAATGTTCGCAATCATTCTTTAGAGATGTGAAAGAAATTAATAGGTTGGAATCTCTTAGCCTGTACCCCAGACTAACACGGCTTTCTCGATACCATGCTTTCCATTAGCCTCCAACACCAAAAGAAACTGTAAAAGTTAAAGAATTCTAAGCCTTCAAACTTATAATAAAGATTGTCTTTTATGTACTGTCAGTTCACATACTTGCTTCAAAACTTTTCGAAAGCTAAAACGTTAACTATATCAAAAAAATTATCAAAAACTTTCAACATACCTTCTCTTTTGTATTTTTACAGGAAAATAACTTCTTAGAACTTTTTAACGACGTCATTTTGATATATAAAAAGGAATAGTGTCACCATCAACTTAAAAACTGATAATCTCAGATTACAAAAAGCAATAATGTACGAAGACAAAAAATATTTGAAAGGTACAGAGTGTTTAATTTTGTGCTAGGTGAGCATTTTGAAATTCTCGCTTTTCTTTTCTACATTTTTAAGATTAAGTGCATAAATTAAGAGTCCACATATGAGCCCCCCCCCCCAGCGGTTTGCATGATGGCGTGATTGGGACGTTTTTCTTGCGTGATGGCGTGATTAGAGATTTTTTTTTGGCTTGATCAAGATTTTGGCGTGATGCGTGATAGGGCAAAAATTTGAGGCGTGATGCGTGATTTGGGCTATTTTTCGCTATTTTTTGCGTGATGACAAATTTTAGCGATTTTCGTAATGCGTGATAGGGAAATTTTTTTTGCGTGATGGCGTGATTAGGGGTGCCGCTGGGGGGCCTCACATATTTTGATACATTGCTCTTGAGAGATAAATTTAAATAAAGCTCGTTGGAAAGATAATTTCAAGTTGATTAAGCCTAAATTTCCTTTTCTCCATCAAAGTCTTCAGCTTCGGCTCTTGATTTGTAGTCCTGAGTAAACCCTCCAATATGTCAAACTATTTTCCGAAATTGAAATTATTAAATTATTTAAATTATTTCTTAAAATAGGTTCTTACATGGTTCTTACGTTGGAATTCTATTAAGAACTTGTAACTTTTGCTCAGTACAATAGAGAGAATCCTCAAGATGCCAAATAATATCTCAAGCCATCTTCAAGTATCCCCCCCCAAATAAAGAGAAGGAATGGCAATCGCTTGCTCAAAGCTCGTGTTATCGATAACAGACGACTAATTTTTAACTTACTTATACTACTGATAAATTGATACGATCAAAGTTTCTTGAAATGACCTTAGTTCATTTTACTTCCTCTTCGAAAAATCCTCTTTCCGATTTCCATATCCACATCAACACCATATCAACAAAAATCTCAAAAAGGAGGAAAAGCTATCAAAATGAGCTTCAAAAGAAAAACATATCACATTTATAAATTTTTCATTTTAAATCTTCCATATTTCGTTCAATGTTAAGCAATAACGCCTTACGTCTAATATCATATGAAAATAAATATAAGTTAAAAATATTGAAAATTTTTCATCATTGAATGTTCTTCAAAACTTTTCATTTCTTTGTCTTAACCAATATTGTATATATATTTTTTTCAGACTGTTTTTCTTGTTTTCATTTTTCATTAGAACGAAGAACAAACGAACGAATGAGCGAGCTACTTAATTTCTAGTTGCGTAGCAAACAAGGCAGCTGCTGTTTTAGAAGTTTCTCTTTTCCTCTTTTCTTCTCAAATAATTTTCTTTTTCATTTCTATGTGATTTTTGAAAAAATTATTTTTCTTAAAAGAAACATATTTCAAATATTGATCAGATTGCTATAGCTTCTCCTCAATTTTTGTATATTGATACCAAGCGAGAGTCTCAGGCTAGACTCGGCATCTACGCTAAGAAGAACGAAAGACAGAAAGAAGGAAGAATACTTGCAGAGACAGACATCTTCTCCCGAGAAGTAACAATGTCAAATTTCTTAAAAAAGCTTTTCATTGACTAAAAACTCAGCATCAAACTTATCTCCTTTTAGTTCCTCTTACATAATCTATAAAATTACCACTTACATACTTTAAGTCTTGATTTCACGTCATCGAGGTGATTCTCAGTGGATTATCCAAAATTAGGAACGGCGGAACACTATAAAAGAAGGAAAGACACTAGCCCAAAGTGAGTTACATTCCTCTTAATCTCATAACTGTTTTTAAGACTAATCAAAGGGTTCAAAACCTATCTAATATTTCACATCAAAACTGACACCACCAAAATCCACCGATCCTCCTAACAGAGTTGTGCGGAAGAGCGATAAACTGGATGTCTCCCCCCAAAGCAAGAAACTTTCTGTTGTGGCTGACATGGCCTTTTTCATTTCGTCCTCATTCATGACGTAATTTTTTGTACGGAAGCACACAAAATAGCCTGGGAGTCGTTTGCTGACAGCCGGGTCATTGTGAGACAAGGCGACCATAGGTATAGAACTAAACAATCGAATATGTTGGTTGTGAATTTAAAAAATACCGAGTGGATAAGACGGTATTCAGTTCTTTGTCAAAATGAAAAATAAAAACGCTTGCCTAAAATGAAGTTGTCAAGATCATCTTGTTCAGGACAGCGGAGATTATTTTTCAGTTTTCTACTCTCTGTAAAAAGTGAAGAAAAGCAATTATTTTAAATTTCTTATAAGTAGCTTCCATACGAGATTGTTCAATTATTTGTCCAATTGGAACACTTTGTTTAAAAGAGAGGCTAGGCTATAAAAGTGTCTGATTCTTCAGACAAAATATATAATTGTAATAATAGCTTTCGATTTCTATCCAGTCGTTTGAAAAAAGTGAACCACTTATTGTGAAATAATAATATACAGTATGTGGCCCCCAAAACGGCGATCAAATTTGAAATTTCTCTCAAATCTAGAGGAAAAGAGATTTTACAAAAATTTTTGCTGCATGAAAACCTTTAACATCTCTACTTTATTGCCTGGAAGTTCTTTTTCAAAATTTTCAATTTCAACAATATTTTTCAATCGCTTAAAGATGGGTAGCTTTTTTCTAATGGCCCCCAAAACGGAGGTTTGAAATTTTAGCGATTTCTCGAGATATCTTTAAGATATGAATACAAAATTTTGACCATAGTTTTGAAATATGATTTAGAGGGTTTTGGGCATAAATTTATTTGATAAAACTTTTACAGTATACCCCTGGTTGTCAAAATGCAGGTTTGGGGCCCCCAAAACGGAGGTGTAGTTAAAATCAAATTATTAAGCCCAGTGGTCAAAGGGGGAAAAACTATGAACATATTTGTGTTTCCCTTAAATTTACGACCCGATGGATGTAAAATTTATGATTTTTATGAAATATTTCAAGATTTTCGATATTGCAAAGTCCAAACTGAAAATTTAGAAATTTTCAAAATGACAATTTTGATTTAACAACGTCTTAATCAAGTTTTTGAAAACAAATCTCTTTTGAAAATAGTTCCATTCATGTATGGAATTAGCTGTGAAAATTTTAGAAAAAAAGCTTAACTGAAACTGAAAATATTAAGCTTTAAAGATATTTTTCTCCTATATTTTGCAAAAAAATGACAGAATTTGCCGTTTTAGCTGATTCAGCGAAAAATTTTATATATAATGTTAATTTTTTGTTATAAAGTATTAACTCAAGGTGATAGGAATAGAATTCCAAGATTTTTTGCTGTTTTTCATATATAGAATTTTCGGTTTTGTCAATGCTGATTCTAGGGCTCCAAAATACTGGTTGACCTTCAAGATGCTATATCTTTTACCCAGCCTCTAAAGTCACAGATGTATTTGCATTTTCTGAACGGCATTAGGTGTAGAAAGTTTCCTATACCCCGTTTTCATAACTTATTTTCAATATCCAAGGAGCTAGAGTGAGTTATATGCAATTTTTATCTAATTTTGGTGTTAAAATATTTCTTTTAGACGCAAATATGTCATTTTGAATCTGTCTCAAACCAGCAAAAACATGCTCATTTTTAAGTATAACCATCATTCTTTCAAAATAAACAAAAATCGTTTAATTCTGATAAATCTACAAGTCAGAATCCTCATTTTAATGAAAACCTCCGTTTTGGGGGCCGTCTCCGTTTTGGGGGCCGTCTCCGTTTTGGGGGCCATATACTGTACCACTTTAGTTTTCACTTAAAAAATAAAAAAACGTCTATCGTTTAGTACAGATATCGACCCTGACGTCACAAGGGGAATGGGTTTAAGTTTAGTGGGATGAATAATAGCAAAAAGACTATATCAGTAGGTGCATCAATACGCAAGTTGGCGTCGCGCTTTTTACGACATTAGACCAAGACTGGGTTGATATGTGCATAGACTCTTTCATAAATTACGTCACGACCTACCTTCCTTCGCTTACAAGATATTAAGCAGTTATTGGACAAAGTCGAATCCAATATGCAAAAATATTGGGTGTGCGAGAAAAGATATTGGACGAGGCTTCGCCGAGTCCAATATCTTTTCTCGTAGCCCAATATTTTTCATATTGGATGAGACTGCGTCCAAATAAATGGTTTATTATCCGTTCATTGCTAAAATATTTCTCGTTTTCAAGCATAATTCCAATTTATATGCTCGTAAATCTGATTTCTTGGTAGTTTTTTATTCAAAAGTCTTATTTTTATTTTGTGACGTAACGTCAAAAAGAAGATGCTAAATTGTCATTGAACTCGTTGTGTGACGTCAATTTTTGAAATATGTAGCCCCCATGGAAGCTATATATTCGAAAATATTGGACAGCAAAGAAGCCAATCAAATGTCTCTATTTGCGCGCGTCGGATAATAATGCTATATGTTGATTGATTCTCACAACAGTTCGTAAGAAGTTTACTCTATTTATCAAAGTAACACTTGAATTATCGTTTCAAAACGAGGCCATCGTTGCACTAAAGATATTTATGAAAAGACCTAATTCCGGTTGATAGGTGTAACCTGAAAGCGCACCCCAAAGAGCCAGACAAATATGTCTATAACAAGTGATACTTTTATGGACCTACCTGGTTATGCATTTAACACATATATAATTGATATCTACATAAGCGTGACCATTAAACAATCATTCAGAACACAAATAGTGACGATCTATTAAAATTAGTCGTTTGTTTCTTATAAAAAAACACGTTTAGAAACCAAAATTTCATGCTCTTGAAATATTCTTTCATATTCAAGACTTCGAGAGCAAAAAAACATAACTCATCAAAAAATTCAGTAATTTTAAGAACATTGCTGTATGCTTATTAATAGTGATTCTTATAAATAAATATGCGTTTTTTGAAAAATTCTTTTTTTACAAAAATCTGCTTGAGCCATCTTTTACCTACTTTCATGCAAAAAGTCAGAAAATAACAAGTCCAAAAAACCCTTTTTTTAGCCGTTTTTTAGCTGAAATTTACCCCAAAATCTTTTTCTCCAAAAATTGAGCTCCGCCACATTCGAGGGTTTATAGTTATGCATCTTTGTGCAAAAAATCATAAAGAATAAAAGAGCCAATCTCGAGAAAAGCTAATACCTAAGTAATGTGCTAATAAAAAAATATCGAATTTGGCCAGTCTTTCTATAAAAACACGCCAAGCAACCAAAATTTCATGTCTAAACACATATATTCTTTAAAAGTAAGCCCTAATGAGCAAAAAAACATCTATCTCATAAAAAAAATTGAGTAATTTGACTAAGAACATTGATGTATGCTTATTAATAGTGATTCTTATAGATAAACATGCATTTTTGAGCCAACAAATTTATTTTGCAAAAATCTGCTTGAACCATCTTTTACCTATGATGGTAGCTTACTTTCCTGCAAAATATTAGAAAAAATTAATGATCCAATTTTTCAAAAAACCGATTTTTTAGCCGTTTTTTGGCCCAAATTTGCCCCCCAATTTTTTTTTTGAAAATCAGGCTCTGTCACATTCGAGGGTTTATAGTTATGCATCTTTTTTCAAAAAATCGTAAAGAATGAAAGAGCCAATCTCGAGAAAAGCTAATACCTAAGTAATTGATGTGCTTATAAAAAAATATCGAATTTGGCCAGTTTTTCTATAAAAACACGCCAAGCAACCAAACAACCAAAGGTTGATGTCTAAACACATATATTCTTCAAAAGTAAGCCCTCGTGAGCAAAAAAAAAACATCTATCTCATAAAAAAAATTGAGTAATTTGACTAAGAACATTGATGTATGCTTATTAATAGTGATTCTTATAGATAAACATGCGTTTTTTGAGCCAACAAAATTTTTTTGCAAAAATCTATTTAAGCCATCTTTTACCTACGATGGTAACCTACTTTCATGCAAAAAATTAGAAAAAATTAACGACCTAATTTTTCACAAAGTCCAAAAAACCCGTTTTTTAGCCGTTTTTTTTGCCCAAATTTGCCCAAAAATTTTTTTTTTGAAAATCGGGCTCCGTCACATTCGAGGGTTTAAGTTATGCATCTTTGTGCAAAAAATCAGAAAAAACTAACGAGCCAATCATGAGGAAAGCTAATAACAAACGAACGAACGAACGAACGAACGAACGGACAAAGGTTAATTTATAGGACCGACCTCCACCGGGGTAGGTCCAAAAACACTTGTAGCATCCTTAACAGTTTTAGAAATGATATTTGTGCGATAAAACGATTAGCTTTTGGAGTATTCCGTAAATAATTATATGCATGTATTTTCAAAAAAAAAATTACTAACAAGAGGTATGTACAAAACTGAGTTTTAAAACAATTTCATTATATTAAAAATAGATTACATTTTAAACGGAGGACAAAGAATTCGATATAAAACTATATGAGAAAACAGGGCTAAAACAAACTCAAACACAAGACTTAAGAGACTTGAATGTAAAAATGATTGTGATGATTGATGTGCCCCTACCTCGTTTAAAAGCATGATAATAAAAACAATACCTGCTGGGTTGTCAACAAAGTATAGACTAGAAACTTCACTCTGTTAACTGATCCTTTCAGCGTGCAGACGTTCTGTCTCTTCTTGTAGCGCGTACATTTTCTCTTGAATGACGTTGGTGAGTTTGATACGCGTCTTTTCCTGTAGAAAACACAATACCAAAGATAAGGTCAATCTTCAAGAGTGCAACTTTTTCTTCCAGAATAGGGAAATAAGGTATTTAGAAGACATTTTTCAAGGAGAGGTGACCAATGCGTTTACATTAGGATTAGGATAAGAAACTGAATTGGAGGAAACAAAAGGCCGCAAACACCAGCTATTCCTTTTTTGAAATAAAATCAACATTTGGTTTGGCTTTCACATTCTGAGACATACCCACATTTCTTCTTGCGTTTTGGAAACCGAAATATAAAACCATCTTCTACAGCTCGATGCCACTCAAAAGTCATCAAAAATTAAGGTTTTGAGATATTGAAGTTACATACACGAAACGTTAAGAGCACAGTGAATCGCAATGGCACCCTAGGTTTTGATTACTTTCAAGAGGAAATACCACATAGCGCGTTTGACATTCTCACTAAAGCCAAATTTAAGTAACAACCTTTATGTAGTACTGGTACGCGAAACACTTTTTATCAACTATTTTCATTCCCCGAATCGGAGAAAATAGTATGGGAAGAGCGTGGTAGTCCCTTTATCGATACAACACGGTTCCCTATTTTCAAGGAAGCAAACATTTTTTGCAATAGACGATATCGGCTTAACGTGAAAACTCAGATTTGATCCCCGAATATTGCCCACAATGCTTTGTGCGGAAAAAATTTCACCGTGAACTTTTTTCCGCGCAAAGCATTGTGGGCAATATTCGGGGATCAAATCTGAGTTTTCACGTTAAGCCGATATCGTCTATTACTTTAGGAAACCAAACATAACGTTCCACTTTTTTAGATCGGAGTTTTTCTTCCTACCAAGTTTGATCAGTGGGGGGAAAACGTCGTTAAAAAGAGGGAATATAGGTTGTCGTAAGTTGCGTACTTCAAGAAAACACAATAAGATGTTTATGTGACTCCAAGCCTAACCAAGATACTAAAGAAAGTTTCGATACCTGGCTTTACTAGTCTTCTTAAGGAACAAACGCCTTCTGAATTTGACCTACCTAAATCACAATAAAGTTTGAAACTATAGTACTAACCTCGCACAGTTGGTCTTTTTGACATTCTTCGATGACACTTTTCATTTCGATCGGTTCTCCGATCAACACTGTCACTTTCTAACAATGAAAGATGATAATAAACAAAAATAGACCGAGCAAAAACAAAAGTGTTTGATATGCGTATTCTGGGCAAGTTCGCAATGTATGTAGACCTGAAATCGTCGGGTTTTCACTACCGTCAAATTCGAAATTGACGGACTTCTAAGAATCTTCATACTAATTGTGCAAATATAAATATGTTTAGCTACGTTGTTTATAAGAGCAACGATAATCAAGATCAAATTACAATCACATTATATTTCTAAAAATAACGTGCAAGTCATGATTCTCTGGAAATGGTTTTGCCCTATGGCGTTGTGAATTCAAGAATTGAATCTCGAACGCCCACTCTTTTGATATAGATAGGGAACATTTTGATTAAAGATTGTGAAAATATTTTTTTGAAGAAGTTTTTATTCAATATATTCTGACATTTTAAAGCCTTTTTTATAATATATTGGTCGCACTTGTTTTTCTGTTTTGACCTGTATAGATGTGCCTTAAATGGGATAAACATAACCTTTTACTTTCTTAGGGGGAGTTAACACTAGAGAGAGCTATTACATGCATTTCATTGATCACATTAATCATTATAATACTGAGCAAACGTAAGAAAAATATTAAAAGCAGTGATAATTTAGCTAACCCAAAGGGCATTTTTACAATACCTTTCCAAACCTCGGAATGTAGGGTTCAGCACACGGTAAAACATCTTCCATACCTGAACGACAGAAAAGCACGAGCATGATATATTGATAAACTTAGAAATTAAAATTTCGGGAGCAAAAGGGTTCACGTAGATTCTACTTCACGAAAGAGCCGTGTAATAGTTATTTAGCTGCAATAACCTTTGCAACCATTGAACAAAAACTAATATGCTAATTTGAAATTCATTTTTCAAATTCACATTTACATACGGACATGAAAGCAAATCCTGTATATTTTTTTGTAGTTTACCCAGCTGACAGATTTGGTTACCATTTTTAACAATGGCCACTCTCTGGTTTCTAAAAAAGCCCTTTTTATTGTTTAACATAGTCAGGGTTAAGAACAGTGGATGCAACAGCATACCGCAATGCCAAAATGGTAAAATGATGGGCACATGATTGCACTCTGCCAGCATACGTCCAACACCTAAAAGTTAAGCGTCGATATAGTTCATTATTACTGTCAGACCAAGTTTGAATAAATCGAAAACATATTATACATCATGCGATAAATATTATGGAGATTGGATGATTGCCAAAATTCAAACTGTTGTTCCTTTTGTCTTCTAAAGCTGGGGTGTCCACTGAAAAAAATAAGTTTGTCGCAGACATATGTCTGGAATTAAAAATCTATTGTTCTTTTTTACGACGAAGTAAAAAAAAATATAGTAGAATGAAAACGTTTTCATTTTTCATCGCTAATTCTTTTTCGCCCTATCGCAGATAAAACAATAGGTTACTTCCAGATATCTGTCTGAATTTATATTTTGCGACAAACAAACTCGTGATGAACTTATTTTTTCCAGTGGACACTCAGCTTAATTGATAAATAACAAACTAAAAATTGATGGCTCAAAATACGGTTTAACTAAAAAAGAACTCAGGTAATCGTTTGTTTTATTTTGCTTTGCCTGCACGAAGATTCAGTTCTTATAATTCTAACTGCACCTTGGAAACAGACCAAATCAACTCGAATGAAGAAAAAAGGTATACCCCATTTTAAGCGAACTGGTTCAAGCGTTACGATCCCTGAAAAATTAATAACGTAGAATATTAGAATGGAAAATAACACCCGTAAATCAACCAAGTCTTGAAATAACGGTCGGTCATTGGGCATTATCCGACCCGAAAACATAATTTTCAAGCCAAAGTAATCCTGATCCGACATCTTGTCCGACCCACTTAAAATATTTTTATGAGCCTTGAAATTTGGCAAAATGCAAGGTGCGTTACACATGAAACAAGGTGTAGGCTAGAGAATAGCTCATAAAAGTTAGAAATAATTTTCCAATGATCCATCTCCAAATTTTTTAATGATAGTCTCATACCTTCAGGGAAAATGTGGACCCAATCTCCAGCATTCATCCTTTGTATGGAATACGTTACTGCTGGCTGATATATACCATCACCTTTGATCGTAAGAAGATTAAGAAAAGCTATTACAATAAAGATAACCACAGTAAGACAATAGCAACTGTAGAGCATGTCAAGACCCATTCCACCAGGGCCAGGGAGGCCAAGGGGACATGGTTCCCAGTCATTTTTTATTTTAAAAGTTATTCTTAAAATATCACAATTCCAACTTAAGCTTCATTTCTGGTCAAAATCGAATGTTTTACCGTCTCTGCAAACCATGGTTGCACCTCCTTAGTTACTACATTTTCAGCCCCTCCACTTTTTTTTCATATCAGGATGTGAGCCCTGATGCAAGATGAAAGTAGTGGAAACTAGGCTGGATTCGTTTGTAATACGAGTGTTATACAGTAATATTATAGGTCTAGTAGGATAACTGCAATGAAACTAGTTGTTATTGCCGACCCAAAAAAATATCAGCGTTTTGATTGGTCGAGAGCATTGATATATTTGCGATATTTCATATTTCTCTAGTATGGAAATATGACCGCGTTGACTTTTTGGGGACTGGGTAAGCGGCGGAAGAAAGATAAAAACAAAACAGCCGAAAAGAACTGACTTTCGGAGAAACTGACTTGGGAGTCAAAGGGAAAAACGCAACAAAAATATTTTCAGATTAACTTTTACTTTGGAGTTCTTCCATAAAAGGCACTAAAATCAAATCTGATGAACTAAGAAATTATAAAACTACTTGAGCCCACCCAAATATTTTCAGCTTTTGGTATAAGATTCGTCCGTGCGATAACCAAATAGTTTTTTATCAATGCATACAAAAAAACTTGAGATTCTTGAATGTTTGCCAATAAGATTTCTCACAACATAGCAAGGGAAGTGAAATGTTTTGTATTAAACCAAATGACGAGTGATTTTTATAAAAGTTCTCTCCTAATTCTCGTTCTCGAAGAGGTACGTCCTTGAATTTTCAACTCAACAATCATTACATCTTCCTTCTAAAATTCGAAACATTTAAAGCTTGACGATAAACAAGAAAGTATCCAAATTGTTTTGCTCTTGAAAAAATGTTGTTCTTTAACCATTATTACAAGCATACATTTTCATTACGGAACTCCTTTCCTCTGCTATTTTTTTCCATGCATCGAAACAAAAACATAGAAAAAGACTGAATGTTATCAATCTGATTAATCCAATGATGAAGGGTTTCTTCTCTATCGAAACAATACTGTACATCATCTGCATTTTGAATTATCAATCTAGAAACTTTCAAATACATCTCTGAAAAACCTGCAACTCTTCAAAACAAAACTTCTGGATCGAAAACGATTGAAAAATGCTTCTTTGTTTTGTTTTTTGTGTGAATATTTTCGGCAGGAACATATCGAATGTTTTTGTTCGAATCTAACGTTCGAATTAGATTTTCGAATAAAAACATCCGAAACTACACAGAAGAACGAAGCAAGGCGGAAGTAAGTTTTAAAACAAACCAAAAAGAAATTTACATCAGGACAATTTTTTTGAGTCGACAATAAATTAGTTATCACATGATTTCTCGTGCAATACTCGATATTTTACCCGTTCCGAGATGTTACCAATATTTACGGAAAAATATCGGAACTCGTAAAATAATTCTCGTATTGCACTCGAAGTCATGCGATAGCTAGTACGTATTATAATATCCTGTAGTCTGTTTATTTTAACCTACTCTCTTTTATACTTTAGTCGTCTAACATGCTAGACTAAGCTTTAATCTGTCGGACAAAATAATGTATCAAGAAAGGGTTATGAGTTCTTTTGAAAAAGTTTGTATTAGCAGTCACCACCAGTCCTGATGGTGGGCCATGCAAAGAGGGATAAATGCCAATTTACCTACCTCTAACAGTTGGGATCACCTAAAAATGATTTAAAAAAACAATTATACAAAATGAATCCAGCAAAGGATATTATAAAAATACTTTGTCCTCAACGTCAGCTCAATGTCAGTCTGGTCAGGAAAGGAGACAACACCTTTTCGATTCCACTAAGAGTTGGTGACAGAAATCAATTCATATGAAGGCGTTTGAAAACCAGATTCTATTTCTAAGATTTCCATTAAGTTTCAAGTAGTACAACTTATTGTTGGGGGTTTACTTACTTTCCCTCTACTGCATACGAATGTGAAAAATGGGTTTGTGAACATGATCTCCTTCGCACCAAGAACCCTTGACAAAAGAAAGAACGAAAAAAGTTATGCTTGAATTCAAAGTACATGTTTTTTTTTATAAGCATACAAAAATCCGAAAACAGGCTCAGAGATGCTTAGGTCGAAAGCTTAATAAGGCTGAAAAATGCTTGAGGGGATGCTTAAATCTAAAGCATAAATCTAGGGAAATACTGAAAATCTGTAAACTCCAGCCAAAAAAAGCCAAAATCAGGAAAAAAACATTTTTCGTAGGCTCAAGTAATGCTTGCCATATGCTTAATTTTCCCCATATCTGAGCCTAGATATGCTTATAAGTGCAATGCTTATAAAAAAAACATGTAAATCAAGTATATTGATGATTTTCAGTAAAACTGGAGCGACGGGTGGATGTAAAGACTATCTTTCTTTTTGGGAAGACAAAAATCTAATAAAAACCGCCCGCAATCACAAGCTGAAAAAGTGGTTTTTCTTGGAAATATTATATGTAAACAATGTAAGATATATTTTCCTTCGAATGTACAAAAATGCAATGAAGAAATTTTCCTTTGAGAATACATAAAAAAAATGTAGGAGATATTTTCTTTAGAATGTACGTAAATGCAATGTTAGAGATTTTCCTTGAATGATACATACACCATTTAAGCATTTAAGATAAATTTTACTTAGAATGGACATAAATGTAATGTAAGAAATTTTCCTTGAAGAATACATAAAAACAATGTAGAAATATTTTCCTTAGAATGGACATAAAAACAATGTAAGAAATTCTCCTTGAAGAATACATAAAAAGAATGTAGAAATATTTTCCTTAGAATGGACATAAAAACAATGTAAGAAATTTTCCTTGAAGAATACATAAAAACAATGTAAGAGATATTTTCCTTGAAATGTACATAAATGCAATGTAAGAAATTTTCCTTGAAGAATACATAAAAACAATGTAGAAATATTTCCTTAGAATGGACATAAAAACAATAATTAGAAATTTTCCTTGAAGAATACATAAAAACAATGTAGAAATATTTTCCTTAGAATGGACATAAATGCAATGTAAGAAATTTTCCTTGAAGAATACATAAAAACAATGTAAGAAATATTTTCCTTGGAATGTACATAAATGCAATGTAAGAAATTTTCCTTGAAGAATACATAAAAACAATGTAAGAAATATTTTCCTTAGAATGGACATAAATGCAATGTAAGAATTTTCCTTGAAGAATACATAAAAACAATGTAAGAAATATTTTCCTTGGAATGTACATAAATGCAATGTAAGAAATTTTCCTTGAAGAATACATAAAAACAATGTAAGAGATATTTTCCTTGAAGAATAAATAAAAACAATGTAGAAATATTTTCCTTGGAATGTACACAAATGCAATGTAAGAAATTTTACTTGGAAAATATATAAAACAATGTAAGAAATATTTTCCTTAGAATGTACATAAATGCAATGTAAGAAATTTTCCTTTGAGAATACATAGAAACTATGTAGAAATATTTTCCTTGGAATGTACACAAATGCAATGTAAGAAATTTTACTTGGAAAATACATAAAACAATGTAAGAAATATTTTCCTTAGAATGTACATAAATGCAATGTAAGAAATTTTCCTTTGAGAATACATAGAAACTATGTTGAAATATTTTCCTTATAATGTACATAAATATTGAAATGTGTTTCGTTGGGCTAACAGCTTAATGACAAATAGAATAACCAGAAGCATTTTTGTTTTTTATTAACTGAGAAAACGATGAGACTAAATCGATAATGATAGCACAATAAAAAAGAGTAATTAACAAAGGAACTATACGTCTATGTCGTAAAAAGTTGTAAAGTTTTGAATAAATTTTGAACGTTCAATGAAGGTTTTTGTTCAGTGATTAACAAAGCTTCTGTTAATTCTCTAGTGTCATTACATTTGAAACCTTTCGCAATTACTTTAACGTTGTCCATAGCGATCGGTTCGTGCCCGCTGAGTGCTAAATGTCTGAAAACGGTCGAATTTATGTCTCTGCCACTATGATCTAAGACCCTTTCATAAATTCGTCTTTCAGTTTCCCCAATGTAGGTTTCTCCACAATCCTCTTGGGGGGGGGGCATAGTACTTTATACACTACATTGTTTTCGTGTAAAGCCGACGTTTTATCTTTAATATTAAACATTGATGATAACCTTGTACTTTTGTATGCAATTTGTGTTTTGACTTGTTGCGTATTGACATATAGACATATAGACATATAGTTCCTTTGTTAATTACTCTTTTTTATTGTGCTATCCATTTAGTCTCATCGTTTTCTCAGTTAAGCGTCCCATGGGTATCATTTTAGATTTTTACACTTGTTTTTTAAATGAATTTTTTATAACATTTTAATTAGCTTGTTTCTGTAAATTTTGATTTTAGAATCCTCATTCTGTATTAGATTTTTACTTTGATGATGACCTCTAGTGAATGAGGTCGAATATATAGTTTTTAATAAAAAACAAAAATGCTTCTGGTTATTCTATTTGTCAATGTACATATATATATCGGACGGAGGACCGAGACAAAAATACCATTAGATGCTAGAAATTTCAATGTCAATGTACATAAATGCAATGAAGATACTTTCCTTAGATTAGAATGTACATAAGTGCAATGTGATAAATTTATTTCAAAATGGCAAAGTTAAAAAAAGAAGTTTCATGTCTTACAGCAATCATCAGATTACTACCCAAAGGTAGTAACTGTAGTTGAGGGTGGTAACAAATTCAAGTCTGAAGAAAAACAGTTACTACCCATAGGCAGTAACTGTAGTTGCGGATGGTACCCTTTCTCAAATTTGATGAAATTGATTACTACACAAAGTACTTTTTTCACTCTAAATTGCCTGATTTTAGCCCATATATTTTGGCGTTTTCAGATGTACAATTTCTACCCCCTGGAAATCCCCCACTGTTTATTAGGAGGCAACTGACTGTTTCTTTAGGGGAGTATTCATTTTCTGATATTTGTAAACCTCTTTTTGGATTTCGAAATCAAATATTTTCAAAGCATTCGAAATGTTTCAACACTAAAATCGAATGCAGTTTTAGGCTCTATTTAAATCAAGCTTTAACTTTCAAAATGAAAGAAGATAACTAGGAAGTAAAGGTAAAAATCATTTTAAAAGAGGCTATTGGTATTTTTAAGTTTTGCCTGTAATCTGCTGGGCTGGGCGTGCCCCAAGCTCCAACCTTCCACAGGCAAAAATAAAAAAATATTAATTTTTTATCAATATACTTTCTTTAAATGATTTTGAAACTTTTTCGTAGTAATATTTTTTGTTCCATGGAAGGTTTTCTCTCGAATGAGCCAAAATTTTTTGAATTTTGACAATTTTTCATTTTTTGATGACGTCATCATTTATGACGTCATTATGCCTTATTTCCTAAATATCTTGAGATATGCATTTCCAGATATAGGTTGTGACCTTTTTCTTTACCAGTTTTTCATGCTCTTTCGAATGGAGCAAAATTTTTTAAATTTGATGACTTTAATTTTTTGTTGCTATGGTAACCAATGACATCATTTTCCATGGCAACAGGGGTGTTAGAATTTTGTAACCCAAAATGAGGGGTCAGGACATCAGATCAAAAGTTAGTTTGCTTGTAACAAACCTGTGCACACGAGAATACATAAGCCCCTGCACTACTGTTCTGCCAGATTCCAGATAGTAAATTTAAAATGGGGAAATTTTGGGATGGTTATTCATTTTTTTGTCAAGAAAACAGTTACTACCTTAGGTAGTAACTGTTAATAAGGGGTGGTACCGTAAACTTTTTAAGGAAAACAGTTACTACCTAGAGGTAGTAACTGTAAAGGGTGGTGGTATGAGATTGTTAGCATCAAAAAGACACTTACTACTCATGATGTCTTGTAGTAACTGCATGTCCCCCTGGGCTATAAACAATTGGAGAGCAGTAAAAAATGTGGAAATTAGTTCTGAATGCACTGTGAATGATTTTCCTTGAAAATACACAAAAACAATGAAAGGATCACACAAAAATAATGTAAGAAGATTTTCCTTATGACTGATTTTGCTTGGAAAATCTGTCAGTGCAATGAAAGAGATTTTCTTTGGAAGATACACAAATACAATATAAGAGAATTTCCTGGCATACCCGCAGTAGAGGAAAATCCAGATTAATGATGAAAAATAGAAAAATGAACCAAAGAGAAAAAAGATTTGAAGCATATTTACATAATTACCATCTCATAGTTCTTGATGTTCGCAAGTCTTTACCTCTTACAAGAGATGCTGAAATAGAAATTGAAGGAAAAGCTAAATATTTAGCTATATATAATAGATGGAGGATCGAGACAAAATACCATTAGATGCTAGAAATAGCAGTCGGTTATCGGTTAAAACCGACCAGAAATAAAAAAACCACTGATCCGAAATTTTCAGATTTAAAGAAACCAATATTTGAGTGATGGTTCAGTCTTTTGGAACAATCATTTTCCATCTAGATATCTCATGTACCTTGTATTTGTAACAAACTAATTCAAACATTTTCGAGGCATAATTTGTAGAAAGAATTAGATTAGAATTAGTTAGAATCATACTTTTTTCAAAACATCTCAAAGAAAAAGTCTTTTTCTCTACTATACGTACTAGTTATCGCATGATTTCGAGTGCAATACGAGAAATATTTTACGAGTTCCGAGATTTTTCCGTAATATCGGTAAAATCTCGGAACGAGTAAAATATCGAGTATTGCACGAGAAGTCGTGTGATAACTAATTTATTGTCGACTCAAAAAAATTGTCCTCTTTTTGTTTCAAAACTTACTTCCGCCTTCTTCTGCTTCTGTGTAGTTTCGAATGTTTTTATTCGAAAATCTAATTCGAACGTTAGATTCGAACAAAAACATTCGATAACTTCCCGCTGAAAATATTCACACAAAAACAAAACTTTTCGATCATTTTCGATCCAGAAGTTTTGTTTTGAAAAGTTGCAGATTTTTCAGAGATGTATTTGAAAGTTTCTAGATTGATAATTCAAAATACAGATGATGTACAGTATTGTTTCGATGGAGAAGAAACCCTCCATCATTGGATCTTGATAGACCTTGTAATAATGGTTAAAGAACAACATTTTTTCAACAGAAAAACAATTTGGATACTTTCTTGATTATCGTCAAGCTCTAAATGTTTCGAATTTCAGAAGGAAGATGTAATGATTGTTGAGTTGAAAAGTCAAGGACATACGTTGTTGTCGAGAACGAGAATTAGGAGAGAACTTTTATAAAAATCACTCGTCATTTGGTTTAATACAAGACATTACACTTCCCTTGTTATGTTATGAGAAATTTTATTGGCCAACATTCAAGAATCTCAAGTTATTTTGTATGCATTGATAAAAAATTGTTTGGTTACCACACGGTCAAATTTGCCAAAAGTTGAAAATATTTGGGTGGTGTCAAGTAGTTTTATAATTTCTTAGTTCATTTAATTTTATTTTAGTGTCTTTTATGGAAGAACTCCAAAGTAATTTAAGTTAATCTGAACATATTTTTGTTGCGTTTTTCCCTTTGATTCCCAAGTCAGTTTCTCCGAAAGTCAGTTCTTTTCGGCTGTTTTGTTTTGATCTTTCTCCCGCCGCTTACCCAGTCCCCCAAAAGTCAACGCGGTCATATTTCCAGACTAAAGAAATATGAAATATCGCAAATATCTCGATGCTCTCGACCAATCAAAGCGCTGATATTTTTTTGGGTCGGCAATAAAACAATCTAGCTTATCTTTCCTTCGGTCAAAAGATTCATTATTAAAAATAATTGATAACATCAAAATGAGACAGTTTTAAGCCCAATATGAGGGGCAAAATTTTCTGCCTCTCAGCCCAAGCCATGGTTACCCTTTGGGTGACACTAAGCACAAGCTAAAATAACTGATCACAACAAAAAAGCTTATTTCGACCACTGGAGTGAATAAAGTAAAAATTTGCACACATATATCTGTATTATTTTTCCATAACTAATTTTGAATCAATGTTTCCACTCCTTAGCCTAACAGTGTTTGTTTGTTTGATTGAAATTTTTGCAACTTTTTCATGCTGTTCAGCTAATTCAAAACTTATCAACAGAGCAAGCCTCAACCCTTCTTGATACAGAGCCTTTTAGAGCAAAAGAATAGTAAGGTATTTCCCACCAAATTTGGTCTTGCTAACCTTTTTACATCTGCTACTTACACATTAATGCAGGGTCGTCTAACATCGACGCATGGTTGCAAACAGTCAACAATGAACATCCTTCAGGTCGCCCACCTTTTTCTAGATATTTCAACAAGCGCTCTTGGTTGTGTATCTTTAAACTATTGCCAAAGCCTGTAAAATAGAAAATATTTTGTTAAAGGACATTGTAAAGAACAGCATTTCTTAATAAAAGAAAGAAATATGTTTCCCCTCACAAATACAAATTGAAAAGATACCGTACATTGTATTTATTCTACTGTATACAGCACTCCCAATTTGCTCAATGTCTTTGCTATACAAACAGACACAGTGGAGAAACCTGAGAGTTCTGGAGGAGAGCAGTATAGCCATAACTGTTTATGGGAAACGCATATTTGGACTTTGTACCCAATGCTGCACACAAGCACTTAAACTAAAGTCCCACAAGAGCGGGAAAAAACAGTTTTTTAAAGTTTGCAAAAAAAATGCCACATACTGTAGAAAATTTTTCGAATGCAGCATGTGAATAGAGCAGATAGTAGGGGGCCAAGCCTGGAGTTCCGTGACATCTTTTCTACGACCTAGCCATTTTTAGTCTATTCCAAAGAACAGTATATTACAAGATATTTTTGAGAGGGAGGACGCGGATTAGGCCCGGGAAAACATTTTATGACAAAAATAGTGACGCCATAGGCAAAACTGCAAAGGAAATAAGGGTTAGAGAAGTAGCTGACTTTCAAAAGTCAACATAAACGAAAATGGTTTGTACCATCTGAAAGAGCATGAAATTCTGAGCAAAAAAATGTATTACAACAACTCTCTGACTAAAACACACAAAGAAATACAGTATTTTTCCTTCTTTTTGCAAAAGTTCCAGAAATAAAAAAAAGAGATAATGATAATCGAATACTACCCACTCATAATCCCCGGCACCATCTTAAAGCTAGAATTGCTTTGCTTAGGCCGTTCGTAAAAAATCCCTTGGTCATTCCAACCATCAAAAAGTGGGTTGGTCGGGCGAAAAATATTTTCTGTTTGAACGAAACAGTCCAAGAGGGCAGAATTTTCCTTAGAAAGGGGTGGTATACAAACGTTTGATCGCCCTAAGCCTCTTTTTCACTTCACAAAAGCTCCGCTGGTTTGTTTTGATGCTTCCATATGGTCCGGAATGAAAGATCAGACTTGAAAATCGGGGAAAAACAGAATTAGCGGGTTTCAAATTGTTTTTTGGGGATGCCAGTCAAAATTACCCCCCCAAAAAAGTGAAGTTTTTCAGGACCTTTACAAAAGTGCCCAGCTGCCCAAGTGTTCATTTAACAGATTTGGCGGCTGATAAGGATGACTAATTTGAGAGAAAAATAGTCAGGCTTTCCAATGATATAATTTTCCCCTTTGGCGGCTGACTATACAAAAAGTTATAAGCTCTTAGTTCATGTACGTTTTTGGCGGCTGAATGCTGGTGGCTGAAAAAATAGCATGTTTTTAAATCTTTACCATTTTTCTTAGGATAGACAAAATCAGATTTTGTTTTTTGCAAATGTAAGCTAAATGATTTAAATTTATTACTGGGACATTTTTGGCGGCTGACAAAGTATTGAAAATGTACAAAAATGGCTGCTGTTTTACAGTTTCCTATAATATAGGAAACCCACCATGAATCTTTTTTAAAATATAGATTTATTTTCTCCAGTATACATTATTTTAAAATGTTTTTATATTTAAAATGTAAAATGTTTGGTGGCTGAATTAAGCTTTGTTGCTGCCCAATCTAAGCAAACTAAGTTTATTGTTACAAAGAGAGCGATTATATCAAATCTTGTTAAAGTTATGTGCCTATATATATAGTCTAGAAGTATAAAACCTTCAACTACTCAAAATGGAAACAATAAAGACAAAAACCTACAAAACAAAAAGACAATACAAATACAACAAAAATCTAGAATGAACATTCACAGAAAATCAATCAGGTTGGAGTAGAAAAGGAAAATATGATAACATAGAAATCCGTCAATGTAAAACTAGTGATCTAAAATGACTTTAAGGAAGAAAGTAACTCAATATGAGTTAAAATGGAAAGAAGTAACTCAATATGAGTCAAAAAATATTTCAAGAAAACACATTATCTGTTCCTCAGTTTGCGTTTAGCGTTTGCTCTTTCTCTCAAAAAAGAAAACATGGAGGGTGATGGTGGAGTTTCAGCTGTCAGAAAAAATGGTTTCCGACTCTCAGACTCTAATTTTTCAGTCGGTCGGGTGACGGGAACCAAACAATTTTTTACGAACAGCCTTACTCTTCGCTTGAGAATATTATTGACAAAGTAAAGTTTTTGCACGCGCAGCGCGCATCTTGTTTGGTATGTACAATGTGCGTGCGATCTACTAAATTGGTCCCAATATGGCTAAACAATTTTAAAAATTCAGTGTTTTTAGTGGTACGTGCATGACTACATGACACCACCGATTCTCATGTTTCCTCAGATTGCTCCACTTTTGGCACTAAATCCTCACATTGCTCCTTTTGTAAAATTAGCACCTTTAGAAGAAATTTTTTTTATTTTTAACCCACTTTTATTTGAGATTTTTTGACAGTTACATCAAGATGACCAAAACATTTTCTTCAGTCATCCTCACTCTAAGGGGACCCGTCCAAATTCATTTGACAACGCAAAACGTCAAATTGACGTTATCCTCTGAACCCCCCACTCCCCCACAGATAACGTAAAGCGATGTACTGATGTATACCAAAAGTTGTAGCCATTTTTCATCAAAATTTTCCCGTTCCGTCGCAAAGTCCGTACTTGGTTGTACCCGTGCGTGTATGTGTTCTTTTAACTAATGACCTTTATTTAAAAAGAAATTAAAAGCTCCACGTGCCGTGTTTTAGGCGTACCACCTTCTTTGCCAACTTGTGCGATGTGGTTCGCTCGATCGCGCAAACAATGAAAATATGATGTAATGATATCATAGCGCGAACCAATGGGATTATGCGAGCAGCAAATTTTCATGTATTTCATACACGAATATGTTTTCGAAAGCCTATTATAGTATGGTTGGTGGTTACAAGTATCTGCGATTTTCACAAAAAGGTATACCTTTGATTTCTTATAACGTCAAACCTAACTTTTGAAACCCCCCCACCCCCTCATAACGTCAATTTGACGTTTTGCGTTGTCTTTTTTTAAGTTGGCGAATCTCGCAAGGAAAATGGACGAAAAAATCAATGAAAATGACCAAGAATTGCTGCTTGAAAATGAGGTTTGCACCCCAACAAAATGCATTATTAGAGAAGAAACGACACCAAAAGACACTCTGACCTGCAGGAAGTGCCACCGAGATGTTCATTATAAATGTTCCCAGCTACCAATCTACCAAATACAGATTTGCTTAAAGGTTAAATCTCAAAGTTTCCAATCACAATGTCAAAGTTGCGTTAAGATCTCACCAGAGCTGATGGAACGAGTTGAAACATGCAAAAACACCAAAATCGAAGGAGTTCAAAAGGAAATTAAAGCATGTGAAAACATCATGAAAGTACAAAATGAAGAAATCTCCCAACTGAAATCAACGTCAACGTTATTACAAAAGAAATCAAAGAAAGCCTCGAAGCAAAGATGAGCATACTCGAGAAGAAGATAGAAACAAAGATCGAGAACATCATAATCGAAAAGAAGCAAGAGCTGAAAGAGTTTAGTTATGCAGAAGCTGTATCCAAACATGAATCAACAATCGAATAAGGTGGAGAAAATAACTCGAAGTGAAACAGTCGGCAAACAACAATCCACAGCGTGCAACCTAATTTTCCATGGAATCAAAGAACATTTGGAGGATCCCGAGAATACAACGAAAATTCACGACGAGAAATTTATCAAGTACAAGGACATCAAGGACATAAAAATTGTAAACACACAGAGGATTGGAGTATTCACGGAAGAGAGAGAGGAGGAAGGGAGGTTTTGACCAATCAAGGTAGTGTTCGAAAATGAAGAAGACAAGAACAAAGTCTTGAGAACCATCACGACATACATAGGCCCTCCTTCACCCTATCGAGCAACAGAAGACCTCACGATTTTGGAACGATTGACAATCAAAGAATTTTGCAAGAGAGCACGCGAGCTCAATGCTCAAATGAAAGACAAAATTATTCAATTTAAAGTCAGAGGAAGCCCCAGAACAAAACTATACCTAAAGAAAATTATAACAACAAGCATTTGTAAAAAAGATAGGTTCTTAGAGGCCCACGGCGAGCCTTGAACCTCAATCCTTTAGCCTAAGAGAGGCCATCACAGAATGAACTTCCTTTAAGGGATGTGCCATATTCATGTGTACACTCCACACTCATCGAAAATACACATCACGAAAACGGCCGAAAAATGTAACAGGCTAGTGAGTTTCAACCAATAAAATAACGTATTTTCACTAGCCTTAAATTTTTTGCCAATCGTCGTGATTATTACGAGCCCAGCGCGTCTCCTTGGGTATAATGTGCGCGCGGTCAACTAAGTTCCTATATATTGCTCAACCATTTTCAAAATTCTAAGACGGATAAAAAAATTCACTCCATTAAGAATTAGTGAATAAGCAAAAGTTTTAAAGAAAGAAAACATAACAAACGAATACCGGTAGAGGCTGCTAAACCCGGGGCTTCAGCCAAAGGTAGCCCAACCCACCTGAGCGATATACCCAGGTGGCTGTTAGTGAAAATTGTCTGGTCTTGCTGATAAACTTCTTGGAAGTCATTCATTTTATGGAATCAATCATTATTGTGGATAAAAAACAAGCCAAGACGTTTGTGTACCAAAGAAGAAAATCTACAACCACACTATATTGGCACATCAACCAAATCAATGAAAGGGAAAGAGGATTCAGTGGATAAATTATAGGCTGCATCTCCCAACGTGAGCCTTCATTAAGTACCTTCTTTGTTTTTTGGGATGCCAAATAAACGATAAAGTACCCTTGTGGAGTGGTGGGAAAGCAGTGAAAAACCAAAAAGCAATTGCATGTGACACCTGCGATAAAGGCACCACATAAATGTGTCATATTATGTCAGACAACATCTTCCAATTACACACGATAGATATTAACCTTCAATGGACCTGTTTTGAATGTGCAATGATTTGCCACAACAACCTATTTACAACATATATATCCACATCCAGTGAAACCTCCATACTGATGATACTCCCAAGGCTAAGGCAAAAATGCTGCGCCTGATGGTGGTGAATTTCCAAGGCTTATGGGGTAAAAAAGACATTTTGGCCCACTCTGCTAGATGAAAACCTGACATTGTGATTGGATCAGAGGCTTCTTAGACCCATCAATTAAAAATTTTGAACTGGAACTTCCAGGATATGTATCCTACCGAAATGATCGAAAGGATGGATGGGGGGTTGTTGCTATCTTGCAAAGAAAATTCATAACAGACAACTTTTCAAATCAACAAACGAAGTATAGCAATCAAAGTTGAGACTTTTAGAAAACCTGTAATAATTTGCAGTGCCTACCGATCACCTTAAAGCGACAGCACTACTTAAAAAACTTAGTCATGACTTGAATCCTCAAAAACAATAATAAAACCAAAACTATCTGGATTGGAGGTGATTTCAACTTTCCGGAATTGATGGAGACACACATATAACTGGATATCAATACTCTAAAGAATTTATGAAACTCTTAGATGGATCACAGAAAGGGGCTTATCACAGAGTGAATTCCAACAAGAGGAGCCAATTGCTTAGAATTTTATTGACAACATAACTCACTCTTAAACAATTATTGATACCCCTTGCTATCTTTGCAAAGAAATCTCTCATAACAGACACTATTTTCAAATCAACAAAGACAGAATGTATAGCAATCAAAGTTGAGACTTTTAGAAAACCTGTAATAATTTGCAGTGCCTACCGATCACCTTAAAGCGACAGCACATACTTAAAAAACTTAGTCAATGACTTGAAATCCATCAAAAACAATAATAAAACCAAAACTATCTGGATTGGAGGTGATTTCAACTTTCCGGACATTGACTGGGAGACACACACTATAACTGGATATCAATACTCTAAAGAAATTTATGAAATAGCTCTAGACTGGATCACAGAAAGTGGCTTATCACAGCTAGTGAACTTTCCAACAAGAGGAGACAATTGCTTAGATATTTTATTGACAAACAATAACTCACTCTTAACACACATTATTGATACCCCCAGGCATAAGCGATCATACAAGCATCCCTCTTGCAGACACATTGTGCCATCCTTCTCGACTAAAAACATCAAAACGGACAATTCACCTTTGGAAAAGAGCCAACCTACCAGATATAAAAGCAACCCTGACTGAAGATGTTAAACAATTTTGTGATTCGAACCTTGATAATGTGTCTTCCATCAACGATCAATGGACACAGTTAAAAACAATTTTCAATACAGCTCTTGATAAGATCCCAACCAAACAGCTTTCCCAACGTTACAATCAACCTTGGATAACCACAAACGATTATCAAGACGTAAGAAACGTCTCTACAAACGAGCTAAACGAACAAGACTGTATACTGACTGGAATAGATACAAAGCAATTATAAAAGAATGCAAACAAGCATGTCGATCAGCCCACGACAACTACGTTAGAGATAAAATTATTGGCTCATCCAACTCCAAGAAGCTCTACAAATACATCAAAAGTAAGAGCTCTGATAATATCTCTGTTGCTCCTCTCAAGAAAGGTGATAACTTTGTGGTAAATGACCAAGAGAAAGCTGACATTTTGAACTAACAATACTGCAGTGTATTCTCTACATCTAACCAAAATACTCCACCAATAAACTCACCAGAGTCAACCGAAACTATTGATACAATCGACATACAGGAAAACGGAGTACTGAACCTTCTGAGAAAACTAGACCCATCGAAAGCCACTGGCCCTGACAAGATACCATCTCAATTTCTAAAAGAATTTGCTCTTGAACTCACACCAGCATTGACATTGTTCTTTGTAAACTCATTAAGCCAAGGAGATCTGCCATCTGATTGGCGTCATGCATTTATTGTACCAGTCTATAAAGGGAGTAACAAAGTAAGAAGTTCACCTGAGAGCTATCGTCCAATATCGCTTACATCAATCTGTTGCAAAGTAATGGAGCATATTATCTACAGTAGTATCATGAAACACCTAAACAAGAACAACATCCTATCTGACGAGCAACACGGTTTCCGAAACAACAGATCTTGTGAATCGCAACTCCTTATCACAGTCAACGACTTTGCAGTAGGCTTGAATGATAAACAACAAATTGACTCAATTTTGTTAGACTTTTCAAAAACCTTTGATAAGGTCAACCACTACAAACTTGGTCTCAAGCTCAAGCATTATGGAATCAAAGGGAATTGCTTGAAATGGATCGTTTCATTTCTCAAAGATAGAACACAACAAGTTGTCCTAAACAAACGGATCATTTTCTCAACCAGCTGATGTTCTGTCTGGCGTACCCCAGGGAACTGTTCTGGGGCCCCTTCTTTTTCTAATTTATGTAAAAGACATGCCAGCACTCCTACAGTCGCTACTGAGATTATTTGCAGATGACGCATACTTGTATAGATGTATTAAATCAATTTCAGATATGTACCATCTCCAAGAAGATCTTGATAAACTGCAAACTTGGGAACGAAACTGGGACATGGAATTCCACCCTCAAAGGTGTAAATTGTTATCAATCACAAACAAACTGAAGCCCATTTCAACCTCGTACACAATTCACGGTGAGGAGCTTGAATCCGTCGAATCGGCAAAGTATCTTGGTCTTACACTCCACAAAAAGTTGAGGTGGAACAAGCACGTTTCATCAATATGTACCAAAGCTCACAAGAAGAGATGTTTCTTACAGCGAACACTTCGTCGTTGTTCAAAGAAAGCAAAAATTCAAGCTTACAAGACGTATGTTCTGCCAATGATAACGTACGCATCTAGTGTATGGAATCCTACAGGTCCATCCAACTCTGGTCTGCGAGAGGAGCTTGAATCAGTCCAAAGAAAAGCAGCTCGTTTTGTGAATAGTGATTGGTCCTATGAGTCCAGCCCTACAGCAATGATCAAAAAACTTGAATGGATATCAACTGAACAACATCGCAAAATTGCCAGCATTATGATGCTTCACAAAATTATCAACAAAAACATTGCAATTCCTATGACAATTTTGCCAAAGCATTCAAGAGATGGAAACAATTTCCAACAAAAATTAGGGAGAATTCTTGCTTATTCAAACTCATTTGTTCCCACTGTGACCAAATATTGGAATAAATTACCAAAACAAATTCGAACTATAACATCTGAAGATTCATTTAAAACAAAATTGTTAGAAGAGTTGTTGAAAAATAAACTTTGATTGTATAATGCTAAAAATAAATTATTTAATATTTCTAATAACGTTAATTAATGAAGATACATTATAATATTTTATAGTATTTTATCATTACTCACCTAAAATTCACAACTATATTACTTCTTAGCATTCAATTCAACCAAACTCATAAATAATCTCATAACTTTAATCTCTTAGTCTTAAGTCTTACACTTTCCAAGCTTGGACACACTTATCACCCCCCTTTTCTTGTTAGCCCCTTGACTTTTAGAATGATTTTAATATTTATTGATATTTATGAATAAAATTATTTTATTAAACAATCTTGTATTTTATATGTAGCAAAAATGGGCCTACGGGCCTAATGTTACTTAAATATATAGATAGATAGATAGATTCGTGTATGACTACATGACATCAATTTTCGTATCAATTTTTAAATCCTCAGATCACTCCAATCGCAAGTGAAGGATCCTCAGTGCTTTATATTTTAAATAATGAGATTGCTCCAAAACGAAAATCTTCCAACCCCCGGACCTTATTAGGACCCCCCATCGTTTATTTAAATTTGTAAAAATATTTTCAACTGACAGAGGGAAGGAAGGCTCCTTATTTTGCTCTATAAAGCCTGATTTTAGCTTATTTTTGGGTTTTTAGAATTAATTTTCAAACCCCTCCGACAATTAGCCCTCCCCCTACTAAGAACCTAATAAGAGTAAGATATAGTTTGTTTGTTGGTTCTTGGTTTTAACCATAGACATTACTGTGGTTTAATTGTGAAGACAAAATTTCAAGGTAAAGAGTTTCATATTCAAGTTAAAATCTTCTTACAGTACTCAACAACAACAGACAGGCCTGTCTGAGAAAAATCAAATCAAAAACAGTCGAAAAGATGACTTTCGGAGTAGGGAGTGTCAAAGACAAAGGGAAAGGGGGGAAATGCAACAACAAAAATATTTTCAGATGAACTTTTAATTTGGAGTTCCTTCCATAAAATACACTAAAATCAAATCTGATGAACTAAAAATTTATAAAACTACTTGACATGATCCAAATATTTTCAGCTTTTGGTATTGTTCGTGTGAAGCCAAACAGTTTTTCATTACTGCATACAAAAAATTTGAGATTCTTGAATGTTTGCCAATATGCAAGATTTCTGATAACATAATAAGGGAAATGTAACTGAATCTAATGTCTTGTATTTAAAAACCATATAACGAGCGATATTTATAAAAGTTCTCTCCCAATTCTCTCGTTTGCGACAAAGGTACGTCCTTGACTTTTTAAGCATCTTTCCTCTGCTTTTCTTTTCCATGCATATCGAAACAAAAACATAGAAAAAGACTCAGTGCTTTCAATCTGATTAATCCAATGATGAAGGGTGGTTTCTTCTCCATCGAAATAATACTGTACATCATCTGCATTTTCAATTATCAATCTAGAAACTTTCAAATACATCTCTAAGACATCTGCAACACCCCTAACTGCGAAACAGAACCTCTGGGATCGAAAAATGCTTCTCTATCAAACAGTAATCAAATATTTTCGTTCGAATCTATAACGTTCGAATTAGATTTTCAAATAAAAACATTCGAAACTATACACAGAAAGGCGGAAGTAAAAGGGCGCTATCAATCAGTAAAGCATAAAAAAGCTGATAATATGCAGGGAACGAGGTTGGTAAAAGGGGTGCTCCGCTCTCCCGTTCGTAGGACTCTCTTTTGAAAAAAAGTTCCATTTACCTGGGACTCGTGAAGGTGAAAAAAGGTACCCTTCACCCTCGCCCTCGCCCCCCGCCCCTGCCCCCGCCCCCGCCCCCTGGGCCTGTGCAATATACTCGATTTTCGTTTTTTTTCTTCACATTTTTAGAATTTCAGTATTTTGGAATTTCTTTTTCCATTCCCTTTGGCCAATGTGTTTTTCAGATACTTTGGAGTTTATAGATCCTGAGGCTGTGGTAAAATTTTCTGCCGGGGATAAAAACCAGGAAAAAAATAGTCTTCAACTGGGAAAAATGTCGTCGCCTTAAGGGGCGACGTCCATATTTAACCCTGCCACGCGTAACGGGAAAAGACCGTTAGTGGGTAGGTATATCCCACTTGTGGGAGTTAACTGTGGCAATCATGACCAAAATAAAATGTTCTACTCAATATCCAAGAAAAGCCAATAATAGATTCTTACAAAAGCTGAATATTTCTAGTAGTTGCCTTTGTTTCTACTTCCACGAATGCGCTTTTCATTCAAATTCAAACTACCGTCAATCAATTTCTTCGAATACAGTCGCGGTGTTTTCGAAGTATAGGCTTTTGTGCCCTCCCCCGTGGTAACTTTATCTGAAATTTGTTTTCTTTTTCCCGCGCGCGTAGGAAATTTTTTTTACCAAAGTGACGTAATCTATCTTTGAAAGGGCCAATCAAAATACCGTCCGCCAATTCTTTTAGCCTTCTATTTGAGTAATCAAGACTTGTCTCTATTTGGTTTTTCTTTCCCGATTTTCACTCGCACTCGCATTTCCAATCGCACTCAGTTTTCAGCATAGTGGATGGCCAAGTTGTGAATAAATTTATGAGAGTTGAGAAAAAAGAATAAAACATGTTTACAGTGGTGGGTAAAGTGTTGGATTTTGGTCTTTTTTGCAAAGACCGTTAAGAGGGTGTGTAGGTATGTTTGAAAACTATCGGTCTTTTCCCGTTACGCGTGGCAGGGTTGAATATGGATGTCGCCCCTAAATTCTTATAAATTTCGTCACTTTCCCCCGACATATTTACCCAGAAAAGGCACTCTAGTTTTGCCTAACAGATTTCCCGCAAAAAGAATATCCAATTAAAAAGCTGTTGTTTTCACCTTTCACTAGTGCTTCTCAAGACTCTACACTCTAAATATTTGTGAGGTTAACTAGCAAATCGGCATAATCAATCACGATGAAAACGGCCGAAAAATGTAAACATGCTAGTGAGTTTCAACCAATAAAAGAACGTATTTTCACTAGCCTTAAATTTTTTGCCAATCGTAGTGATTATCCTGGATTACCTCAGTATTATTTGCAATGCAAACAGAGTGGAGGAACGTACCGTAAGTTGGTCTAATGTCGACATCCGTCTTCTAATTTCGACATCGTTCTTTATAGATAGGAATAATAAGAAGGTCGAAATCACTGATAGACTAAAGATTTTTCCTCTCATCGCGCTAAGCAAAGTCAATCAGTGATTCCGACCTTCCTCAGTTTCTATTGTATTCCTATCTCTAAAGAAGGGTGTCGAAATTAGAAGACGGATGTCGACATTAGACCAACTTACGGTACTTTTAAGCGTTCTGGAGCGCGCGTAACCCCTTTTTCTAAACATTGATACAGTATATCGATTACTTACGTATAATACTTTGACCCCAATAGCCTACGATTGTCAAAAAGAAAGAGGATTCAAGCTCCCAGCGAGAACCAATCTTCTCGGGGAATGGTAGACTTTTCGTATCGTCGATTACAGAGGAAAAACTTCGAGAAAATGTATTGAGATTGAAGACGATTTTCCTCGCAAACCGTTTCGTGTTCACCATGTTTTTCGTCTGATCTCGTGTGAAGTGACACGGAATTTATTCGAATAGGTCTTTGGCTGAAATTCGAATGATCGTTTTTTCGTGTACGATTACATGAACAATTTTTACGGACGCGGTAGTAAACAGATAGGTAAAAAGTTGTCTAATTTTATTGATATGTGGTCAGCAGGTCCAGGTCTTCAAACTTCAACACAAAACAATTTCTTTGAAGAGAGATTAGCAGCAGCTTTTTGAAGAAAACAGTCAGACAGTGTATGTTTTTCAGATTATACTTTTACTTTGTACTTCTTGCTTGCAGCAGAAAAGTAAATTTTTACGTCAACATATAAAATTTTTACGTCAACATATCAGAAACATGATATTTTTTAAGACTGTACGATGCTGACTGAGACGACAGACTGTATTTTCACATACCGTAAGACGGGGTGATTCGGATAGATTTCGACTGTTTTCCAAAAATTTGTTCTTCCAAAATGAGTCTACCTCTAAATGAAGTCGTTTTATTTTACCACTGGGGTCTAATTCGCGAGTGTAGAAAATTTCATTTTCAAAAGTTTCTTCTACGAGGAACAATCTTCAATCGAATACAAGAAAATCGAGTCACTCGTTTCGGGGTGAAGTGGATAGAAATTGACGGGGCGCCATTCGCAACATAAACAAACACTCTCTATATTCTGTGGTGGAGCAATACCATTTTTCAAAAATTACGTTTTGCCGAAGTTATAATTTGAATTCATGCAATTCTCACAAAGTAATTATTCATTAGATGGAGCGTCATAAAAATGTAATACTTAAGGGATATATATTTGGGTAGTACGTTTAGTATCATTGATAATAAAATTTTGATTAGTGTGCGCTATGAAAAGTGTTGGTTGAATGCACGATAGAAAGTGCAATGTAAGAAAATGAAACGTCTCTGAAAGGTCTGACTACATTAGCTAAATCCAAGTTTGTTTTTTTATCTAACGTTTGCGTTTCGTTCCAGATAAAATGAAAAGGGAGAAGTAAATAAATGATTAAAAAAGAAGGGCATTAGAGAAACTGGACAACTTACGAAAATATAAAATTTTCATCGAAGCATCGACCGATAGAGTCAACACAAACACATGGTCGTTATATTCCGCGGTTACGATAGATAGCATTGAATTTAAAAGCAGAAAAATATCATACCAAGCAGGTGCGTATTTCTTTTAATCCCAGAAGAGTCTAGCATACCCACACCTCTGTTTCACATTCACTGGCTAGGTTAGGTTAATAGAAAATTCGCCCGATAAAAACCAGTGTACATATCCCGTTGTTTTACGGACGTTATAAAAGAACGTTGTTTTGACGTTTAGCGTCCATAGAATACCCCTGTCTCAAGTATCCACTGAACTTCTACTAATGCCCCATGAAAAGCTAACTTTTTCCAGTTTCGCAGCGATACTGGGTGTGATATAGCTGGGCCGATAAAAAGAGTAGAGAAATTTACCTGATCATCGTATATTTTTGTTTTTCCGTTATTTCAGGTGGTACTGAACAATCTTAGATACTTGAGAGAGGAGGAAGATTATCAATAACGCTCTGGTTGACTCTAAGATTTGTCGACAAAATGATAAGAGAAAACGTATGATACACCCCTGTATCAGTGACCCGGGAAACCGGTGAAAAAATTACAAAGAATAACCTAACTCTAACACGTTCACTGTCAAACCATTTTCAGAAATTTGACTTCATTGAATTTCATCGAAAGTTTGACTTTCAAAGGCTCCGGTGGCCTTGGTTCTGCTTTAAGTGCGTACTGATCGACGCAGAATTTAAGGAAGATTCCAAAAATACAAAAACGAAGCAAGCAAAAGTATCTGTATCGAAGGTTACGGCCCTTGGAGAACTGTCGGTATTTTGACACCTCTACTGCAACAAGGTCAACCCGGTCAAAATCGAAAAAAAATTATTAATGAATTCTAGGAATAATGCTTGAAAGTGAATTTTTCCATACTCCAGCGAGAATTGAGAGATTACAAATACAGACCCGGTTTGTGTGACGTTTTACTTGTTTCATAACTTCTCCGCTGGTCGATTTCAAATTTTCACTGAGTTACTGAGACAGGGGTGTTACAGTGGCACTTAAAGAATTCAGAACCAGCGTGGAATCGCCATGAACACAAAGATAGGAGACAGCATTAATTCTATATGGTATTCAATGCTCAGATGCATAGTATACTCGTAGTTGGCAGCAAACTTTTAAAGCTCTTATTTGGAAAATATGTACTTTTTATTCTTTTCTTAGCGAAAGAAATTACTTTATAACATTGTCTCTCTCAGTGCCCGGTGAGAACTTTTATACCCTTTGGGAAAATGAAGGATAAAAAACGGTAAGGAATATAGAAAATAAAAATTTCTCGTGTTCTTAAATATCTGGGGCATATTTTCTCACCGGGCCGATTATTTATTGCCAATTGTTCCACTAGGAAGGGGCTCCACCGTGTCATACTTTTTTGCCCCTTTTTCCAATTTCCGCTTGCAGAAATATTTACACCCCTGTCTCAGAGTCAGAGATGATTTAAGGCAGGGGATGCGAGACCTCCGAGAGAATGAACAGCATATGAACGAACGGAAAATTATGTCTTGCTTCATACTGTACCATGTCTCATTATCAAGCCTTTAGAAATAATCCCTTTCGTCAAAGATATTTCCTAGGAAGGACGAGAGATCGAGGCGTCCATTTCTTTAACCCTTTAAGTGCCGATGTCGTATATATACGACATGGGCTATATAGGAGGGCGAAGCCCTCCTGTAATGCCCAGTTTGAGTTAGAAATCGTTATTTTTGGTCGAACTCGTAGGAATAAGATTGTCCTTTATGGTCAAGCAAAAAAAAATTCAAAAGTGAGTCTTTCCAGCGAAATTTTAAGCAAAACAGTCAAAAAAATGCAAAAAATTGACAAAAATTCACTTTTTTGAGATTCTGACCGTTTTTTGACTATTTTTGGTCAACGAGTGATCCAAGAACCTCCAAATTTGGCCCTGTTTTACTTTAATCTGTCTTCTAGTGAATTGATTTGAAATTTTACCACTGGGCACCTTTTCATCAGTTCAGTCAGGTCCGCGCAGCGGGCCTGGCTGCTTTAATTCCCTAACCTACCCCCCCCCTTGGCCGCCGCCCACCACGCCCTTCCTAAATCGGGCGGCGCCGAAGGCGCCCAAAAGAAAGAAGAGACTCTAAGCTATCCAACGAGCTATATACGAGCTTCTAATTCCTTCTAGATCAGGAGATATAAGCCCTTAAAGTTTGAACTAGCGATTTTTTAAAAAAAACTTAGAAAAAAGGACCCTGGCACTCAAAGGGTTAAAGAAAAATTGCAAAAATTATTTTTTTTTTAGATTTCTCAATTTTTGGCCTAAACTCACTCAAAAATGCTGAAAAACACCAAAAAATCACATTTTCAAAATTTTTTTTTCACTTTGTTTAACCCTTTAAGTGCCGATGTCGTATATATACGACATGGGCTATATAGGAGGGCGAAGCCCTCCTGTAATGCCCAGTTTGAGTTAGAAATCGTTATTATTTTTGGTCGAACTCGTAGGAATAAGATTGTCCTTTATGGTCAAGCAAAAAAAAATTCAAAAGTGAGTCTTTCCAGCGAAATTTTAAGCAAAACAGTCAAAAAAAATGCAAAAAAATTGACAAAAATTCACTTTTTTGAGATTCTGACCGTTTTTGACTATTTTTGGTCAACGAGTGATCCAAGAACCTCCAAATTTGGCCCTGTTTTACTTTTAATCTGTCTTCTAGTGAATTGATTTGAAATTTTACCACTGGGCACCTTTTCATCAGTTCAGTCAGGTCCGCGCAGCGGGCCTGGCTGCTTTAATTCCCTAACCTACCCCCCCCCCCCCTTGGCCGCCGCCCACCACGCCCTTCCTAAATCGGGCGGCGCCGAAGGCGCCCAAAAGAAAGAAGAGACTCTAAGCTATCCAACGAGCTATATACGAGCTTCTAATTCCTTCTAGATCAGGAGATATAAGCCCTTAAAGTTTGAACTAGCGATTTTTTAAAAAAAACTTAGAAAAAAGGACCCTGGCACTCAAAGGGTTAATAAACGTTCTTATCCTGGTGTTGTAAAGTGTCTGTAGCCTTACCCTTCCCACTATCTTCTTCTGGAAAATAATACATAACACATAAACTCCTAAATTATCACTATACAAAATATACAAAGAGATTGTATTCATATGAACAACAATGAACAATGAATTACTATTAACATTTGAACATTTATTCCTAGCTACTCTGAACACTAACAAGCCTCTTGGGATAGTGTGGCAGTAATTAAAAATGACATGATGACGGCATTTGATATTTTTTAATTATTCAATAATTAACTCCTTTCCATTTCTCGGTTCCGTATCACTTAACTACGCCTTCAACTTGGGGCGCAAATGGGCGATTCGCGTTTTAACGCAAACAATTTTCCGCCCTAACTTTAGAATGAAAATACGAAGAATAGATATCGTTTTTCGTTTAGTGAACCAAAGATTGTATACAACTGGCTTTCGTAGAACACGATGCCAAAGGAATCTCCAATCACGGTCGCTTCATTATTTCTTATTCGGCATTTCAAAAAAGGGTCCGAAAATCAGAAGGTTTTCTTCTTCAATTTCCGAAGAACATGTTCCAAATCTTCAAAACCATATTTTTCCGATAGCTTGATCAATCAGTGAACGGGATCTGAAAACAGAATGGAAAAAGACATCGTCAGTGAAGTATGAGAGGCGATTAAACAAAGTATCCGATTCACCCCGGGTATCCGATTCACCCCGTCTTACGGTACTGTTTAATCTGTATTTAAATGTCCGGAGGTGGAGCAGAAAGTGTCGTTTTTTCGTGCTGGAACACCGGCAGAATATTTCAGAGCACTGCCGGTGTTCCGGACAACAATTTTCGGCAATTGGTCTGCACCGGAACTTCCGGTATTTTGGAGCAGGATATTAGCGATATAATTACGATAGTGCTCACTGTGCTAATCATGTGCAGTCAGGAGTTAGTTTTTGCCTAAAGCGGCAATCACAAATATCTTCATTTCGCGTCCTCGTTGGATCTAAAAAGTGAGTCGGTTGGTAGTAAAAATTTTCGGGTTTTCTTAAAATTGGTCTGTGAGGCGGTAAAAGGTAAAAGGACGTTAACTGAGGCAGCAGGAGGCCCAGTCGCGTGTATGTTTTGCATGTTCAGATTATGAAGTTCCAGACCCCCGCGCTCGATAGGATCGATCATCGGAACGGCTCGATGACGGATCGATATGTGATCGATGGATTACTTATCGATCCGGATAGGAGATCGATAGAGGATCGATACTCAAGATTTTTTATAAGCTTATGATTAGTTATCGATCTATCATCGATCTATCATCGATCTATCATCGATCTTTTATCGATCTTATCGACCCTATCGACTCTTTCTAAAAATCGAGCTCTAATATTAATCGATCTTTCTCGCTATCGATTACCTATCGACACCTATCGATTACCTATCGACACCTATCGATTACCTATCGACACCTATCGATTACCTATCGACACCTATCGATTACCTATCGACACCTCTATCGATCCAATCAAAATATCGACCGTTTTTTTATATTGATTAATCGATCCATATCGATCTAATGGCGTCAAACCGGATTTACTTATCGGTACTTATCTGGCACCCGATGTAGAAATTTTCTTTCGACACGCTAAGCAAGCTCTGGGAAAAGGTCGGGGAAACTTTCAACATCTGCTGGAAGGTTTAGATTACGGAATTTCGCCTGAGCCCTAGCTCCGAACTTAAAAAAGCGGAGGGGCCCGGCTTAAAAATGGCCGATATGGTACTCTCGGGTACCTAATATAATAAGCGTCCCCAACCCGCTAATTAATTTTATAATCAATGCATAATCGATTTATAATCGATGCATACTCGATTAACGATCGATGACGAATCGATTAACGATCGATGACGAATCGATGACGAATCGATTAACGATCGATGACGAATCGATTAACGATCGATGACGAATCGATTAACGATCGATGACGAATCGATTAACGATCGATGACGAATCGATGACGAATCGATTAACGATCGATGACGAATCGATTAACGATCGATGACGAATCGATTAACGATCGATGACGAATCGATTAACGATCGATGACGAATCGATGACGAATCGATTAACGATCGATGACGAATCGAAAAACGATCGATGACGAATCGATTAACGCGATGACGAATCGATGACGATCGATTAATGATCGATGACGAATCGATTAACGATCGATGACGAATCGATATACTCGATTGAAATACTAGCTCGATAATGGATCAACGAAGGATCGATACTCAAGACTTTTTAATGGCTGAATCTTCCATCGATCTCCTATCCGGATCGATAAGTAATCCATCGATCACATATCGATCCGTCATCGAGCCGTTCCGATGATCGATCCTATCGAGCGCGGGGGTCTGGGAAGTTAAACACTGTGACCTTTGACACATAAGGCGATGGGAATTTGATGTTCTGTTTACCGTTGCGTTTCAAAAAATATTTGATGCGGCAAAATTTCATTATTCATTATTCATTATTCCTACCTGGTGCTTCCAATCTCCAACAAAGTTTAATTCCACCGTGAAATCGAGCTGCTTTCACTTTCGGAATCAAAATGACATGCGCGAAAATTCATACGCGTTCAAGACGTGTCTAAAACGCGAATTTCTAAAACATCCTTGATGCCGCCCACTGCTTAAAAAAATGCCTGCCTCATTCGCGGACGTGATTGGAACCATGTTTTTTACTCGAGGCGCACATTTTGTTAGCGAAGATGTTATTTTTGATTCACTTTGAGTGTTTTGGATAGCTTGGCACAGGAAAAGAAGAAAATAATAAGTTTTTAAGAAATAATGAACTTTTTTGAGCGGCGGCTCAAGAGCATGCGGGCGGTCGACGGTAAACAGAACATCAAATTCCCATCGCCTAATGGCACCTGTAATGATAAACAAAGTTAGAATGCTGCGAATGCGCTAGAAATCGCTCACAAAAATCGGCAATAATAAAATTTTTGATCAAAGGAAACGTCATCAAAACAAAAAGTTCGAAGAATTTCCCTACTCTCAAACTCAATTTTACTCAATTTTCAGGAGTCGGTCGGGTGACGCGAAACGAAGATATTTGTGATTGCCGCCTAATTAGGAAAAAGTTTTTTACTATTTTTCCTAACTTTCCTCTAATTAGAAAACGCTTTCCAAATTAGGGAAGAAAGGTTTCCTAATTAGGAAAGTGAAACTATTTTCATTAATTTTGCAAAAAATACAAAAAGTCGCATGTCCATCCCGCCTGCTATCAGTGAAAGTTATCGTGACATGTTATGACAGAAAGTATGATTGATAAACTTGGTGGAGTTATCTAAACAAATTTGTTGTCAAATAGATTTAACAGTAAGTGAAAATACAGGCCAGATATCAACCAGTCCCATGTTTTGACCAATCGTCCCAATTTAGAGCAGTTGATGGTAGATACTAACCTCCTCCAGAGGATTTGTAAGTTTCAAACTGTATTTCAAGCTTGAGATATGGCTTTTGAAAAAACACTAATTCCTGATAAGACCCTTTCTACATAATACGGAAACAAATATATCCAGGGCTTTAATGCTTTGAAATTTCCTAACTAGGAAAGTTATTCTTCAGGCAGTATAGACTTAAACTCGTATATCAAGATTACGGGATTTCGAATACGGGCCGATTTTACTTTCGTTTAGAGTGGTTTCATTTTCAATTTCAAGCCAACATCTTAGCAACAGGGTGCTCGCCCATAGTTACAGGGGTTTGTGCAAAAAACTAAACATAGAAAATTTTCCAATCCCCCATTTCGATTAAAGCAATGAAAAATGAAACTTTTCTATGTTTTACTTTTTTGCACCTATTCTTCAAAATGAAAATATTTAAGATTTTAAGTTCTTCATTTGTTCAATGATTTTTTACGGCACTTTGTTGACAATCTAACTCTCACATCAAATTCCCGCTTTCTTCAGTAAATTGAAGATGAGACAAAACCTAAGCCACAGATCGCAGATTGAAACAAATATATGAAGGGTGGGATTTTACAGTCGCCCGTCGTGCAAGGTGCAAGGCACTGAGAGGCCACAGGTGCCAAAAAGAAGGGCCATTTGAAATGTGGCAACCTCATTGGTGGAAATTTGATAAAGAGCTGCGAAGGAGCACTGGGAAGCAATCATAGAAGAGACCACTTTCGTTTTTGTTGCAGATTTCTATAAAAACTTTTCTCAGGGATTACTTGTCAATGTACATGTACACATTAGTTGTGTCAACTTGTCAGCATTGTATTGTTGTAAAGGAAAAGATAAAAGAGGTAAGACTAGCCTAGTTTCTAATCCTGATATAGGAGTTTAAGTTTAGACTGTCAGGGCTATATATCTCAACGCTCCGCCCATTAGATTTCATATTTTTTGCACATAGATCAATGTTGACTTACTAAAACTAATGGTCATGGTTAGAACTTGCGATTATTTTTTTAAGCACTTTCCTACTTAGGAAAGTTCGGAAAAATAGTAAAAAACTTTCCTGACTGGTGTGAAAACTAACTACACACACGCATATTTTTAAAAAATCACTCGACCCAGTGTGATGCTTTCAAACATAATGTGACAAATTCTATTTCATTAATGGCATCATCCTCAAAGACTATAAGTATTAATAAGTATTTTATTTGACCAAAGTCCATCTTCTGGGGACAAATATTTTTTTGTAACCATGTTTTAACGATTTTTTAGAATGTGTTAAAAATCCCTTGCTCCAGAAGCACCGGAAGAGCTCCAAAACTTTCCGGAGAGGAAAATAGTGTATTTTTAGCTGCTCAGGAAAACTCCAGAAGTTTCTGGAGTGCCTGGAGGGTCCTTTTAATCTCTTTGACAACAAGTTTGTTTTGATACTTATAAACCAAATTTATCAATCAAACTTTCACCATCCCATCATAATCACAACCAAATGTATTTTTAAAGCATTTTAAAAGTACGCAATTTGAAGAAGTAATTAACAATTTAATCACACTCACGCTGCCCGCATCTTGACATTTTTTGTGTGGTTTTCTAGAAACTTTTTTCCAGCGTGCGTGATTGATTGACATTTCAAAATTACTGAACTGAGTGTCAATAACAGATCTCACAATTTTCCGCAGGAAGAACAGACTTTTTTATATCTGTGTTTGGACGCTTGCATTAATGCGCGCGATCGTATTTACGCGTTTCTCGTTGCAAAGATTTGTTCCTTTTTTGAGGTGTGAAAGCCTACCTGGTGAGAGTAGCGTATTTACATTCATAGTTCGTTCCCCCCTTTCTTAAAGGGACATAACAGTACTTGCGAAATTTGTAAACAAACTGTATGCAGCGGATACAAGATCAAAACAAATGTCACATGTCAAAATAAAAAATCAAACCAAATATGGCTAACTTTGATTGTTCAAATTGTTTTACAAGTTTGTTTTGGACACGTGATTTTAATTGTTCTCTTGAATGACACGTGGTTCGCACAATATTTACATTTTACTACTTTAATGGGGGGATGACACCTTTTGACACAAGTTGAAGAAGGGGGGGGGGGTGGTCAGAAATTTTCATGAAAAAGGGGGGGGGTGGCAAGGAAGGGGTATAGTTTAAGAAGGGGAGGCTTATATATATCAATACTTTTCTTTTTCTAAAATGACAGATATTACATATCTTCACTATATATATATTGTAGATTATTCTCAAGCACAGATTACAAAATTTGGTCTTCATTAAAGGAAGTTTTCTGTTTGAGTAGTCTGAGTCAAAAAAAAGGAAGAAGTTTATTATTTCGCTTTCTCTCTAAGATATTTCATATATTTGTTAGCTCTTTTTGTCCAAAATCCTTGACATTATTTGCTATCTATGATTCACGGTTATGTTAAAATAAATGACTTTGGAGGTTCGGTGAAATGGTGGCTGAATGGCTGTCCCATGTTCTGTCAGATAGTCCCAAGTTAGAGCAGTTGACGGTAGCCTGGAGATCCATGCATGCTATGATTTCTTATTTTATTATACTTATTAGACCAGTGTCCAAGATTCAGAAAAGGTCTTAAAAATGTTTTTATAGGGCCCCTTAGATCAGGGTAAATCTTTGATATTATGAGGTTAATATCACAGATTTACCCTGATTGACAAAAAAAATTTGCCCTTTGAATCTCCTGCAGTTTTCGAGTGAATCAATTTTTAGTTTACTTTACTAACGGTTTTTTCAAAGTCTGAAAATCAAATATCTGAGGCTACCAACGGATTCAGCATGAAAAGTAGATAAAGAAAATGGGGTTGATTGTTAAGTTTCTACCACCTGGTGAGATATTTAATTTTCAAGTTGGGTGAATATGCTGAAAAACTGCTGACGAAATTGACAATCGAATCAGTTGAACCAGATCTGACCAGTTGAACCAAATTGAACCTAATCGACCGATTGAAATTTGATTGTGGAACACGATTGAATCTCAATCGAATGTTCCTGCAATTTCCAGTTCCATTGATATTGCATTCGATTCTGATTCGATTGTGTTCGAGTTTGTTACATTGTGTTTAAATGTGTTCGAATATTTTTAATATGGCTTACAATTTCCTTTTCTGGCATCCGATGTAACAATTCTCTGCTAACACGCTAACGCTCTTATCAGGCAAATTGTCAACATCTGAAAGATTTGGATTAGGGAATTCTGTTTCCACATAACAGAGTTTACAGTTGAGTTCTGTAACCCAACCCTTGTCCCCAAAACAAAACACTTGGCCTTGACGAGAAACATTAAAGGGTGTCAAACACACTTTATTTCTTGTCTTACAATGGCAACCTCTTCTAGAGCAATTGAACGCAGTCGAACGATAATCAAATACAGTTGAATGACAATCGAACCCAAAAATTACCCAGAATGATGTTTGATTGAGAATTTTAATCGTTCAACTGCATTTCATTTGATTCTATTGGTTTGATCGCCGATTCTGTTTGATTGAGAGTGTCTGAGTATGACAACACCCCTTAATTAATCCTGACACCCTTCTTTAGAGTTGTCTTCAGGATGTTAGGAATCACTGATTTAAAACTACATTTCTTGCACTTAAACGATAAAAGGCCTTCTTTTTCTGAATAAAAAGTTTCTAAAACAAGAATTTGCTTACAACTCAAATACATACAATTTTGGTGTTATAATCAATATTTTGCCCCATTTTTGCCTTGACTTACCCTTTTGTTTCTGTCAAATAAATGACCTACTATCTCATCCCCTCCCTGCCTCCCTTTTTGACATGGCATTTAGAATTCAACTGATTTGGTAGGGTTGTAGACAAAAAGACAAATAAAACTGCTCGCTGAGAAAAGCTCATTGATTTGAATTTAGGCAAGCCTTTTTTACAGTTAGTATACTAAAAGTATCATTTTTCTGACTTGAAATTCATGGTACACCACCTTTCACAGCACCATTTGATTGACTTGAGATTAAAGTACCGAAAAGATATTAATTGCAAAATCCAAAAATCAAATATGGCAGACCGCAGTACTAAACATTGTGATGTCTATTACCAATTGCTTGGCCCCTCTGTCTGGTCCATTAATCTTAAACCTTTTAATCTCAAGAGGATTTACCGTTACAGTGCAAAAACTTGAAGTTATTAGCTTCTTTGGCTTTCATCCTCTCACATTAATTATTCTGTTTTATTTGCAATTTTTAACAAAATTTCAGATTGAATAGTTTGGTGCTTTTCTGTTTATCTTCTTGCATCTCTGTCAACCAAGATTTCTTTTGGTCATATGGTCGTACCATAACCCCCTATTTTAACATGCACACTTTCCAAAAACGTCCTCAAGTCCAATTTGCAAAAAGAGCTAATAAAAAGAAAGGATTTACGATGTGAAAAGTATATTGTCTTTTGGTATGCGATGTATCATAGAGCATTTTTATAATTGGACAAAAAAAAAGGGCGATTAGTACTCTTCAATGTTTAAGACATACAGATCGAGCATTTTGCTAAAGGAAAAAGGAAAAAAGATGGCAATATGAGGCCAAAAGTACCTTACAATATTGAATGAACTTTTTTTTCATTCATGATGTTTTCCTTTTTTTAAGTAAGCTTTAATCTGTTGTCATAGAAATATTATCCTTTTGATACTGAGCTTTCTTAATTACATGTCGTTTTTAGGGATTAAAAGATACTTTTATCCTGTTGTTTGGCCGTCGGATTTTGTCTACAGCTATTTCTAGTTGACACACGACATTTTTATGTGATTAAACTTTCTGTGATAAAATTAAGTATAGTTCCAAAGTCAGTGTTTGTGTTTTGTGTTTGGATTTTATGATTTCTTGTCAGATAGCTAGAAAATTTTCACAGCTTATGTTATGATAATGATTCGATGAGCTTGTTAAATTTGTATAGAAACTTTCTGCTAACAGTATGATGAAATAACAGGACTTTGTACTTTTTGGACCAATGAGTTTTCCAAAGAGGGGGTATTTCCTTCCATGTTATGGTTTATTGAGCAAGTTACAAAAGCACATAAAAAGACGCAGGATTTCTATTACAAGGCCAGAAAAAGTCAACAAAATTAGATATGATTTTTCTGTTAGGTTTTTAAATTATTTTGGCAAAGTCTAAAGTCGAATTTCAACTGTTAAATTGATTTTAAGATGATGGTAGATCGATATACATGATACGTCCATCAATATTTCAAGTTACGTAATATCCTCTGTAGTCTAAGCCTAAGAGGCCCAGAAGCCTGGAATCGTTTATTTATAGTGCAGGCTCGGATTCTTCATGTCAAAAAATATACCTGGGAATATTTTTGTCATATTATCTCCAAAATTGTATTACCAGTTCAGATTCTTTCACAATTTTATAACGATTTTTAGCATTAATTAGCTTCAATCAAAATGCTATTTTTTGACACGATATCAAGTTTCAAAGAATAACTTTGAGCAGCTTTCAGAGAAAGATTTTGATCTCTATATACAGTGTGTATGTAGAAAAATATGGTTCTGAAGTAAGTAGGTGGTCGAGACTTTTTCAAGGGCTCTTCTCAGTTACTTTATTCAAGTTACTTAATTTATTAATAAGAAATATAAAGCTCCTTGCTCTATTTCAGAAATATTCGTTTAGCTTTCAAAGTGATTTTCATACATTTTTTTCTCAATGAATAGTTGGTTGTTGAGCAAAAAGAAGATTTTAGCTTTAGATAAATTATGAACAGTTTCCTTAAAATTGAATATTATTGAAAGGATTTATTCACCCAAACTTGACTAATTTGGTCCCGATGATAAACAATGCTTATAAAGCAAAGCAATAAAAATGGCACGTTTTGAAAGGGTATCATTTTACTTGAGCCTGATTTAAAAACAGAGGTTTAATTGATATTTCAGAAGCGCACTTGTTTTTTCTCTCAACAAAATGCAAGAGGTATCAATTATTTGAAGTACAGTCAGGCTCTTTATTCTCTAATGTCAAGTCAACACATTTTGACTTGAACACTAGAGTGAAGTACCATGAGTGCGCGATAAATTTTAACCATTTTAAGAGTAAAAAATTTATGGATATTTAAAATGGTGGTGTTCGTCGGGGTTCGGTTACATGTTATTCAAAAGGAACATTATAAAAAGTCTATCAAAAAAGGAACTGTATTTAGCTATTTGTGGTCTATTCTGTATTGGGCTTTTCCAGTAATAGTTCGTGTCCCCCTGTTGAGGATATCGGATATCCAGGGGGTTAACGATCTTTGTTCAAAAATGGATATCCAGTGGGTTTAAATATCTACAAGGGAGCGAATATCCAGGGGGTAAAGTGTCTTTTCATGTAAAGAATACGATATCCAGGGGTAAGCATCTTTATAAGAGTGTATATCCAGGGGGTCTTTACTAATGAAGTAGGATATCCAGGGGGTTCGATACTTCGAAAAATCAATATCCTCAACAGTGGGGTAAATCTTTTTTCTGGAAAAGCCCATTGTTGATCCTACACTTTAATTTAAATTTGTCATTGTTTTTTATAGGATTTAGAAAAAAAATTATAGTTGACAATAAATAAATTTGGTGTACAGTTTTATGAAAACACTGGCATACAAAAGATTGAAGAGAGACCTAGATCCTACGTTTTTATTGGTTGAAATGTGGAAATTGAGTTGAATCAACATAAAGATAGAAGCGAAACCCTTTGAAATGTTTGGAGTTAAAAGTCGTGAGCAATTCACGTTAAAATGGCAACTCAAATTCATTGCTATGATTTGTTTTACTGGTTTGCTATTTTTAATGAAAATAACCGTTGGCCAGGTTACAAAATCTATGGCTTTAGTTGCTGATAGTTTTCACATGATTACCGATTTCGCTGCTCTTACTATTGGTTATATTGCATTAAAATGTGCGAATTCAAAGACTGGCACAAGTCAAGTGCTTTTAAGTCGTTTTACGTTTGGTTGGGTCCGAGCTGAGGTCCTTGGTGGTCTTATCAATACAGTTTTTTTACTAGCCCTTTGTTTTTCTGTTATGGTACATTCATTAAAACGGTTTATTACACCGGAACACATATCTAAACCGATTCCAGTTTTGATAGTTGGTGGTGTGAGTTTATTGGTGAATCTTTTGGGCTTAATGATGTTTCGTACCACCCGAGAGAATTGTTTGTCCATTTGTAGTAGTTGTTTTAAGAGCCATGATAAAACACCTGAAGTTGAAGGCATCTCTTTGATGAATGGACAACAAACAGCTAAAGGTATATATTCTTCTTGATTCAAAATTCTAAGAACCAATCAATCAATGAGCCTTGGTAACTCTTTTTTTTTCGTGATTCCCAGCATTTTATAATAAGATCTTTTGAGTTTTGAGCATCGTGTTTTTATGGGGGAAACTGTTCTTACAAGAAGTGTATTACGGCCCAAGCTTTGATTTCTCTTCGTGAAAATATAGTATTTGTTGATCTCAGTTCGTAAAAGCGTATTTTTATAATTTTTTCATTTTCTTTAATTGCCGAAATAGATTGTTCTAACGCGTTCTGTCAAATTCTCACATTTTAAACTTTTTCTGTTAAGGCCGGTCTCCACTTGCGCGCGCTGCGATCGCATTGGAAAAAAGGTTACGTCATAAAAATGTAGTGCGCGCTCGAAAAAAAAGTTGAACACATTTCAACTTTTTTAAACCGTTACGTCAAATTGCACCAATGGAATTGTTTCATTTTTCTTTTGACCAATAGCGTGGAAGCTTTGCTCGAAAAAGTGCGATCGCAGAGCGCGCCAGTGGAGACGGGCATTTACACGTGTAACCACGGATGTTTCTTTTGACAACCACGAACTATCGCGTTTTATTGATTTCTAGTTTTTTCATTTTCATCTCTTACAGCACGTAAACGCACGTATTCACACTCACGTGGTCACGAAGTGTCATGGGAACACGAATACCAAACACCACATTCGCTAAACATACGCGGTGTATATCTACACATACTTGAACATTTTCTTATCTCCATCATTGTTATTATGTCTGCTCTCCTTATGTTACACTACGAAGGAGAAACATGGATTGATTATGTAGATCCTGCTTTCACTCTCCTAGTGGTGGCTACCATTTTGTACTCCACCGTACCGCTTTTTCGTGAAACTTTGATCCTTTTCATGCAATCGGTACCGGCTAATATACAAGTAAAAGACATGGAAGAGAGACTGTTGAAACACATACCGGAAATTTTGTCCGTTCATGAACTCCATGTGTGGCAACTTGGAGGTGATAAGGTTGTAGGTAAGTTTGACATATTTCAGCTGCCTCTTTGTGATACTTCCATCAACCCTTAGCTGCGCTTTCTGGTTTTAAGGGGACAGGTAGTGAATTTACAAAGAAATGACCTCTGAATTCTTTTTCTTTGAGAATGTTAATTCAACGACTTTACACATTTTGATGTCATTCCTCCCTGGTAAACTCGAGCCCAGTCTTCAAAGGTTGATAGAACGATTTATACGAATCGGTACATTTTGAGAACATTCTGAATTCTTTCAGTTTTTGAATTTCATTTTCATTTCTCTCCGTTATTCTTCATTTAGGGAATAGCTAGATTTTTCCTTATATTTTTAGCCTACAGAATAAAAAGCTTTTGAAGGCTTTGAGCTAAAAAATTTGTACCAAAACACAATACGGTTCTTTCGGAAAATGAGTGGCCCGATTGGTATCATATGTATTTCTAGTATTTCAAATCAAATATTAAAGGTTTTGTTTTTAAATAAGAGTGATATCGTTTGCTTGCTCATCAATTTTAATTTACAAGCCTTTTCGCATTGGATTGACACGTATGTGAAGCAAGATTTGTCAGAAAGAGGAAAATGAAAATATTTTTTGCTTATGTCAGCCAGGGATATGTTATAGCGGAGCTGGATAACGCAAATTTAAAAAAGCCTTGTTCTATGTCTGTCCCTGACATTAAAATTTGATATGAAATTTAACTTTTATAATTACAAACTCGTGAAATTTGGATTTCCTCTTAGCCAATGATTCTGCTGCTGCATTTATCGTTCACGATTAAAAACTTTTAATTATCAAGAGGGTCTGTAAAACATTGGTGAATGACAATTTTAAAAAATGAAAAACATTGTTTTCGTAAAGTTATAAGAAGTTTCTTCTCTAAGATTATAAATAGTACTTTTTCATTTGAAATACCGCGCTACACCGCGGGTTGCCTCTTTCTAACTGATATTTTCAGATAGCAAGTCGGTATGTCTGATTATGGAAAAAATTTCAAGTCAATTGAAACAATATTTGTCAAAATATTTACATCCGAAATTTTTAAAGAGAAATCATGAAAGCTTCTCAAATTCATAACACACGCTGATAAAAATAGATTTCATTTACAAGGAAGCTTTTGGGGTATCTTCTACAAATATTATTTTGATGAAAAGCGGGAACATCATAGCAAAATATGTGCAAACGTACTGCATGAATACTTTGTCTGCTACATTTTTCTTATAAAAACAGAACACTCAAGGGGACAGAGATGGATTTCTATTATGAACAGTTTACAATAGAAAAGACAAAGAAGCAATCCGCTAAGGAATTCTCGTCCTTCATCCAGCTCCGCTATAACATATCCCTGTGTCAGCATAATATAACAAAAGGCATACACTGTTCTGATATGAAATATGTGCCTCATAACGGGAACACTTTAAAATCTCTACTATAATAATACTTGGGAGGTTTTTATCTTCTCTTCGGTGAGTGCTAGATAATTTAATAGAGTTGACTAAAATATTATTTCGTACTTAAGAGTTTCATGGCGCCTCCGCCTCAGAGTGAATCTCTCAATAATAATGCAACACCTTTCTGTTTCAGCATCTGCACATCTCCTCTTCAAACGTCCTGAGGATTTCCGAAAAACTGTCAACTCCGTTAAATCGTTTTTCCGCCGTGAAGGAATCGCTTGTATGACGTTCCAGCCTGAATTTCTACCTGAAGAAGATGTTGATGGAGAACAGGCTGCTGACGCCATGGTGATGTTTAGCCCGGACCGATGTTACTTCAAATGTGCAAAGAAAGATTGTCAGACATTGACATGCTGTGATGTTTCAGATGATAAAGATAGCATCACCAATACTGATTCTTCTCCTTCAAGTTCAGAATGTACTTTTTCACCAGATAGAACTTCATTGACATTACTTATGTCTTAAATAGACTTCTAGATAACAACGTTGGAATGACTGCTGTAATTGAAACAATGTAGTTGCTATGGGGGGAAGTTCAAGTCTTTTTGTTGGAATACAGTCGAAACACATAGTGTTGCATCCGTTCCATCAGTAGATTAGAATTCTTACCTTATTTTCCAGAATGTGACGAAAAGATTTCCAAGATATAAGAGATAAGGGAGTGTTATCAATATTTTGCTCAAAGATTGTTAAAGCACCAAAGCCTGGAGTTTAAAGTATCGAGATATCGACGTGTGTTATTGCTTAAAAAGTGATTTCCAATAAAATCACATAAATTTATATTCTTCTATATTTTAATATATAAAATCCAGTTAAAATGGATCGGTTTCTCACTGTGTGTAGTTTTGATATCGTGAAGAACACCTGATTTACTCAAAAAAACTTACAGATTATCAAATAAACTCTACACCAAACTCACAACCAGGGGGTCATGCAGTTACTATGTAAAAACACTTTACTGGTGGAACAAATTACTAAATTCACTAGAAATATAAATTTGGGCCAAGTAATTGGGGAAAAAGGCTCGTAAAGGCTGGTGCATTCAAAATTTTAATTGAAAATTAGTTTTACCGTTAGTAACTGCAAAAGGTATTTATAGGGTGGTATAGAATTGTTAGCTCCAAAAAAGAACTTACTGCTTATAATGCCTTGTAGTAACTACATGACCCCCTGAAACTACGTCTTTTTAAAAGAGTATAGTCTACTTTGATTTACGTTATCGTGAAATTATAGAATTATATTTTTTACGAAAAATTTTTATACTGCATCGCAATAATTTACCTAGATCTTTGTAGTGACACAGCGAGTTTTAGTAGAGGTCAACTAAACTTTAATGGGAAAATTGACTCAAAGGGAGACTAGGGGAACTTTTTCTAAAAAAGCTAAAATATTTTTTGTAGATCATTTATTGAGCTCCTTGAAGTAGTTAATCTTTCAGTATATTATTTTATGATCATTACACTTTTTCAGACTTTTGAATGCCTTTTTCTTTCAAATGCTTGAAATTTAGCTGAAAATATCCTGAGGCTGACATCGTTTTTTAATTGTCTAGAAACACTTTTCTTTTTCCAATAAAAATTGTATTAGAACAAGAATAAGAACAATTTAAGAACAATGCTAAGTCTTGAATTGCTAAAGTTTAAGCAAATATCAAAGGTCAAGCTAGTAAAAATAAGGCATTAAACCTAAATAACATCAGTTAAATACCCTAAAATTAAGCAGGGGGGGTCAGGGTCCAGGATACCAACCCAGGGCCCAAAAACCTGACTTTTCGAGATTTGAAAGTAGTAGACACCACCACCCCCTAAATTGGTATCAATACCAACTTGAAAATCCCAATTTTCTAAAAAAGGGGGGACCCACCCCCCTAAATTGGTATCGATACGAACTTAAAAATCCCTATTTTTCTGAAAAAGGGGGACCCACCCCCCCCCTAAATTGGCAATCAGTAAAAATGCAAAAAGTTATATGCATAAGATACTGCATACAAGGGACGCTAAACAGAATCTGTGGATGTTTTTATTCAAAGAACATTCCTCTTATGAATCACTTATGTACCACACTTTAGACTCCTGAAAGTGAAAACAAGTTTTTCTCATTCTAACACAACGTAAATTAAGTTTTTTGAACTAAATTGGCAAAATGTATAAAGTTCATAAAACAAGTTGATAAACTAGACTAGATAAAAATTTCATTGTATTAGGCACGCCTAGAGTCTTTGTAACATTATCCTATATGATGAGCGCCCGGGGGGGGGGGGGTACTTAGGCAAAAATGGATGATGGGTAAGTGCGGACGGTAAGGGTCGGTTTTTTCTCCTTTCAAAGTCTCTCTAAGGGTCGGAAAAATCAGAAAGTTTTAAATTAGTCTCTCTAAGGGTCGGAAAATTCAGGAATTTTAGGAAATTTTTTGATTTCCAGAGAAAAAGTTGTAATAAAGTCTCTCTAAGGGTATGACTTTTTTCAAAAATCGAAAAAAAAATTCAAAGAGTCTCTCTAAGGGTCACCTTTTCAGCAAAAATCAGTCTCTTTAAGGGTTGGTTTTCAGAGGTACCGTTCATACATACCCCTCATTCGCCAACCCTAGTACCCCCCCCCCCGATGAACGTTATGTACAGAAAAATTTTATCACAACTAAAAAAGTTCTAAGATCTGCTAAGACTTGATTCAGTTTGTTCAACTCTAGTTTTGAATGAATTTTGGTTGATTGAAAGGATTGAGAGCAGCAAAAGTTAAATAAAAATTTAATTTCAATTATAGAATGAAGAATGCTTTTATATGGAATCAGGGTATAGTGTAAACGATTCAAATAAGTTTTTATACTTACATTACCCAACATTTTAAGTCAGATACCAATTTCAAATTCAGCAAAAATTAAAAAAAGGGCGACCCACCCCCTCATTTTGGTATCGATACCAACTTGAAGATTCCCTAATTTTCAAAAAAAGGGGGACCCACCCCCTCATTTTGGTATCGATACCAACTTGACTTTTTGAAATTTGGAAAAAAAAATTGACACCACCCCCCGGCCCTGGGTTTGGTATCTGGATCCTGACCCCCCCCCCCTGAAATAAGAGCAAGAAAATTTGAGGCTCAAAGTGCAAAAAAGAAATAAGATAATAATAATAGTAAAAAGAACAACCTCACAAAAAATATACTGGCTCTGATAAAAAGAAATTATCTAGATTTTCGTTAAAGGCCTTCCTGTACACGTTTTTTTTTATTAGAACACCTAAAATTTGGCTGAGTCTGAATGTGCTTATTTTTTTGGCAGTTTTCAGCCTAAAATGTTCTTAAATGCGTTCTTAATTTTTCAGACTGCTCTAAATCGACAATAAGATATAAATAAATAAAGAGCACTTAAAATTGGTAAAATTTGGACAATATTTGACACTCGATTTTAGAAAATCCATCCCTAAGTTCGGTTAAAACTGCTAGAAAAGAGGGAAAAATCGTAGTTTCTTGTCATTTTTTTCCAAACTGAGGCTGGGCATGTTCTTACGATGTTCTTAATTTTTCGACGAATTTCAGCCTCAATGTTCTTATAAACTGGGTTCTAATAAAAAATAAAACGTGTATGTTCTTATAAAATTGATCTTATAAAAGTAGATACAAATTTTTAACTTTTCTTGTTTTAAATTGAAACTTAGAATTTCGTTCATATTCAGCCCTTCTTCTGGTACACGGAGGATCGGAGGTCGATGATTTAGTTTTGTAATGCAGAAAAGTGAATATACATTTTTTAACGACTAGATGTTTTTATTGGTGTATAATTTTTTTTTAGATTCCACTAAATTATATATTTCATATAAATGAATATCTTAACTTTCTTATTGTTCAAATGTTAGAATACCTATTGTTCTCCTTATTCCAAATCATCTTGGAAATTGGAACTATTCCAGGGTCAAAATTGAGCATCATCTGGAAGTTTCAAACAAGGAACTTTATAAATATTTCTCTCATATTAAAGTTCCTTTGTTCAAAGAGTAAAAATTCAGGGGAAGCCTTGTTTTCTAGGTAATAAATACCAGGAGATCTTGCTATGTTTAATATGGCTAAGGTGAAATTAAGGGAACACGAAACTCGAGGCCTGTTGGATCAATGTTTGTGAAAATCCAGGGTGCTGTTAATGTATAACGTTAAAATGTTAACGACATGAGAAATTCGAAATTCGAAACACAGTCAATTTGACAAACTCGGCGATCAGTTGATGTAATACTCCTTTAGAGCTGAAATAATCCTAATTTCTCTTATGGTTTAAAAACGAACTAAAATATCATTTATCAAGTTCATAAAATCAAATTTTATATTCATTATATTTATTTATCTCACTTCGACACGGTAGGATACAGTAAGGATAAAAATAACGTACCAAAATACGATGGGGATTGATTTTCCTATGCTTTTTTTGGCTGGGGATTTAAATTCTTTTATTTTTAAGCCAGAAAATTCAGTGGGGAAAAATAGCATAATATTGTGCAGCGAGGATTGGTTATTTTTACTGGGGACAAAAATCGAAGGATAATTTTCCACCTGGGACGATATTTTGGACAATTATTCCAGTGGGAAGGGGTCCCAGTGGGTCTGTGAGAAGGGATGTTATAAAAGCTGAATCATTATTCCATGGCCAACCACATAAGGTATTACTTTATATCATTAATAACGTTCGGCCGAAACTAATTTGAAGTAATTGAAAAACTTACTTTTAATTTCCCTTTTTTTTTAATTACCAGAGCACTAAAAAATAACAACAACAATAATAGAACTAACCAAGAAAGATAATTCATAATGGTACCATTGTCATCAATACCACTCCACAATGAAGAATAATGTTCTGGATGGCCGAGAAAGGAGAATGGTGAACGGTGTACGAAAGTTAGTACATTATCATTCTGACTTCTCCATCGTACAAAAAACATCGTTAGATGGATATTTACATACGACGGTCGACAGAAAAATCAGGAATAATGGTCTTAAAATGTTGTTGTTTATGGGTGGTAAGTCAAATCTTTGTTCAAAATATTAAGTCCTCATAAATTTTTGGCGCGTGGGTGGTACAGGCTAGTTGTGGACGAGACTTATCCATATTAGAAAGAATTTCCTTAGCGAGAAATGGCTAAATTTTCATCTATTCCTTACTGCAATTTTGCAATGTTTCTAAAAAGCTTTTTTCGCATATTTATCATTCACACTATCTTTTCATATCAAAACCATCTGCCTTGTTGACAAAAAATTTAATATTTTCAATTTCAACAAGAAAATAACAGAGTATAATATGTCTTGCTGATAATAAAAGCTATCATGGGTTGATTGATTAAATATTCAGTACTTGCCCTGGTTTTATAACTGGAAGCCCTGGTCCGGGTCAATATAGCCTCTACCAAGCAGAACGCTGGGCTGGTGTCATTTATAATTCGTCTAATAGAGTGTAATATGGGTGTAATACAATAATAAGACAATAGTTACGGGATAATATCAATTTGTGTCTTCCATTACTTTTTACTGTGTCTGTAGTCTGTATTACTATTAGTCGTCTAGCACGCTCATGATTTTTGCTTTTGTTATAGTTCTTTCGTTGTGTCGGTTTGCGAAAAAAACTTTGTACAGGGTTAATGCCGAGAGCCTCAGACTCCAACCTCCGAGCATATTCTGATTACTCCGCGCTGACACATATGCACTCTCAAAACCATGGGTCCGTAAGAGGGACTTTGTACCGCTTTGATCTTTTTCATCCAATTTTTGGATTGATAGTAAATGGGTAAAACTAGCACACCAAAACATGTAGATTTTTTTTTGGCTGAACAATCTAGTCAAATCGTCACATTCGCCCTACACACACATAAGAATGGTGTTTTTCCATTTCATCATAGGTATTCTTAATTATTTGGGGAAAACGTACTATAAAATTTCTTACGATATTTTTTGGTTAGGTTCGAAATTCGGCCTAGATTTATCATGTAATACACATGAAGCATAAAATGGTATTAATGTGAAAGTATTGAGCCTCACAGGGAGATGATTGGCAATTTACAGCTAAAACGCTCTAAAAATGACGTTGCCCAATTCCATGATGGAGATATTCTTAACATATTCTTAATTTTTTGGCAACTTTTACCATGAATATTCTTATAAAAGAAAAGCGTGTATTCCTTCGAGCAGAGCTTTGTGTGCGCAGAATAGACTCATGGCCCCCGTCACCGGGGGGGGGGGGGGGGGGCAGGGAGCCATGCCCCTCCCAATATTTTGCAAAGTATATATTTTTTTACTTTAAAAAATCTTATATATACCGTTTAGAGGGGTGAAATAAGGGTGAAAAGTCGAAGATTTTTTTCGTCGCCCAACCATGGCGGGCGATGTATTTTTTTTTGGCCCCCTCAATTCGATTCGCACGCCGTGGGTCATGAGATGATCCATGATGATTACGCGAACTCTCAATGTAGATATTCTTAAAAACCTTCGAATTTTCTTCTTGTAGAGATGGTTTTAAATAAATGAATTCATAATGAGAAAGCCCTTCTCGTAAAGTGTTTGTAACGAGAGATGTTGATGATTCCCTCTTTTTTCTTCCCTGATCCTACAAACTTCGAAACGACATGTTCAACTTTTGAATTTTTAAAGTATCTTTTTTATAAGAACATTTTAGCTTTATAATTCAAATTCTTATGAATTTATAATCTTTTTTGGTATCTACTGGACATTTAGTCAAGGCATTGTCGGCTTTTTATCAATAATCATCACTTACAGTATCGCTTTTTTATCGCGGTAATAAATCTTATCACCACAGCCGTTACGATTTGATTAAAATTCATTAGAATTATCTATAAGCATTTGACAGACAAGATAGAAAATACCCTTTAAATATTTTAGACCCTTAATTTTCTTGTGAGAAAATTTTGTGGTTTAGTTCTGTTGTTTTTCTATTGTTTCAATTCTCTTTCCTTTTTTTTCTGTGTTTCTCATTTTTTCATCTTCATCATCGACAACCTACTATGCTCTTATAGACTCTTATGTCCTTTTCTTCGTCTTTTTCCTTTTTCTACTTTATTTTTGAAGTGTTTGTAGTTTAAAGTTTTTTTGCTATTGTTGTTGTCAGTATACTGAAGTAAATTTCATCATTGACTTTAGAAAAATTCTAAATTGTTTGTTGTTGTTTTTTTTTAAAGTTTTCCGCCGTCCCTTGGGACCTCAAAACCAGTTTTAACCATGGGTTGATTGGGGTGGGATGACATCATCGGCGTACTTAAAAATGTCAATTTTCGTAGTTTCAATATAGATGCATTTACAATTGATGGTCATATTAGGGCTTGAAAAGTATATCTTACAAATAGGGCGGTTTTATTTGTTTAATTTGGTCCTGGAAATCCCTCTTCAGAAATGCTACCACCATTAGTATTGTTGTCGATAACTTGTATAGTGATATAGTTTTTTGCTTGGCTAGGTATTGGTTTTGAAATCCCATAAAGAAAAAGCCACATGTAGTATTGTAAGGATGAACCAAGGCTGCAACAGGACTGTGTTAAAAATTTCTATTCTAAGCTGCTCATCCTCTAGCGAAAAAGGTTTCTTATAGAAATATAGGAAGTATATCTATAAAGGTCTGCGATTCAGACTATTCTAAGCTTTATTATTCGCAATGTCTTACCAGGGATATGTTATCTTTGTATCCTCAAGAATCACAACGCATTTAGTTACAGGTCTTTCACAAGTCTCTATTGCCTTTTTAGGTACACTACACACATGATAATGGATTGACCAAGAAATAACTACAATCTTAGTGCTTAGTATCAAGCAAAGGAGAGCGAGAGGTTGGCGTCCTCGAAAATCTGACCATCCTGGTCTACTTAACCCTTACAATCAACCAATATGGATATCAAAGAAGACCTAAAGCGTTCTTCATCCGAAGGAAGGCGTTCCAAAAGAAAACGGCATGGCGCAAAAGAAAAGTTTAAAAAACAGAAAAGTGTATTCCAGAAGTTATTGGAATCAGAACATCACATGGCAATGGTGTTTAGTTATTGTGGTGTTTTTCTGTTGTACGGTATGACGGATGAGCTCTTAGGTGAGAGTCAATAATATTTTATCAAACTTACTGAATTTTGAAATAAAGACTGAAATTGAGTACCGCCAATTACGCTCATGTTTATGAGAGCCAATAAGATTGAGACTCAGATATATTTTTGGAAGATGAAGATCCCAGTTTTGACATCTTAGACGGAGTACTTCCTGGGTAATACAGTACAGTACTCCCTCTTACTAACAAGTCTCGTTTTTTTTTCAAAAATTCTAATAAGTGTCGCATTTGAATGTGCCCGCGAAGGCAACTCTATTCATAGAAACAAAGGCGAAGGTAGTGGATGGAGCCACTCTTTCTCCATGGATTGCTCTAGACCTTGATCCTTGATCCGTCTCTTTATTTACTGAGCATCAATTACCAATTTTGTCTTTGGTATGACCCGGCCGAGGATTGAACCCAAGCCTTGCACACCTTTCGCAAAAGACCTACCTTTACTTCTTTAGGTCCAACACTGATTGAACTGAGTTGTCTTGCAGCCAAACCTTTAAAAACAATGAGCTGGTTGTTCTTCTCACATGACATGGGTCTACTTTGCGGAACGCTTTTCGGTGGATTGATTGTGTCTAGGTATGTGATTTGATTTTCATGTGTCGTTGAAAAATTCGTCGATAAAAACATTCGTCACTTGTCACTAACTTCATTACCGACAAATAGTTTTTCTGACGAATAATTGCCACCGCAGGGAGCCTAAAACAACCGAGGATGGCATTCATAGCTTCACGCCTAAGGATAGTTGGACAAATAGCTCACAATTTTGCGCACTTGTTTGTCACTCTTCTTATACCGGTTAAATGGTAGCCCGGTATTAAGTTTGTCTTTTTCTTATCCCTAGAGAATTAATGAACCTAGGAAATTCACTTTTTTTGGGAAGTTCCCTTTTTATATCACAAGTAGTTATTAAGCGCTCCGCGTAGAACAAACGTGTGCACTAGTAAAATAATATATGAGAGCAGTATCCTTACATACACGGTTATAAAAATACAATGCTGAAATTTGGCCAAAAATTAAGAACAGTCTTTACGGAGAAGTACAAATTTCCATTTTAATTGATATGACAAGAACATTCAAGTCTGAAAGACTCATAAAATTCAGAGCAGCCCAGCCAGAGCCATCCAATAAGTTATGGTTATGGTAAATTGTTCTTATGTAAGGTAAGGCACATATGTCAGTCTAAGTAGACGCTAAAACAAAATGGGCTTTACTTTTGAAACTATAACTGTAAATCACTCCCTTGACACATTTGATAGCATTTGAAGACTGAATTTTGTCTCAGATCAGATGAGAAGTTAAAAATTACTGTAGGGCTAATACCTTTCCTTTTGAGAGCAAATTCAACTCAACTCATTTGGAAAAAATAGTCGTCGAGTTCGTCGGTAAAAAATTCTTCACCAAGTGATTTTTCGTCACTTTTTGTCGACGAATTTCTTTTAGAGTATAATAAAGGTATAATAAAGATTTATTAGTGTAACTGGTTAACGAGGTCCCCGGACCTTCAATTCACGCAATTTTTGTTCACGCAAAGTTTTCAGATTTACGCATTCACGCAATTTTTTCAACATTTTCACACATTCACGCAACTGAAAAAGTCCATTCATGCATTAACGGAAACCGGTCGGGGTGGGGGCGTTTACTCCCTTGATTTCCGTAAAGGAGGTAGGCTCGATTCCCACTCGGTGCTGTGATTGACTTGAAAAGTGAAATTGAGAACAGATTGTTTTCCACGGCCAGATCAAAATTTTAATACACCTTTTCGACCGTAGCCGCCAATTGCCGCGTGGGCAGTTTTTGTCCGTTTTACCACCCTAAAACCGTCCCAGTCTTTTTTTCGCACTTAAAGAAAATATAAAAAAAGTGTGAAAAAAGGATTGGATCGAGTTTAGGGTGGTAAATTAAATAATAAAGTGGCACGCGCCTGACCGCGCGACTACGGTCGAAAAGGTGTATAATTCCTTATCCTAGAAAGGGAAGATTTTTTGGGCAAGTGCCAACATCCAATGCATTTTATTTTCTTTCTACGCGACCTATTAATTCTTTGGAAAAATATCAAGTAATGGCTAAAGACTTCAGAAGAATGACGTATAATCCGATCAGAAAGTTTGTTTACTTGAAATTATTTTCCGCGCAAAAAACCAACACGAAACCAACAGTAAATTTAGTAATTCATTGCAAAATTTGATATTTTACCTTATAAAAATGCCAGTAGAGTAAGTAGGTCAGAAAGCCTGTTTTTATGTTCGTAACGAGCAAAGAATTAAAACTTGACGCAAGGGCCATCATATCATAATCCTTTTGGGTGATCTGCCCCAAACACTGCTACTGATCAAGTTATGATCGATTCATTGGACAAGGCTTCTGTTAAGAGCCCCCCCCCCAGCGGATCTTCAAATTACGCAATCACGCAATTTTTTTTTCGCAATTCACGCAATTTTCGTTCACGCAAAGCTTTCCAATTCACGCATTCACGCAATTTTCTTTCACGCATTCACGCAAGTGAAAAAGCCCATTCACGCATTCATGCAAACCGCTGAGGGGTTCCTGTTAAGTTCATGACAAAATTTTATGTTAATTTTATAAGTTTATTTATTGAAAATTGGGCATAATAGTTTTGATTGATATACAATAAATTTATGATATACAAATGCATGCTAAGATAAAATTCTTGAAAATTATAGATGTTTTATTCAAATAAAAATCAGCTAAATTCATATCAACTACAAAATTCTAGAGTAAGCTTTCTTTGACTCAGACAATTAAAAAGAACTTAGAATATCTTTCTAATAGTCTCCCTTTTATTTCCCCTGGTAAAAAGTATACTAGTTTCTGGAACGTGACTTTTAAAGAAAGAAGAAATTCACAGCAATAATTCCAGGTCTTACAGCAAACTTAAAAATTATTAAAAATACCAAGAAAAAAAATTAAATTAAGAAAATTCTAGTGTTTCTCATACATTTGTATGTACACATCATTTCTTCTCTACATTTTGCTCGACATACATCTCTTTTCTGATTGGCTGAGACCAACGAACCTCGTTTCTGATTGGCCAATTCACTTACTCGCTTCTGATTGGTTGATTTGTATGATTCTGTATCCTTATTGGTTGTTTTAATTTCTCGTTTGTCGTTGTAAAGACTCGGGAAATAGTCGGAAGATGGATGACTACGGAAACTGTCTCGGCACATCGAAGGGTAGAAATCACAGAGAGTTTTCTCTGATGATACTCTCTGCAAAAAATAAAGGTGGTGCACAATAAAGTGTCTTAGAATGTTAGAATGATTATTCCCCCCTGTTTGTTAATTTTTCGATTTTTTCCCAACGGTTCTGACCTTATCCGGACCCCCTTCCTCGTTTATTGAACTTGGAAAAAATTTCAGCTGTCAGAGTCCTTTATTTTGCTTCAAATACCCTGGTTTTTGTCTATGATTAACTCTTTTTTTTGGGGGGGGGGGGTAAAGGTACAACTTCCAACTCTCCGGCAATTAGGCCCCCCGTCTACCCCTCTTCCCATTTATTAGACACCTGAGAATAATTGTTAGCGTTCTAATTTAATTTTTTATTTTGATGAAAATTGAAATTAAGCTAATTAATACGGGCCTTTTGCTACAATCAAAAAAAGTTGGATTAAAATTTCTGTCAAACTATACTTTCATCTCTCTTGCAAATAGTTTTCTTTGATGAAATTTATTTTGAGTTTCGCTAGCTTACTGCAATTGCTTTGTCCATTAAGCCCCTTTGACACTTTGTTGTAATCGCTATCCTAAAGAGGCTAATTGTCCCAGGATTATTGATTAAAAAATTCGTTTACTTTAAAGGCGTTAGAAAAGGTGATAGACATATTCATTTCACAAATTCAAAAGAACTTAAAACCTTTTCTGAATACCATATTTTATTTACGATGTTTGAATTACATCAATATATGTTTTAAAATCTTAAATAGCACATGTCCTGTATAGGGGTCAAGGTTATTCTAAAAGCAGTATTAGGTTGTTTTTTCCCCTCATATTCCTAAGTTTCTTTGAGGACCTATGTCAAAATTTTCTGAAAAAGAGAAGAAAAAGCCTATCTATCCTATCTAATATTGGTAGATTATTAGGCCCCTTATTACAATATATTAAAACCACATGCCCAAATTTTAATTTCCCCTATTAGTCATTATCAGTATGATTTCGAATGGGATAAAGCGAAAATGACCCGACTGAAAAATAATAGACAGCTCCAGAAAGACTTTATTTGAAATTCTCGATCCTCAAAATATTTTACCACAATTTTAAGTTTTGATTCTGATTTGCGACAAGTGGAAATTATTCTTTGAGATGAATTTTTGGAGAAACGTGATATATTTCAAAATAATACATCGTTACTTTTTAGCTTTCTCAGGCGCCTTTTTCAAATTTTAACATGGACAATGTATAATCAATCGTTTATGAATGACACAGTTCACTCTCAATGACTTGAACACGCCTGGCGGACGAGTTATGAAGTAAGGTTTATAAGACAATGTTGGCTGAAACTGAAAAGACCAGCTAGCTTGTTCGAATTAAGGAAACATTCGAGTTATAGAGTTTTGAGAAATGGAGACTTAATTGTATATTAAGATAAACATCAAAGACCCAATGGGACCCTGGAAATGTCCTTTTGAAGTCCGTTATTGCTTTAGGTGCCACCATAGAGAAACCATATCACGAGTAATAAGAGTAATTCCCTTTGGAGCGTTTTCTATATGGTTGCAAAAAAAGTGCACACTCGAAGCCAATGGACTTGGGATTGCCCCTACTGAAGAAATTACTCCATCGAAAGGCATAATCGTGAAAAAAACAGAACTTTCTGATTCAAACTCTTCGTACCTTTCTAGTTTCTCGTCCATAGTGTCCTCCTTCAGGGTTGTAAACATACGGTGGATATTCTGCACACAAACTTGGATATAATGAACATGCGAACGATTTGTGTACTATTGCCTAGAAAGTAAAAGTAGTGAATATAATTTAGTAAAAAGAAAAAAAAAAAGATAATGTCTAACTGCCATTAAAACTTACAAAGGTTTCTATGTAAAATACTTTAAGGAAAAATAAGAGAATAAAATAAACAAAGTTTATCAATAAACATGGACAAATTACATTCCCTCTTAATTGTTTACAAATGAAAATCGTTTACATTCTTCAACAGATTCAGCCTTTAAACAATAACGATATTATTTTGTTCTCAATTAAAAGAGCACGATGAATGTTAGTGCTGATGCCTTACCTTTTTGCTTTCTACTTTATCAATATTAGCTGCTGAAACAGTAGCCAGCCAAAATAACGTACATTCAAGGATGAAATATAACATTTTTCTTAGATTTGCTTTGTGTATATATGTATTCGTGTTGGTGTAAATTCTTCCAATATGTATATATCTTGAATTCAGTAAAATATTTATCCAAATTAGTTCTTGCCAATATATCGACCCTTTTGGTTAAGACGCAAATTCTTCAATGACTTATACACGTTTGAAATCGAATATTTATAAACGTGAAATTATTAGTCTAAATTTAAGCTTTCATCATCATTGTTTGAAAACTATCCATTAAAACAATAGACCTACTCACACTGTGGTTTACAATAAGTTTCTTTTTGTTCTATTATGTTTTGTGTTATATTATTTTGTTCCATACTATCCGCATTATGTTTTATAGATATAGTATCGAATCGAAACAGGTGTCTATTGTGTATAATACCTCCTCTCACCTAATGTGTGGTTCCTTTTTTTGATTGATGGTTGGTTTTCATTGATGCTTAAGGTTCCCTTTTCCTTTTTGTTTTGAAGTTGCTTTGAAAGTCTTAAAAGTCTTAAAATATTCATCAGTTTTATTTTGTTTTCCACATATTAAGTGCACGTTTTTTTATATATAAGAACGAACTATATAAATATAACAACATAAGGCTTCGATAGCCAAAATATCAAGAACAAGTTAAGAACATTTTAAGGCTTTGTGGACTCTAAAACACCGAATTTCTTAGGAAAATGGACAAAAATACTCTAAAAGGGTGAAAATAAGAACATGTTAAGAACATTTTTGAGCTATAAAATCGAAAAGTTAAGAACGTCCCAAGGCTTCAAAAATATTGCATGTTCTTATAAAAAACGTATATTCTTGATTAGAACCTTTTGTTTTCTTTTTGAATTTTTTGTTATAACGACCTCAAGGTGCCGGTTGGTAATCTAAAGGAAAATTTTGAAAATAGTGTTTCATTTTTTATGATCTACTAAACTCAATATACAAAAACGTTTTTCCCTTTTCTTGAATTTTGATAACAAAACAATACGACTTTGATTGTAGAAAATCTCGAAAAAAAAGATATATTAAGGCTTAATATTTTACAAAATTATTATTTTGAAGAATAATGAAAAATAATCAAAATTATGAGGTAATTTGAAATCAAAGCTCGTGGTTTGTTACAAAAACCGAACTCTTCCTTTTAAGGCGTATCTTACTTTGATGTTTCCCTCTTGAATACACGTAAAGATAGATCGCTTTATTTTTAGAAAGAGGATAAAAATCATTGCTAAATTTCATTAAGGCATTAAAAATTTATGCACAACCTGTTTCGTGTTTCGTACAAATTTTCGCTTTGAAGTACACGTGGGTTTTTATGGGGTATTTATATTTTTTTGTTTCTCTTGAAAATTAACACCCATGATGTCATAGGATCTAAACCTAAGGGGAAGGTTCGAATTCGTTATTATCTTAGGGATTCGTACTAAAAGGCTGTTTTTGGGAAATTGATTTAAAGGAACATTTACTTTTTTCTGTCCGTGTATATGTACTGTATAATTTAATTTGAATGGTTCTAAGCAATTTTAATTAAGTCTTCATTAATGACATCAATGATAATTAGGTGATAAACGTAGTTAAAAATATTGCCTAAAATATTCAAATTCAAAATCTTTGAAATCCACTCCATTTTTATGGGCTTTAATTTACTCCTAGAATGTAATTTTGAGTGTTAACATGAAGCATGACACACTTAAAGCTTAGGATCTTAAGGATCTCAGGATCAAAAAGCTCTAAATTTTAGAAAATTTTGATTTTTGCGCCCCCTGTGAAAAGAAAATATCTGGAGGGCATTTTTTTAGGGTGGGGCTTGCATTTTGACAAGGACTGAATGAATTCAGTATTGCAAAGAAAATGACTATTTTCTAAAAAACCATTTATTTTTGTTTTTGGAAAAATAGACCTTTTCATAAATCACATCAGATCACGAGCAACGCTTACCTCGTTTAAAAAAATCCTTATGGCTATTGATTCCCAGAGGGGTTCATATGAAGTTCATTCTACTTAAAAAGTATGGGCGCGTTCAGACATGAAAGTTTAAGTTTAAGGCTTAAGTAGTACTAAGTTAATATGGGAATTAAGAAATGCAACGACTTAATTGCTATTTCATCTTTTAGATAGATTACATAAGAGAGGAAAAAGGAATCCCCTTTTGAATGTTTGAGCGAGGCTTCGTTTTTGATAGAGGTTCATCAAAAATGGATTTAACAAGTCGATTTTTTTGTTGCGGAGTATGGGAATCACCATACTTCGATCCATGATATTCTCACTAAAAGCCCATAAAACCTTTTTTTTAAACCAGAGGGTGATTCCTTTTTAAACTTTGGTTTAACTTATAAGGGTCGTGCAGCTAAATACAAAAGGAATATAAAAGAAACATGCAGACTTAATTACTTTAAACCTTGGTCTGAACACGACCTATAACACTTGAAGTCTCGAGGAACATAATCAACTTGGTAATGGTTTCAAAACGAGGCAGTCATTGCACTCGAAATAATTTATGAAAATGCCTAGATGTTAAACAAATACAAAGCATTTTAGAATTAATTTTGTTCGAAAATTAAAAATTTTCGGTCGATGATATTATTTTTATCCTATTTTGCTGTGTAAAATTATTGAAATTATATTGAGCAAAATTATTCTAAAATATTGACTTTTTTCTTCCTAGAGTTTTTTTGCGTATTCCGTGACTAATAAGTAAAATATTTTTCAACTCTTGAGCTAAATATCAAAATTGATAAATTTTTCATTTTTATTTCAATTTTTCATTTTCTTAATGACGTCATCACTTTAAGAAGAGGTGCTAAAATGGATATTATATCAGTTTCACCTCATATCTATAATTTTGATAAAATGAAATTAACCATATCCTTCCTATGTGACAGGCATATTCTTAATATAGAAATTACCCGAAATATAACTCAATACTTTAATGGGATAAATTTTCGCGAGCCGAAAAAATCGTGAATTATTTTACTTTCGCGAATAAATATTCTAAAAGATTTTGCGTTGGTTTAATTTTCCGAGTTAGCTAAAAAGCTAAAAAGTTGCCTTTTATAAACACCAAATATAGTCAAATCTTTTACTCTGTAAATCTGATTTTTAAAATTTTTATTCGTCTAATTATTTTCACGAACCGCGAATTTCATTGTTGCGACAAAAATGACAAAAATTTTGCGAAAACTCAACATTAATTCTTGCGAAACAAGAAACAAGGGGACATGAATGTTTGGTAAATTTGGGACCCTTTCAGAACGAAAAATCGAAATATTCCCCCATTTTAACCCTGAAAAGTGGCAAAAACGATTTTAAGCAGACGAAAAATTCAAAAAAATTCTGATTTCCGTCCTGAAAATTGTGCAAAATGACCAAAAACCGACCTGTCAGGTCCACATCTTGAAAATTAGTAAGTTTAGGACCCTGTCAGACATCTCTAGAGTCTGAAAAAGGGACCCTGATCAGCGGCACGTCCCCGTACCTGATTTTTTGCCTAAGTGCTCCCCCCCCCAGGAAAGCTCCCAATTTCCCCTTAGTTACTTAGTGAAAAATAAATACCCCAACTTTAAATGGATTCACCAAAATCTTCTCCTTGCCAAATTTTCAAAAATAACAAACAGTCATGTCAAAGGGAAGTGAATTTAATTGGGCTTACTTATGTCGAAAATAATTTCGGAAAGTACATATACTTGTCACAGCTCAGAGGTAAAATGATAGCAGGGGTTTTGCTTTGTTTTCGGTAGGCTGGCGAATATGAGAAATTAACTCTAGATTCTAAGCCGGCGAATTCTTATCAAGGGCAGTGTATTGATTGGCGTCAATATGTTCTCGAGGCTGCGAACCGAACTTTTCGAATGGCGAATTGTATTTTTTTTCGTGCCTTGGACCGGCGAAATTCGCCGTTGGCCGGGCCTAAATAAGACCCCTGGGTAAAGTGGTAAAATCAGCGGCTCTTTTTGCACAAAAGTTCATAGTTGTAAAATTTCTTTTCCTCGTTATTTTTTGTAGGGTTGATAAGAATTTGGCGATGACAATTTGTTTGATATCAAACGCACTTAGTATCACTATATTACCCATTCTTCACAAGTTTATGGGCATGGTGATTTTCGTCTTCTTGTATGGTTTCTTCCTCGGAACACCTGACACACTGGCTAATGTCATGCTCATCAAAGTCTTCGGAAAGGAGGTATTTCATTAAATGTTGAGTATTACTAAACAGTTCACCCGTGTGGAGCTCAGAATTAACTTAACTAAGTAAGGCTCCAGTACAGCGTTATAAACTTACATACAATGTAAGTCCAGGCGGCTCTGGCAAAACCACAGATCCCAGCCGGCTTTTACCCCTCTAAATTACTTCGGCACCGTGAAAATAAACTAATTAGGGTCTTGACTTGTAAAATACGAATAAATACAGTGTTCAAAATTCTTCCTTCTTACCGTAAGGTTGACTTTCCATAGTTTTAAAAGTGGAGGAGGGGTCTTTTAAATTTTTCTTGAATAACCTTCAATACCGACAGCAAAAATTACTAAAATCCTTATTCATGACATTTTTTTATTCGTTTTTTGTTCAAACATTGAAACACCGACAGATGAAAGGGCTAAAACCCTAACACCCGTAAATCCCCCTCTTTAGCAGCTCTTGAAAAAAGTGGCTGACAACAGTTAAAGTCAAACCTCATTATGTAAGCGCTGAGTTTCTTTCAGTTTTCTATACGTTTAAAAGACCTTAAAATATACCTTTTCCTACAATGATGTTTCAGTTTTTTGGTCCATATCGATATTGTACACAAAACTTTTTCAAACACAATGTATCTTAACTTGATTTCGTATTCTTTTCAATATATCCATAGGTTGCACCGTACATTCAAGGAGTTCATTTCTTTTACGGATTCGGTGCATTCTTGAGTCCATTGGTGGCCAGACCGTTTCTTCGGAAGAGCTGTACATACATGATCAACACAACGAAATATTATGATATACCTGACCCAACGTAAGAAACTCAAAGCATCAATCTTTCTTCACGATGCTTTTTTTCTTAAGGGCTTCATACACTACACAAAATATCGTCGAGCAATAAATTGCTGAATGCCGGCAATATATTGAAAAGGTCTTCGCAATATATTGTCAGCTTAATTTCCAATATTTCAACAATGTAGGGGGGGGGATTGTTTACAGAAAAGAAATCCCTTTTTATAATAGAGGACCTGTTGTTTACTCCGTACATTACGGTCCAAAAACTATATTGTCGAATATGGCTCACCAATATATTGTGTAGTCTAAGTAGCTCTTTAGATCTTTTTCATGTTACCATATTTCCCTCAAAACAAGCGCCACTGCGCGACAGGTTTGAGGTGCAATGCGGGAGATTTCTTTATTTGATTTAAAGTTTGGTGCTCTGAGGGCAACGATTATCGGAGGGCTGGAAATATTGATAAAGCTCTTCTGTAATTATTTTCAGTTTACCACACTGGTGACCAACTTAACCAGTAATTATCTTTGTTGGTGATCTTTTCCCTAGCACACAACGTTGTTTTAACGTTTATCTAACGTTATATGGACGTTGTGGACATTAGATGAACGTTGAAACAACATTGTGTGCTAGCTGGGTTGATTAGAGATAATTCAAAGTTGATTTTTACTGTTAAAGGGTATTTTCTATTTTCTAATTTTCTAGATTCAACTTAACTTATGATAGTGGCACAGGTTTATGGGCCAAATCCAACACAGAATTCAAGCGAGATGAAGATAGCGATATAAGATACGCTTACTGGATGGCTGCGCTTTTCCACGTAAGAATTTTTGTGCATGCTTAGTTTTTCTGGGTACACCTCTTTTATAAGAACAAACTATATGAGAACATAAGGCTTCGATGACCAAAAAGTTAAGAACAAGTTAAGAACATTTTAAGGCTTGAAACCCAAAAAGTTAAGAACATCCCAAGGCTTTTGTGGCAGGGGGGCCGGGGGGGGGCATGGCCCCCCCAGCGGAGCTTTTTTGAAGGGGCGCCGAAGAGCAAGGGGCGCCAAAAGAGATTTTCGAAACGCCCCAATCTTAAAAATCATACTTTATGCGCCTTAAATTGCGCCCAGGACCAATTTTACTGAGATAATTTTAAAATACTTGCATTTTTTTTCGCTCGCTTCGCTCGCAATAAAGTTAATTGGTAACTTCTTTGCAATCTAGGTATTTTACAAGTTTTTTGTGTACAATATAGCATCATCAAATGAAAATCTAACTGCGCCCGAAGACTAATTTGCTGACAACAATATTGAAATCATAAACAATCAGTTTTTCCGCTCGCTTCGCTCGCATTATACATTGTTTCTTTAAGTTTCTTTTCACTCTAGCAAGTGTCAAATTTGTCTATTTTTATATAGTGATTTAGGGTATCTTGGCAGTCGATTTTTAAAATTTTTCTAGTCGGTCCCAATCATGGTGGGGCCTGTTTTTTCCATTTTCCATTCATCAAAGATATATCTACTCTTCTCCATTAAATATTTCCTTCCTCATTATGCCTAGGCAAATGAATTAGTAAAAGTTTAGAAAATGGTGGGTGAGGGCACCACTTTCGAAAATTTGGGGGGGGGGGCGCCATTTTAAAAAAATTAACTTTGGCCCCTCCAGAAAAATTTTCCCACAACGCCACTGAGACACATAGTTTCTCTCGACCACACATTACAGATGACGCTCTCTAATTCGATTTTTAAGTTGGTCTTTCATCGAATAAGAGATCATATCGAAAAGTAGAGAGTCGTTTAGGAGAGTTTCTTGTCGACGGTGACTTTCAATATTATCATGAAGGTAATAAAGATATAGATGGAGAGAAAACGGTCGTGTTCACACTACATACCTTCCTTAATAAAAATGTAGTTAGGAGAATCTTTTGTTGACTACAATACAGAACGTGCATTTAACAAAGAGTCGAACGCGTAGTATTGTAATTTTTAATCGATCTTCCTTAATTAAGAGTCGTAAGCTTTATTGTCTTAAGGGTAGGGTAGAGGCTTCCCTTAAAACAAAAGATTTTATTAAGGAAGCATAAACAAAGAATGCGTGCAGTGAACAAAAAAGTTTTACGATTTCAAAAACGAATGAACTGAGGAAAAAAATAGAAATAGTGCAAACGATGTTGCTGATGTGTAAGATGAATGCAGTTAATGAGTAAAACCATTAGAACAAATATGTTTGCGGATTTCAAGTGATGTATGGATACCAATATCAACCAATCACAGGTGAAATCGAAACTCTCAATAAAAAATTAACCAATGAGAAGCCTTAAGCAAAATCTATTACCGTGTTATAATAGATCTCGTGAACCCACAAAGAACTGTAATAAACCAGTGTATTCAGCCATCTAAATCTCTTTGTTTAACTTTGATAGATTTAATTAGGTAAACTTTCCAGTGTGAACGCGCCCAAAGTCTCGGTAATAATCTAAATGGTCGTTGAAATCTTTTATAAATCTATTCAAAGCGGCTTTTCTTTGATGTACCATCATTGGAAGCAAAAAACATCAATTTATAACTTTATAAGAACAGAAAGAGACTGTTTGGTTGATTTTGAAAAACTTAATTTTGCCGGAAATCCTTGTTAATTTCGAAATAGTTTCAACTGATGTAAGACTAAAAGAGTATATTAATTTCATAAGGACACATTTTTGGGCTGGCATTTTGTTAACATCGAGAGTTGCATCACATTATCATTGAAAGTTTCTTATCTTAAAATCTTCACGTCTAAGTGGGTAGCGGTTTTCATACTCTGACAAAATGATCGATACAAGGTTCCTAATCGTAACACGTAATTCTTTTTTAAATCTTTCGATGGCTTTATGGGCAGCTTCCCCTAAAAGTTTGGAGTATTGTGCTTATTATGTGAAGTTTTTTTCAATTTTTCATGACAAGGCTATTATATTTCAATATACTTGTTAAAAATGTAATGTCTTTTCATTCATCTTAAATATTCCCAAGAGTATACCCAAAATTAATCATCTTATTCCCAAAGCAACCAAACAGCTGTTTGCTTCCGATGATAAATCAGAATAGAACAAAAGGCATTGACTCTCCACCTATCTTTATTACCTCCATGATATTATCAAGGAATTATTATAGACACTGGAAAAATAACTGCCTGATTTTTGCCAATTTCTCATGTACAAGCCTTGTCCGCAGTAATGACATTATTGTTCACCCTCCTTCCACCATTAAATTATTTTTCGTAGTATTTTTATTGCAGTACCTCACCATGGAGCACTTATCCAATTCCTAAAAGAGACTTTAAGCTCTCCTCTGAGATTCATCTAACTCATCTTTAACTCATCTAGTTAATTACTAACTATACGTCGTTATGACGTTTTAAATTGCGAGAAAGATGCAAAAACATGCTATGTATAAGAAATTGAATATTGACACCAGAAATTTTTAAACTTCAACCGCAAAAAATTCACCGTGCCACCAAAAGGTTTTCATACTCACGTCTAATATATATCTCAGCACTTCCAGGAGAAATATTTGAAAGATATTCCCAATTCAAAATTTCGTGTCATTATAAGCATTTTGTTTGATTTTACTCGTCTGATGATTTTTTTTTCGTTTTTCTCACACCAGATTTCATAAATGTATTCGCTTGGTATTCTAGCATTTATTTTCAAACTTTTGGCCAGCAAAAATACGAATAGAAAAAGTTAAAGAGCTTTTTAGAAATAAGAGTATTAATCATTTTTCAAAATCAGAGTCCTTCGAGCCACCATGACAGTTGTCCTTTGCGGACAAAGCCTGTACATTGATTGTTTTCTGAAACAATAGAAAGACAATGCTTTTCTCTCCACCGTTTCATTCGATGTTTATCCAGAGTCTCTATAATACACCTTTTCGACCGTAGCCAGCAATTGCCGCGCGGGCATTTTTTTGTCTGCTTTATCCCACTAAAACCGTCCCAGTCCTTTTTTCGCACATATCGACAATAGAAAAATGCGTCAAAAAAGGATTGGGACGGTTTTAGTGGGATAAAGCGGACAAAAAAATGCCCGCGCGACTACGGTCGAAAAGGTGTACAAATCCATGATATTATCGAATAAGGGAGAGTATCGAAGAGAATGACGTCGAATTAGAGAGCGTCAGCTGTATCTCTTTGGTCTTTACCGAGTTGTATCGGAGGATATCGAGGGCGACGGTAAGTGAAGTCGACATAAAACAAAGTCGATAGTTGATGTATGGCTCTATAACTTCTTTGCTCACCTAAACAGACGACGGTATTTTGGTGTTTTTACCGTCGTCAAGCAAAGTGGACGACGATTTTGGTAGCATGTCAACTACCGTCTCCTTCGATTTATCCCGAATACATCGAATAAATTTTATTACATACAGGTACCAGTTATTTTCGGATTATCGTGGATCTTCTTGAAACGACATTTGGACAGTCAAAAAGGAATATATCGTGGCTCATTTGTTTCGTTGCATAATGATGATGAATGTAAGATTGAATAATATTTTTTTTCTGACGAATCATATCACTTTACGATGAATTAATGAATGGTGAAAAATGAAATACAGTACCAAATCTTTGATTTCTCATGTTTTTTTACACTTTTCCGGAATTGACTTGAATTTAAATGTAAGGAGCTACGGGGCAAATTTAAAATAGTAATACCCTAGATATTGAGACTCGAAGCACTTCAGTACATTAGTTCAGCGTCAAGACATCGAAAACTATAAGAAGTTTTTCTTGGATCACCCGAGGTATATAAGCAAAACTCAATCAAAATCGTAACTTTTCCTTTCTTTTTCAGTACCAGTACAATCTTTAGATATGGTATCATTTAATCCCGAGGCTTCTTTCTGGGAAAGAGTACAGACCAACTCAAAACATCGGCTGTTAGCTGTTACCATACTATGTTCTGTAATCATGTATCTATATGAAGGGCTTATGGTAAGTCAAGCCATACTTTATACTGTATTTTAAGACCAAAAAGTGAGCTATTTGATTGAGTACACCAAAGGAAGCAATTTAACGGAGACTAGATTTTTGTAGTTTGAGCCCAAAAACGAGCGATTTGATGGGGCTTATTCTTGATAATAGTTAAATAATTTTCATAGTACCAGAAATAATTTTTATCGGTTCCTGAAATAACGATGGTCATATATTTTTTTTCCTAAAACTTGCAAAATCATCTGTCACGAAAATCTCAAATCGGAAAAACGCAAAAGTGTTTCTTGGGCAACTTTTCTATTTTTTGCTCAAAAGTTGTTCTTCGTGTAATGGGGCTTAACAAGGTGACTTTATGCTCAAACCACTTAACGTTTATATATAACCTGATAGAGGTTACTGAATTCCAACCAAGTAAAATGTTTTATCAGATTTAGAATTATAATCCGAACCTTAAAGGTACCAATACTCGAAATAGAGCAAACAATACCAATCAAGTAGTCGTGCCTTTTTTAAGTCTATTAACTTCGATCACGATGACGATTACAGCTTAGTTAGTCCAGTGTCTTAAATATAGGTCAATGCTTTGAACCAATAAATTGATGTACCTCTGGGGATATCACTTAGTGCCTAGCAGGAGGAGGACTATTTTTTTTGTCATTAGTGTGTCTTAGAAACTTTGCAGACTTGTTCTCCAGTCGTTAGAGATTCGCCATGGTGAATTTGAGCGCCGGAGAACGCTCAAATATCCAGTAGTGTGTTGTCTTATTTGTTCGTTAGTGTACTGTGTAACCTATATTATAAAGAAAAAAATTGATTATTTTCCATAGGCGATGTTCGGAGGGTATATTTATTCATACGCAGTGAAAGGAACGGTCAGCATGACGTCAGATCAAGGTGCTTACCTGACTTCCATGTACTGGGTAAGTATATTAAGGGCTCTGACCATAGTCAGAAAATTGATTTTAGTATCTGAACATAAAAGTTATGTTTTAGATTCTTTAACACTTTTAACAAAGAATTGCCTTTATAAATTGCTTTTCAATCAAACCCCTTAAGAGTAGTTAAGAACTTAATTGCAAAAATGACGTTATGAACTTTAAAAAGACGTTAATAATATGTTGCATCACCTTCTTTTATAAAAAGTGCTAAGTTTTAATGGGTAATTAACCTTTTTGTTTCGAAATTTTTTCAAACTGTCCGCAAAGAATTGAACTATCTTAAATTTTGCGGAAAATTTTTCTAAAAGGATGTGTCAAAAGTTATGACTGTTTTTTTAAGCAAAATCCAGATGCAAAATTGATGAAAAACCACTATTTTGAAGATTTTGAGACAAAGAAGCATTTACAAAAATTTTCCGCAAAAATGTTTATTGTTCGGTAAAAGATACACCATCTACTGCGAAAATATTTTCAAAATATTTTTTCTTCGCTGAAACTAAGCTCTTCAAAGTTGAAATACTCTTCCTCGCTAAAGTCTTCATTTTCTTCTTCGTCAAATTTTTTCAATGCAATTTTTGAATTTTCAGATTCAGGAATAGTTTGTCTAACAGAAAATGTATAACAGGCCATAGTTTTGTTGGTTACATCAGTCAGAAAACACATTTTAAACACGGCAATTATGAAAAATTCACTATGGTCAGAGCCCTTAAATTTCATTTCATTAAAATTTACTTTATTTCATAATGATAAGCAGCGCAGAAAAATCATTACCGTGCTCTAAAAATCACTAGCAACTTAATTAATATGCATGAGTTTTGCTGTGGGTGTAGCATAGATGTCAACCGCGTTTTTTCTACGCAAGTAATGAAATATCGCGGTTTTTTATGGTGGTGCTCGCTACTGAGGGTGGGGAATCGCTTTTTTATGATAAGCGTAATATTATTTAATATAATATTTTAAGTTGAGAAATTCCAAGGAAAATGGAGCACGAGGAATTCTATTTTTTCTTGTTTTCAAAACAAATTCATCAGTGAATTTCAATACTCCCGTTTATATCTTTGGTAGCTAAAGTCTATTCACAATAAGTGTGCACTCTTTTTTCATTTACCTGTAACTTTTGAAGGAATTCTTAAATCTTTATAAATTTGGTATCATTAGAAAGATATTAGTGAGTGGAACAATTTGAAATAAAAAAAACTTTAAGAAGATTATAAAAATGAAGATGAAAATGAAGAAGAAAAAAATGAAGATCTTGTAGAAAAGTGCTATAACTATCATTTTCACTGAAGTGAATCTTTAATCATCGAACGTCATCACTGTGAAAAAAATTCTCAAAAATATTTATTCAGTCAAAAGATATCAAACAAAGTTATAAGCTGATTGACGTCTAAAAACGCTGTTTTCTGCAGTTTTTTGCTGTTTTTTGGGGTCAATCACTTATTAACTTTGTATCATAACTTTATATTGAATAAACATTTTAATGAAATTTTTTCACAGTGATGATCTCCTAAGATCAAAGAATCTCTCCAGTGAAAATGAAAGTTATAGCACTTTTCTACAAGATCTTCATTTTTTTCTTCTTCTTTTTTATCTTCATTTTTAGAATTTTTTTAAAGATTTTTTTATTTCAAATTGTTCCACTCACTAATATCTTTTCAATGATACCAAATTTATAAAGATTGAAGAATTCCTTCAAAAGTTATAGGTAAAAGAAAAAAGAGTGCACACTTATCGTGAATAGACTTTAGTTTACATACCGTGAAAAGCACAGACCGAGATCATATATCAACCTGTGCCGACCAATCCAGATTCTATTCAGCGCGCAATCAACGCAGAGAAAAGTAACCATGACGACAATCCAAGATCTTGGATTAAGTTCAAAGTTGATATTTTTTCGCGTCGTTGAAAACACAACTCAGAAATGTCATCAGCGCTTTTTAAAAAGAGTCAGTGATAGAGAATCATAACATAAAGATGTGTCTATTATTTCGATTCCATTGAAGTAATATTACCATAAATAATACTTTTATACATTTGGGAATCATGTAGAAGATTTCTTTTGAAAAAAACTCATTTCAATTACACTTGGAGGTTTCTGGGGAATTCGTCAATAGTAAACATGTATATTGATACATACTGCTAGACATTAACATGGTAATATTTGAAAACCATTACCAGCTGATAACTTCAAATAAAAGAGTACGAAAGAGATTCCGAATAGTGAATTCATTATCATAATCTTGATCAGAAAATTGACAACGAATTGATGTTTGATAAAATATCTATATTTCGAGCATAACTTCACTCATCTTTCAGGATTGTAAAATGTAAAATTACAAAGTTGCTACTTATGTGAAAAAATTGGAAAAAAAAAAAAAAAAAATGTGCTAATTGAAGGCTATTAAAATTGTAAAATGGTTAAAAGACAAGGTCGTAATAAAAAGTAGTTAAAAAAGGTATAATTCTCTAGAGGCTTTTAAGCCATTGTTTAAAATAGGTTTCAGTCTTTTGATATGTAAAGCTTCTTTGTATAGAAGTGATGACCAATTATCACTGGAATCAATTACTGACGTATTATCATTTACGAGATTTATGTAGATGGAGCGAAAATTAGGCTTTTCAATACCAAGCGTCAGGAGGGTAGTTATAAACTTGACTTCAGAGCACTCCTTCAAATGTTCGAGAACTGCACTCTCCTTCTTTGTAGCATGCTCTGAGCATCGCGTGAATAAATTCCTCTCCGTTTTGCCGACATAAGAGGCACGACAACCAGGGCAGATAAATCGATAAACAATGTTCGACTTGAACTTCAAGGGTGTTGGGTCTTTCATGTTGGTGTAGAAGCCAATTTTGTGTGTTGAATAGATTACTCGAAACATGACATTAGTGTCTTTCTTGAGACAAAACTTTAATTTTCTTTTTAATGCAGAAACAAGTTGTTCTCCTGTCGGGCCAGCGTAAGGGATACGTAACCAAAGTGTTGTCGGTATGGTATTATCAGCGTTGTCATTTTCAGAGTGTCGGGGACTGGTTGCGGTTTTAATGATTTTGTTGACGGCAAAGCGAGGAAAACCATTCCAAGAAGCAAACTTTTTGATCAGGTTAATTTCATTTTTCAATTTAGCAGGATGACAAAGTTTGGTGGCACGGTTGGCAAGGCTAGAAATCCATGCTTTTCGGTAAGACCAAGGAGCGTAGCTATCAAAATTTGTATATAAGCCAGTGTTTGTATCTTTTCTAAATATAGATAGACCATCTGGTGCAATCTCAAGATCTAAGAAGTGCGGTGTTTCATCTTCAAATTTGTCACTGTAAATTGAAGATTTTTATCAAATTTGTTAAGGGAGCAATGAACTTTATCGATATCTACTGGACGAATGACAAGGAGTGTATCATCAACGTATCTTGAGTAAAACTTTACGATACCAGAATCAATATAAGGTTTAATGACAGATTGTTCGAGTTCTGTCATTATGATATTTGCTAGTACAGGGCCAAGTGAACTTCCCATACTAACACCATCTAACTGTTCATAGAGAATGTTGTTTGCTGAAAATACGGTTTTTTTACAGGTGTCTTGAATTAATTTTCTGAGTGTGTTTTTTGAGATTTTAGTCTGTAACAAGTTCTTGTTATAAATTCGATCGGTAATGATGTTTATTGTTTTAGATAAGGGTACGTTAGTGAATAAAGAGGTTACATCAAACGATACAAAGACATAACCATCGTCAAAAAGTTCTTTTGGAATCTGTTTGATTTTTTCGGCAGCATCGAATGAATCTTTAAGTGTGTAGTCATTGACAGTTAAAGGATTAAGGAGGTTAGTGAGATATTTACCAACAGAATAATGTGTTGTTCCAGTGGTATCAACGATTGGTCGAAATTTAGGTAAGTGTTCATACTTTTTATGGATTTTTGGTAAACCATGAGCTCTGGCTGGCTTTGCATTTTTCGGTCTCATATCTTTGTATTCATTTTCATCGATTTCATTACGATTAAGTAGGGTTTTGAGGTAACGTTGAATGCTGGTAAGTCTAGAAGCAGTTGGATCGACATTCACTTTACGAAATTTGGCTTTGTCAGCAAACACGAATCGATGGAATATTGGTAATCGGCTATGTCAATCAAGACGATGCCATTCCCTTTGTCGGGTTTCAAAATAGCGATTGATTTGCGAAGATTCTTTATCAATTTAATGTGTTTAGAGTCTTTGAAAATTTGACGATCATCGATATTAATATAATTAAAAGCAAAACCTCGGAGTAAGTTTTTAGCTCTTTCAACGGAATAATGGCCATTTTTCAAAACTTTCGAACGGTACAGCTGATTCCAAAGTTCTTCTGCAACAACAAAAGTTCGGTATCTTTGGGTTGTTTAGCAAGACCATGGTTTAAACCGAATCGTAGCGTTTTATACTCGTCTTCAGATAAGGTGTGCGAAGATAAGTTAGTGATTATAGTGTTAGGATTTTTTGAGATACCATTCAGACGGTCACGTTCTTTTATAATTAAATCAAGTTTGTGGTTAAGTTTGTCACGAATAGGTTTGATAAATTTATTGACGCCAATTTTAATTGAATGTTCAATAACAAACTTCCTCATAAAAGTAGCATTACTGTTCAGAGTTTCACGTTTAGTAAAAAACACTGTCTTGATTTCACGAATTTGTTTGCGTTTCGTTATAATTTCGTCAAGGAGAATACGTCTTTGATATTTTCGTTTCGATAACTGGTCAAGGTACTTCGTGTTCTTCCAGCGTACAAATTTTGGGAAAACGTTTTGGTCACGACAGTTAATAAGAAAATTTAAGCTTGCCTCGTATCGTTTAAGTTTTTTCTCCAGTCTTTCCACAGTGGTAGCAATTTTGTAAAGATTTTCATCAGCAGCTCGGAGATTAATCCAAAAACCATTACCAGCTGATAACTTCAAATAAAAGAGTACGAAAGAGATTCCGAATAGTGAATTCATTATCATAATCTTGATCAGAAAATTGACAACGAATTGATGTTTGATAAAATATCTATATTTCGAGCATAACTTCACTCATCTTTCAGGATTGTAAAATGTAAAATTACAAAGTTGCTACTTATGTGAAAAATTGGAAAAAAAAAAAATGTGCTAATTGAAGGCTATTAAAATTGTAAAATGGTTAAAAGACAAGGTCGTAATAAAAAGTAGTTAAAAAAGGTATAATTCTCTAGAGGCTTTTAAGCCATTGTTTAAAATAGGTTTCAGTCTTTTGATATGTAAAGCTTCTTTGTATAGAAGTGATGACCAATTATCACTGGAATCAATTACTGACGTATTATCATTTACGAGATTTATGTAGATGGAGCGAAAATTAGGCTTTTCAATACCAAGCGTCAGGAGGGTAGTTATAAACTTGACTTCAGAGCACTCCTTCAAATGTTCGAGAACTGCACTCTCCTTCTTTGTAGCATGCTCTGAGCATCGCGTGAATAAATTCCTCTCCGTTTTGCCGACATAAGAGGCACGACAACCAGGGCAGATAAATCGATAAACAATGTTCGACTTGAACTTCAAGGGTGTTGGGTCTTTCATGTTGGTGTAGAAGCCAATTTTGTGTGTTGAATAGATTACTCGAAACATGACATTAGTGTCTTTCTTGAGACAAAACTTTAATTTTCTTTTTAATGCAGAAACAAGTTGTTCTCCTGTCGGGCCAGCGTAAGGATACGTAACCAAAGTGTTTGTCGGTATGGTATTATCAGCGTTGTCATTTTCAGAGTGTCGGGGACTGGTTGCGGTTTTAATGATTTTGTTGACGGCAAAGCGAGGAAAACCATTCCAAGAAGCGAACTTTTTGATCAGGTTAATTTCATTTTTCAATTTAGCAGGATGACAAAGTTTGGTGGCACGGTTGGCAAGGCTAGAAATCCATGCTTTTCGGTAAGACCAAGGAGCGTAGCTATCAAAATTTGTATATAAGCCAGTGTTTGTATCTTTTCTAAATATAGATAGACCATCTGGTGCAATCTCAAGATCTAAGAAGTGCGGTGTTTCATCTTCAATTTGTCCACTGTAAATTGAAGATTTTTATCAAATTTGTTAAGGGAGCAATGAACTTTATCGATATCTACTGGACGAATGACAAGGAGTGTATCATCAACGTATCTTGAGTAAAACTTTACGATACCAGAATCAATATAAGGTTTAATGACAGATTGTTCGAGTTCTGTCATTATGATATTTGCTAGTACAGGGCCAAGTGAACTTCCCATACTAACACCATCTAACTGTTCATAGAGAATGTTGTTTGCTGAAAATACGGTTTTTTTACAGTGTCTTGAATTAATTTTCTGAGTGTGTTTTTTGAGATTTTAGTCTGTAACACACTTCACTAAACGTGAAACTCTGAACAGTAATGCTACTTTTATGAGGAAGTTTGTTATTGAACATTCAATTAAAATTGGCGTCAATAAATTTATCAAACCTATTCGTGACAAACTTAACCACAAACTTGATTTAATGATAAAAGAACGTGACCGTCTGAATGGTATCTCAAAAAATCCTAACACTATAATCACTAACTTATCTTCGCACACCTTATCTGAAGACGAGTATAAAACGCTACGATTCGGTTTAAACCATGGTCTTGCTAAACAACCCAAAGATACCGAAACTTTTGTTGTTGCAGAAGAACTTTGGAATCAGCTGTACCGTTCGAAAGTTTTGAAAAATGGCCATTATTCCGTTGAAAGAGCTAAAAACTTACTCCGAGGTTTTGCTTTTAATTATATTAATATCGATGATCGTCAAATTTTCAAAGACTCTAAACACATTAAATTGATAAAGAATCTTCGCAAATCAATCGCTATTTTGAAACCCGACAAAGGGAATGGCATCGTCTTGATTGACATAGCCGATTACCAATATTCCATCGATTCGTTGTTTGCTGACAAAGCCAAATTTCGTAAAGTGAATGTCGATCCAACTGCTTCTAGACTTACCAGCATTCAACGTTACCTCAAAACCCTACTTAATCGTAATGAAATCGATGAAAATGAATACAAAGATATGAGACCGAAAAATGCAAAGCCAGCCAGAGCTCATGGTTTACCAAAAATCCATAAAAAGTATGAACACTTACCTAAATTTCGACCAATCGTTGATACCACTGGAACAACACATTATTCTGTTGGTAAATATCTCACTAACCTCCTTAATCCTTTAACTGTCAATGACTACACACTTAAAGATTCATTCGATGCTGCCGAAAAAATCAAACAGATTCCAAAAGAACTTTTTGACGATGGTTATGTCTTTGTATCGTTTGATGTAACCTCTTTATTCACTAACGTACCCTTATCTAAAACAATAAACATCATTATCGATCGAATTTATAACAAGAACTTGTTACAAACTAAAATCTCAAAAAACACACTCAGAAAATTAATTCAAGACACCTGTAAAAAAACCGTATTTTCAGCAAACAACATTCTCTATGAACAGTTAGATGGTGTTAGTATGGGAAGTTCACTTGGCCCTGTACTAGCAAATATCATAATGACAGAACTCGAACAATCTGTCATTAAACCTTATATTGATTCTGGTATCGTAAAGTTTTACTCAAGATACGTTGATGATACACTCCTTGTCATTCGTCCAGTAGATATCGATAAAGTTCATTGCTCCCTTAACAAATTTGATAAAAATCTTCAATTTACAGTTGACAAATTTGAAGATGAAACACCGCACTTCTTAGATCTTGAGATTGCACCAGATGGTCTATCTATATTTAGAAAAGATACAAACACTGGCTTATATACAAATTTTGATAGCTACGCTCCTTGGTCTTACCGAAAAGCATGGATTTCTAGCCTTGCCAACCGTGCCACCAAACTTTGTCATCCTGCTAAATTGAAAAATGAAATTAACCTGATCAAAAAGTTCGCTTCTTGGAATGGTTTTCCTCGCTTTGCCGTCAACAAAATCATTAAAACCGCAACCAGTCCCCGACACTCTGAAAATGACAACGCTGATAATACCATACCGACAACACTTTGGTTACGTATCCCTTACGCTGGCCCGACAGGAGAACAACTTGTTTCTGCATTAAAAAGAAAATTAAAGTTTTGTCTCAAGAAAGACACTAATGTCATGTTTCGAGTAATCTATTCAACACACAAAATTGGCTTCTACACCAACATGAAAGACCCAACACCCTTGAAGTTCAAGTCGAACATTGTTTATCGATTTATCTGCCCTGGTTGTCGTGCCTCTTATGTCGGCAAAACGGAGAGGAATTTATTCACGCGATGCTCAGAGCATGCTACAAAGAAGGAGAGTGCAGTTCTCGAACATTTGAAGGAGTGCTCTGAAGTCAAGTTTATAACTACCCTCCTGACGCTTGGTATTGAAAAGCCTAATTTTCGCTCCATCTACATAAATCTCGTAAATGATAATACGTCAGTAATTGATTCCAGTGATAATTGGTCATCACTTCTATACAAAGAAGCTTTACATATCAAAAGACTGAAACCTATTTTAAACAATGGCCTAAAAGCCTCTAGAGAATTATACCTTTTTTAACTACTTTTTATTACGACCTTGTCTTTTAACCATTTTACAATTTTAATAGCCTTCAATTTTTTTTTTTTTTTTTCCAATTTTTCACATAAGTAGCAACTTTGTAATTTTACATTTTACAATCCTGAAAGATGAGTGAAGTTATGCTCGAAATATAGATATTTTATCAAACATCAATTCGTTGTCAATTTTCTGATCAAGATTATGATAATGAATTCACTATTCGGAATCTCTTTCGTACTCTTTTATTTGAAGTTATCAGCTGGTAATGGTTTTTAAACAACCATACGATTGCAAGATAATCGTCAGTACATAATTGTTCTCTATTGAAAAAGACATGCTCTCCAACGTTTGTTGTTTACAAACATTCGAAAAACCTCTCTTTTATAGTCTAAAAAGAACCTATTGCAATTCGGTGCAATGCATCTTTAATAAGAATCTGTTAAAATACAAAGTCTCTTGTTTTGTTATAGTAGAGTAGGCACTGTACTGTTACAAAGAGCGTTGGAGAGAAAGGAATAAAAGGGGGTGCAAGCATCTCCGAGCCAGTTTTAAAATTTATGTATGGTATAATGAGGAAAATTCTATCGCATAAAAAAAACATACTAATGCTGGGAGCAAACCATCAAACATGGTTCTTCAAACATTTGAACTTTCTTGTTGAATGGTTTGCGCGGCATTTTCCAACATTGTCTCAAACATTTATTTTGTTGCATTACAACGGCTTCTTTCTTTTGTTTATTTTTCAAATCACGCGTTCGAAATCATATTCAATGTTCGATTAGCAATGCAATGTCTTCATTCTAGGGAAACCCCGAGTTGAATGTTTGAAAAAATTATGAACTTGTTCAAACATTGTTTCAAACATATTTTTGGATCTTTTTGTTGAAAAGATACCATTTTTGACTCCGCAAATCGTCAAACATCGATTTCAAACATGAAACGTCCCGATGTTTGAAGAACCATGTTTGATGGTTTGCTCCCAGCTTAACCTCCAATTTCGACAAAAAAATCATCAAAAAGATATAATAAATTACATATAAAATGTGTATGAATAAATAATCCTTAAAAAAATTAAAATGAAAAAAAAAAAAAAAAAAAAAGGTTATATAATTAAAGGTAAAAAAGCATTATTAAAATCATTCCAGAGAAATGGTATCTAGCAAGGAATTATTCTTGGATGGTTTGAATGTCCTCAAAGATCAACAGATTCTCTTCGAACTTCTTGAATCAGTGTTTGACCTACAAAAAAGAAGAAGGATAAAATTTTGTTTGCAAGAGGAAGGACAAATAAATTGTTACATTTTGCATAGTTTGCAGAGGGGTATGAACTCCCTAGGTTTATTTCACCCCCTATATACCCATTCCCCATTTCTGTAATGAAATCTTACCCCTCCCCCTTTTTTTTACAGAAAATTCGTTTCGTAGGAAACTCACTCTATGCACCCCAAAAGGGATCAAAGAGTACAATATTTATACAGTCACAAGCCAAAAATTGAGGAACAGCCGCTTTCCTTCTTGCACTATCAATCCAGCTTACACCAGCTTTCACACCAACGCTCATCTGGACGTTGTGAATATTAATTTATATTAATATGGTTAATGCCAAAAGTAGACAATAGGTGAACGAAAATCCAAATTTATTACGAATCAAACAAAAAATGTGAGGACATACGTTTGATGGCTAATCTCATCTTCTTCAAGATGGACTCGGGAACTGTAAAGCCTTTAACATCTTCTCCTTTGATTCCCAAATTGTCTCTGAAAAAGAAAAACACAGAAAATTATTTTTAGACACGTCCTTTAGACAGAATCTGTGAAACGAAAACTTAAATTGTACAGTTGATGCTCTCTAATTCAACGTTCTACAATTCGATTTACTTCCTTATGCTTATTATTTGATGAAAATCGAATTCACCTTTGAAAATCGAATTAGAGAGCGTCAACATACAACATTTCTATAACAAAATCCCAAAGGCGGTTTATGGACAAAAAATACTGTTTTTAATTCCAGGTAGGGTAATTTCGCAGTTGGAAGATCATAAAGGTTGGATCTTCTTGACAGGGGGTGCTAAACAGTTTTACTGAATCCATACTAAATTTTCCCCTTTACAAATAGCTCACGTGACCTAAAAATTAGATTTAGCTGTTTACAAGATACTAGAACTCGACAACACGGGGAAGGCCATTCAATCTGACTACCATATGTGCGGCGCAAAATTACGCTTTTAAAAAAATCGGACCCTTGGAAAATCCAAACCTTGAGGCGCTTTTTCTTGAATATTTTTTCTCCATTTTAAGACGATGAACAGATTTTCAAAGTTTTGCCTAAAAGCTTCAATGATCTCACTTTTTACACCCTTACAATACACTTTCTCACAGTTTCTCATATTTCTGAACCTTATTACAGTGCACTTTGGGAAGCCTGGAAAACGTACCGTTAAGGACCACATCGACGACCACCCACTTCCCCCACCCACAGGCTCAGCAAGAATCGTAAACAGACGGGTTCAAGTGTTCGATCATATATGAAGTTTGTTTACAAATGCTCTGTAAACTCTTCTTTCTTCTTCGCTCTTTTTTTTTGCATTTCAGCTTGAATGTATGATTAGCATTTTGCTTATTTTTTACCGAATTTGAACCTAAGTATGAACGTAATGCGTATAAAAAAAAGAGTGTAATAAAAAATAAAAACTTTGAAGGAATAACTCACTTGTAGTCAGGATGATTGACAGCTAACAAACGAATATCATCCGCCATCATTAAAAACGCCTGGAAGGGAAAGGAGGGAACGCAAACCGTAAACATGAATATGATAATAATTTACGCGAGGATTATATTTCGCGAGTTTTTTCTAAAAATTAGAGCGAAATTTAGTGCTCACGAAAATTTTGTAAGCAGAATAATTTAAAGATCTCTCATATAAAACTTAACAAATCAAGCTTATCAAGTTTGTAAAACTAAAAAACACAAAGGACGAGATTTTTAAACACAATACGCAGCCCATATATCATACACGTTTTTACTTACAAGTAACCCTAAATTTCGGCTCAGGGCTGGAGTTGCTAAGGAATTTCCGGATTTCAGCAAAAAAGTTGCTTATGGATTTTGAGCCTAAAATGCCAAGCAACTTCAAAAATTTTGGCTTTTTATTTTATGTTATGTCCTAAATAAATAGCTCAAGTTTTAATGCCAAATAATGCCAAAAATACCTCCTTTTTAGGTATTTTTGGTTGCTTTCCCAGTTCATGCTAAGTTTCAGGGCTAGGTTGCTAAGGCCAAGTTGCTTAATTTTTTTGACCATTCTCAGACTGGACCCTTGGCAGCTCGGTTGCTTATAAAAAAATGTGTAACATATCAGAGGGGATGCGTGCAGCCTATATAGCCCAGTACGCTCTAATTATGTGGGCGAAAACATCCAACTTTTGAACATGTCGCGAACTGTTAAGAACCTTTCTTATGTATAATTGGGCCGAATGAAAAGGATGTCACCCTCAGGTCAGGATTAATAAAATTCCCTCGAGACGAATTTTTCTAGATTCTCCCCTTATTTTCCAAAAAGGCACCCTACGGGGGACGGGAATCATGGAGGTGAAAGCGACACATCCCCGTACCCCTATCATTACAGATATGACTGTTTTTAGAGCTTCAATTTCAGGTTCGCTTTAAGGTCTAAGTACAGATGAAGTGAAGTTAATAAATTTAGTTTGCTTTATGACCTTTACAAAAATTAAACTTTTCTTTCAAAAGCAAAACTGAATGAATTCGAGAGGTGAAGTTGATTGACAGCTGAAACGGTTGATTGACAGCCGGAAATATTGATTGACAGGTATAGATAGAAGAATTCCTTACTTTTTTTGTAGTGAAATTAACACTGTTTCCATTGTATTTTTTAAGGAAAATGAACCCCATGCCTTGCAATTTTGGAGGAAACACATCATGCCTTGTATTTTAGGAAAATGAACATTACATCTCTTATATTTCACTTAGAAAATGAACTCCTTTTCTTGAATATTTGAAAGAAAGCAATTGCTTGTAGTTTTATGGAAAGTGAAAGCTGCATGCATCTCTTGAATATTTTAAAATAAAATAAACTTTACTTTTCTTGTATTTCAAAACAAGAAAGAACAATTCATGTTTTGTATTTTTGAAGGAAAATGAATGTGACGTGTCTTGTATTCTTGAAGGAAAATGAAATCTGCATCCCTTGGATATTTGAGAGAGAAAATGGTTGTCACTTGTATCTTGTATTTTTTGAAGAAAAAAGAATGTTGCATGTCCTGTATTTTTGAAGGAAAATGAAACCTGGATCTCTTGGATATTTGAAAGAAAATGGTTGTTACTTGTATATCCTTATTTCTAAAGGAACATGAATGTGATTTTCAAGGAAAATAAATATCGCATGTCTTGAATTTTTGAAGGAAAATACGTGTTGGATGTCCTGTATTTTTGAAGGAAACTAAATGTTGCATTTCTTGTATTTTTGAAGGAAACTAAATGTTGCATTTCTTGTATTTTTGAAGGAAACTAAATGTTGCATTTCTTGTATTTTTGAAGGAAAATACGTGTTGGATGTCCTGTATTTTTGAAGGAAACTAAATGTTGCATTTCTTGTATTTTTGAAGGAAACTAAATGTTGCATTTCTTGTATTTTTGAAGGAAAATACGTGTTGGATGTCCTGTATTTTTGAAGGAAACTAAATGTATGGAATAATGTTGCATGTCTTGCATTTTTTAAGGAAAATGAATGCTGGATGTTCTGTATTTTTGTAGGAAAATGAAATCTACATAGCTTGGATATTTGAAAGAAAATAATTGTTACATGTAAACCTTGTATTGAGGGGGGACGCACATGAGCCAACACCAGGATATTCTCTGGCTTCCATAAGTAACGTAAATAAAGCCTGGGGTACACGGGGACGAGGTTGAGAATTTTTAGAACCACCGAGTCTTATTCCTAGCTAAAACTTTATGCCCACTCGCTTTAAAGTATGCGAAAACTACAGCTTTTCTTCAATCTTCGACCAATTATCAATCAACCTCACCTAAAAAACTGGGATTAGAATATAGATTGCTGATGCCCCTGAATTTTTCTCTCAGAAAAATCATATCCCCTGATTTTTGCACTCTGAAAAAGCCCAGACCACCCTGGATTTTTTAACTCTGAAAAACCCAACCACTCTGGATTTTTGGTCTGCCAAGCTGAGTTTTAAAATCGGTGCTTTCCACCCGCTGCGTCCGCTCAAAAAAAGTGTTACTCCAATTTTACTTAACGAGATATAGTTGCGTAATTTTACCAAATGATGGCATCTTCCTTTTTAGGGGGAACCCCAAAGTGGAAAGTGGGAACGCCAAAATGGCAACCCCAAAATGGCAACCCGAAAGTGGCAACCTGAAAGTGGCAACCCTAAAGTGGTAACTCTAAGTGGGAACCTCATGGTGGGAACCTCATGGTGGGAACCCCAAAGTGGGAACCTTAACCAAACAAGAATTCTTTTCAAAGGTTGATAATTTTTTTGAGTCATTTTGTTCTCTTAAAGGTCACTAAAACGCTGTACTAGCATATTACTTCAAACAGAAGTACTTGCACAGATTCCAATTTCGCACACTGCCTGTACAACTTATCTAGTTGTACAGGCAGTGTGCGAAATTGGAATCTGTGCAAACGAATGAATCTTTACCTTCCCTCCACTCATCGTCATATGACCATTGTCTTGAAGCCATTGTTTGTCTTCCTGATCACCAAGATACTATGAGAGACGCAATGAAACAGGTCATATTACAAATCTAATCATGGATTAATCCTTCTTCGCCAAGTCGAGATAATAATAGTGTGCTTTGGGAAAAGTCTGAGCCCCTCCATATAAAAATTTGTTCAGCTGTTATTTTGCCTCTTTTCTCCCTTTACAATTTTGTATATGGCGACACATATTTGGTCCTAAGAATTTTGTCATTTCGAAAGAAATCAGTTTGGTTTAGTTCTTTAAAGATGTAAAAGGACCGATGGAAAAAGGAAAAAGATATCTTTAACTCACTTTGAATAATTGTGGATGTCGAATATATAGTCTTCCTCTGGCTGAAGCGAACCCAAGAATCCTGCGGAAGAATCACAAAATGGAAAATAATAAAAAAAACAATCAACAATTCATTTTTCAATAAGTTCAGAATTGAAATTGCGATCCTCTAATATTGTCATTCTTACAGAAATAGTTAGTGGTTAGGGCATTATTTTCACGGTTGGAAGGAATCATGGGTAATTACGACCAGTGCGCTCTGATAACGACTTCTGTTGGTCTACAATTTTTACAATTATGTTTTTATAGCCCAACCAACAGGAAGCCATAATTTTGGCGCAATCAGTCCTGATTACATGATTCATTTTGATCGTTAAATATCCTATAGCTATAGCAAACCAGAAGACGAGGTTAAAGATCGAGCCACTCATTAATGAAAAAACAATGACGTGTAAAACAAAGAATCGTTAGCAATGAATGTCCCGAAAAAACAACAAAATAAGCGACAATTCTTACTTATTTGCTTTGACACCAAGGATGAATTGCGTTTCTTCGGTCAAGTTCTTTTCTTCAATCTACAATTAGAAAGTCTATAATTAGAACTCTATATATGTACAGGAGAACATAAATGACAATCCAGCTCAAGTTAATTTTTCGCAATACTGCTACTGGGTGGAAATTTATATATTTTGTTAATAATACAAAATAAAAAAATGAAAGACTTAAAATACTCTTAGAACAAAGGAGAATTTACAAATTCGAGGACCCCTATCATTTTGTAGTCCCCTAGCACTTTTTAGTCCATAAACTGTATTAATTAGCGCAAACGAAAAAGTGGAATATTTGAAAAATCTGGAAAATTTGAGTTGATAGAGAGAGAGGGAGTTTATTTCACTGAAGATTGCCATCCTGGATGGCCTGAAACTTTTAGTATCAAATTAACTTAAATCGTTTTCTTTACTCAAACTAGAAAGAGAGGGGCACATTTTATACCTTCGGATAATCGAAGTTGTCGTTCATTGCTTTCTCACTGAAAAGTAGAGGAAAATACAAAAATCATTTTTAAATAATGATGACGTCATCAGGTGGTGATGACGTCATTAATGATCAATGCTGCCAAAATTTTCACCAAAGAAGGCAATTCATATAAGTAGGTGCACACTTGGAAAATTTCAAGTCAATTGGATAAATATTTCAAAAGTAATCAAAAAGTTTTTTTAGGGGGAGGAGACTTATTTGAATTTGCACAGACGTTATTCTTTAAACTTACTTTTTCTCTTCGCGCTTTGCCTTTTTCTAAAATGAAAAGGAAACAAGCCGTGTTTTTTCTACACTATACTACATTCTGTAAAATACAACAATGAAAACCAAAATGGCGACAAGCATGCCGTATATTATTAGCAGGTAAGGCCCTACTATACAGAATCCTCGTCCTATCTGAGAGAAAATGGAAGAACCGTTAAAGGTATGTTACCTAAACTGGTTCAAATATTTTCAAGATACAGTAGTTTGAAGAAAGAGAAGCAGCCGAAGAAGAATGTACCTTTTTGATGATAACAGATCGAGCAGAAGTCCACATCTTTTCTTTCTTGTCAGGTGATTTCCCTGTGGGATGTGTCTCACCTTCGATCTTGAACAAACTTTTTGCCTGGAACACAAAGTGTTGTCACATATACCAATTTTTCTGGCTTAGTGGATCAATTTCGGAAGTTTACTTTAAAAAAGTAAAATTCTGTTCCACAGAACGCAGGAGAACTACTGCAGAGAGTGCAGATTTCGAGAAAATTGGTCATGCTATGATTCACGCCAGAACATTTGTCAAATCGTGAAATTACCTCAAAAAGTTAATTTTGTAATAAAAAAGGCCTTGTAAAAACATTATTCTGAGTTTCAAGTTTCAAATTTGGAGAGTAATGTAATACCTCTTCCAGACTTCTACGTAAAATGTGACCAATGTGTTGAGCTGTGATTTGTTCTTTAAGATTATCTCCAACATTATAAGCTGCCATCTGGAACATCTAATGGTTTGAAATAAACATGAGCATGAATACTATAGTTATAGGGCTTTCTAAGAAAATTTTGGTACATGGGGGGGGTGGACAATATCGGATATATTGTCCGGGGGGATGAAAAATCGACAAAATTTGCCTTGCTTGGAGGGCAAAATTGCTCTGTTTAGGGGTAATTATAAATGTCTGGGGGTCAAAAGACACAATGTCTGGGGATAAATTTCCAAAAAATCCTCCACCCCCCATATTAAAATTTTTTCTGGAAGAGCCTATGATACTAACATCTTTAGAAAAGTATATAATTCTGACTGGGTCATGTCACCCACACATCACAAAATCATATCATTATGAGAAAACAGAGTAGAAATCATATTCCTCGTGAAACTTTTAAAAGATTTTGTTAGTGTCAGTTAAAACCTCAGACACGTGTCTTATTGAAATCTTATCTGTATTTTTCTTAATTCCTCAAAAAAAAAATTAAAATTGCCCCCTTCAATAAAAATATCTAAGTCCCAATCTTTAAAATATACGATTTTCTAAAATACCACTTCTCTACATTGGGTGGGGTTATGGAATGCAAATAATCTTAGTGTTCATTATACGCCTGAGATTTTAGTACTAAGTGAATCGTGCAGTGGCAAAAAAATATAAAGATTTTCTTTGCTTAATTTCAGAATCATTTACCTCCTGATAGCTGTGAAGAACACGTTCAATTTCAGCATTCAAACTTGGTTGGAGAGCTGCTCGAACTTGCTCCAAAGCTTTGTTTGGACTCGTGTTGTTGCCTCTGTGGAAAAAAAAACGAATGGAACTGAAGATGCTTTGAATAAAATGAAATAAAAGTAATATCAGTGAATCCCTTCGCAATTCTTTGAGCTTTCCTTAATACTTTTTTATCAAGTGAATTGTGATGCTGCAAGCACTCATAAAATATTGCTTAGAACTATGAACTAGAACTAACAAATATATAAGAATAACTTCTAAAATAATATCAGGGTGAGATTTTGGAGGTAGAACAATAGAAAAATAAGAATAATGCTCACCCTCAGCCAAAAAAACACTATTCTTATAAAAAGGCATGTATAGCCTTAGTTTTGAAGCATTTTACAGTGTTGATCTTTTTTCATACAAGATTTGATAAAAGGAATTTTGAGGCTGAAATTCTCTGAAAAATAAGGAATATCCAGGCTTTGAACTAAGTTGAGCTTCATATAAATAGAAAACGAGTATGCCATATACAAAGAAAACGAGTATGTCATAAAAAAACCCATTTTCCTTCAAAAATACAGGAACTGAATTTTCTCTAAAATACAATAAGAATATTTTCCTTTAAAAATACGGATGAATAAAATATTTTGGGAAATTGCCTCTAAACAGGGCAAATAGTAAATCACTAGGGTTCAGTGACTCTTACTATACAAATGAATTTCGAGGTTGAAATTCTCTGAAAAATAAGAAATATCCAGGCTTGGGCTAACTTCAGCTTCTCATAAAAAGAAAACGTGTATATCATAATAAAACCCATTTTCCTTCAAAAATACAGGAACTGAGTTTTCTCTAAATACAAAAGAAATATTTTCCTTTGAAAATACGGATGAATAGAAATATTTTGGGAAATTGCCTCTGAACAGGACAAATGGTAAATCACTAAGGGTCAGTGACTCCTACTATACTATACAAAGGAATTTCTCAGCTTTACCTTGTGCGGTTGAGGAATCCTGAAGTATTTTTCAAAAGATGTCTACGTTTTGGAAAGTTCTTCGCTGTCATGTTGAAAGGATTTGGTGCCTGTTTGGAAAAAAAATATTGTTTTTGCTCATTTATTTTTGAAAATCAAATTAATAAAAGTAAATGTCTTTCACTTTATCACATATCAGCAAAGGCTGACCTAGTTGTTAACATGCAAGGTACAATAAATGGAGTGAGAGCAACAAAAAAGAAGATTATCAATACCATTTGAGACAAACATATTAAGTCTTACCAATTTCACTGGTTCAATTCCAACTGTGTCCCTATAATAAAAAACAAAAGAAAAATACTCTTTGACGCTCTTATACGTAAGAAAAATAAGAAGAATCAAGGAGAGAAACCTAAAATGCAATAGGTTATTTCAATTTTAATTCCTAACAAGCTGATTTTTTTTTAATTGAAATCAACAAATCGCATAAACTTGAAAAGTCTTCTAGGAAGCTCAGAAACCAGGGGCAGGGTCAGTACCTAAAGCTCAGATATAAAGCTGCAAAGAATCAGGGACAATTGTTTTTTAAGTTAAAAGCAGAAAATTGGTGAATACTTTTTTCGTTTGGATCCTGCTTTGTGAGAGATTAAATTTCCGCCTTGGTAGTGATGTTTGTTTGATTCAATGACAGGTTTTCGTGACGACCCATCCTCTTGTTTTATCAACACTGATGTTCGTTTTTGTGAAGAAGGAGAAGAGGCTGCAGCCATGTGCATTTTTTGGTGTTGTTCTGCAGCAACTGCAAGCTTCATTATGCTGTGATCTGTAGGTATTTGTTTGGACATTTTTCAAAATTTTTGCCTACTATATAATACAATTAACCAGTTTATTATTAATTTGGGTTCAAGGTGTACTTGAGTCTTAAACCCACACTATGAAGTGCAAAAACTTCTCTTTTTCAAGAGTTTGGGCTATTTTGATATTTTATATTGAAATTCAGGAAGTAGTAAAAGAACAATTAGTGGCTTATGGATAAAATATAATAATTCATAATTCCATAAAAAGCACTGTGGAAATCTAAAACTGTAAGGGGAGCCATCCTAACTCAGACTTGTCACAAAAAATGTCGACTGGACGTATTGTCTCCCACCCCCTTCAAATAATGTCGTCATCGGCAAATCAAACTTGATCTCAAGATATTCAATCCTTCACTTCCATCACTCACTACTGAAAAAACTGGCCGTCTGCAAAATTTTGTGGGCCGTGTGGGCAGTCCAACAATAAGAATGCAAGGCATAAACATTCGGCTGTTTGTTTGTTTTGGTTTTCAAAACAACCCAAGTGATCAAAATGAAACATTGGCGAAGTAACATTTGAAATTGATTTTCACCATCAGCTAGTTCAATACGAAGGATGTAGTCAAGGCTTTTTCCAGCAGGGGAAGATAGAAAGATAAAAAATTCTGTTTTACTTTGTTATATAATTGTATTCAGCAAGATTGTGTTTGAATTTAGCCAGCTGACTACCGTCAACTGCTTTAGCTTGGGACGATTGGTTGAAACATGGGCAGTATAGACTTAAACTCTTATATCAAGATTGCGGGATTTTGAGTACAGGCCGATTTTACTTTTGTTTTGAGTGGTTTAATTTTCGATTTCAAGCCAACGTCTTAGCAACGATATGTTTGCCCATAGTTACAGGGGTTTGTGCAAAAAACTAAACATAGAAAATTTTCCAAATTCCCCATTTCGATTTAATGCAATTAAAAATGAAACTTTTCACTTTTTTGCACCGATTCTTCAAAATAAAAATATTTAACCTTTTGACCCAGAATGCTGTACATATATGCAATTTGATAGACACGTCCTTCTCGCGCCATATCTTTTATTGGCTTGCTTAGTAATCGTTCAAAAAAGAAGAAAAAGAAAGTCTAAGCATTCGGTTGATATATATAATGATGTTATGTTATGTTATGATCACGTGGTGAGTCAGCACTTTTCGAAGAAAAACACTGATTCAAAATGGCGGAAGGAAAAACACTGATTTCTGAGAAAAGTGACTGATATGTTTGGAAAGCCATTGTGAGCAGTAGAATTTTTTTTGGATGCTAATGTTTGGTAATGGCTTCAGGAGTAAGTATTGCATCAGTAGAGGCTAACATAGCCCTCAATTGACTGACCAATCAAAGCAGCAAGATTTCAAAACAAATGAACTACACAGCTCCGCTTGCAGCTCTACTTTTTGTTTTGATTTAACTTTGTATTTTAAGGACCAGCCACGGGTCATTCATTTGAGGGCTATGCATGTTCAGTATAGACTTAACTCGTATATCAAGATTACAGGATTTCAAGTATAATATCGTCCCTCACATGACTAAAGGTTTAATCTCAAAATTAATACCTTATGAAATTTAGAGTTTTACTGTGGCGCTCATCTTTGAGATTGAGATTGCCCTTTTTTCGTGTAGAGGAATAGTCGATGTTTTCATATGACAAAAAGGCCAATCTCAAAGGCAGAACAGGATTGCAAGATTTCCAATTTTCCAAGACACTTATTTTGAGATTGAACCTTTAGTCATGTGAGGGACGATATATATACAGGCCAATTTCATATTCGTTTTGAATGGTTTAATTTTCGATTTCAAGCCAACATCTTAGCAAAGGGGTGCTCCCCCATAGTTACAGGGGTTATGCAAAAAAACTAAACATAGAAAATTTTCCAAATCCCCCATTTCGATTAATGCAAGGAAAAATTAAACTTTTCTATGTTCCCACTTTCTTGCACCTATTCTTCAAAATGAAAATATTTAAGATTTTAAGTTCTTCTTTTATTCAACGACTTTTTACGGCACTTTCTATTTCTATTTCTATTTGGTTGAGTTGCAGGAGGCTTTAGAGGCTTATTCTTACAACTATAGACTCTTACTAATGAGCGCTCTGTCAGCACCTTGAACTGACTACCCAATTCCCCTCACATGGCATGGGTTGACCCGGGCGAAGGAACATTCACTTGCCAAGTGAACTGCCGTGAGTGGGAATCGAACCCTGGCCTTCTGCACAGAAGCCAAGGTGGACTACCACTATACCATGGCACCTATCAGTTCTATCAATATGCCAAAAACATTTTGTTCAACCACCTTCACTTCAAGATAGGCAACTATAGAATGAACTTCCTTTATACCTTATTGGAACTAATTTTCGCGGGTTTTAATTTTAGCGTTTTTTGCGTTTTTTCGTCAAAATCGCGAAAATTTGATCCCGCGAAAAATTTTGAGAGTTGAAAGCCGCGAAAATTAATTCCCGCGAAATACAATTTTTTCCAATTTTATCGAAAAATTTGAAAATCCCTAGGAAAATGAAAGAAATTTGTCCAAAAAAGGGAAAAACCGCGAAAATTAAAACCGACCAAAATTCCAGGATGGAAAAAACCGCGAAAATTAAAACCCGCAAAATGCATTTTTCCGGTTATTTTTTTCGACCGCAAAAATTAGTTCCCGCGAAAATTAGTTCCAATAAGGTAGGATGAACCATATTCATGTGGCTTTCAGCCTTGCACTCCATCGCAGAGGCTAATCAATTTTAATGACTTTTTTGGCTAATTGACCTTCAAGTTAAAATTTTTTAATTTAAAAAATAAATTAATAATTATATTGGAGTATTAAAAAGGCATGCATTCAAATAATAAAGGTTTAAAACCTTTCTCTGGGCTAGTTAGTAAAATATCTCAAATAGGCTCTGTGATGGAGTGCAAGGCTGAAAGCCACATGAATATGGTTCATCCTATAAAAGGAAGTTCATTCTATGGTGGCCTATCTTAAACAGGCTGCATCATTTGAAAATTTCAGGCGTGTGGTCAATCACACTCCTAAAACCTTAATTTTAATAATTTAGGCGTGTGATAAGGAGTGCTATGCACAACTTTCAGTTGTGAAACTTACTTTATGGGGTGTGATTGATCGCACTCCTCAGACATTTTAGGTGTGTGTGGAGGTGTGCGCGTGCTATCGCACGCCTCAAATGATGCAGCCTGCTTAAAGTGAACGTGGTTGAACAAAATGTTTTTGGCATATTGATGGAACTGCCTATAACGGTAGGAGTTTAAGTTTAGACTGATGGGCCTGGTTGATACCTGGCCTGTATATTTTCTATTACTGCTAAATCTCTTTGACAACAAATTTGTGTTGCAATAACTCCACCAAGTTTATCAATCATACCGTGAGATCGAGTAACTTGCATCAATGGAGGCAATCATGCATAGCCCTCAAATGAATGACCTGTCTGGTCATTAAAATACAACTATGCAGCTCCTCTCGCAGCTCTACTTGATACCATTTTTGTTTTGATCTAACTTTATATTTTTAATGACCAGCCAGGTCTTTCTTTTGAGGGCTATGCATGTTAGCCTCCACTGATGCAAGTTACCCGATCTCGCGGTACTTCTCCGTTCCTCTTAGACCAGTTCCTTTCTTAGACCACTTAGAACAGAGCGGGCCACGCGCGGGTCATTTTTAAAAAGTATTAATCAAGAGGCACATGTTCGGGCCATGCCGTGGGTCGTGGGCGTGGTTAGAGTCGCTGGATGAATAAGTCTGTACTCCATTTGCATTTGGTCATCTTTATTCAGTGAGGCTGGAACATCGATTTTTGAGGATTATGATTTTACCAGCTTTTTAGCAATTTTTGCCTCGCTAACCCAAATCTTGCAACCTCTTTATCTTAAAGGATGATCGAAATCAGAGTTTTTCAGCGTTCCAAAAAAAAAGCAAAGCAGAAATTTTTTCATCTTCACAGGATCGATTGTCAACAACAAAATACATCTTTTGGTCTTTGGGTTTGTTTCTGACGTTTTTCCTTCAAAGAATATCGATCACTTTCCTTTTCCCCTTCAGTTAGGGAAACCATCCAGGATCCTGCCATTCTATAAGCCAGCAAAAACTAAATGACACTTGTAAACTTAAGTTTCTTACCATTTTCCATCGAAAACAACCAAAAACAATGCTACTTCCCAAAGCCGGAGACCAAAACAAATTATCTTCCAAGATTATGGCGCCCTTTTGGATCTATTGTTAAGGCCATTTAAAATGGTGGAAAGAGTTGCGGAAAGACAAAGGCGCTCGCTGCGTCGAGGGTGGTAACGCCAAAACGCCTAATATGATCTTCCAACAGAAGGCGAGTTAGTTGCCGCGCGAGTTACGTCATGCACTCCACCGCAGCGCATAACGAAGCGTGTTTAAATGAATATCATTAATTATAAGAATATCTTATGTGCTTACTTTCAGTAAACTTTGAGTGCTTCATTAAAGATGAAGAAGGTAAATAGATAAAAAATGCGCTGGATAATTTTCATTGTAACAGTTTGATCAATCATCGCTGAAAGTTTGAAAAAGTTTTTCCGACGCAAAAGAAATTGTCAGCCAATTAAAAGCACAGTGTGCTTATACTTACTATGTTTGCTACATCGTCTAGGCTAAAAAAAGTGCGAAAAGACACGAACGCCATTTTTTATTGAGTGACGTCATGATTTTTTTGATTGCGACCGCGTACAGGAACTCGCCAAATGTTCCTAACTGCCCTTGAGCGCGCGAGAAAAAAATGATTAGCTCGCATTCTCGCGCGGGCAAATAAAGATGAGGCGGCAATCTTGCACTGAGGGTGCTACTTAGTTTCCGCCCTATTTTGCGCCCACCATAGAATGGTCCAAATACGGCGGGTATTCCAAATGATAAACGATGTCGTTCTGTAAGTGTTTTATTTTCTAATAGATACAAATAGTATATTGAATACTATTAACTTATTTATTTAAATATTTTTAAGCCCAAATTTAAATATCTGGTTAAATAAAAAACAAATGACAGCAGTTCTGTTTTTCCCTCAAACCCCCGGGAAAAGTTTTTTTGCCGACTAAGCTATTTTACAAATTTCGGAAAAGAACTCCCATAGGAATTCCGATTCATTACGCACGAGCGAGCGCAGCGAGCGAGTGCGATTCTTTTGGCAAAAGCGCGGGAAAAAAAGCTGATATGCGGGGTGATAAAATCGATTTTTCAGCTTTTTTAGCCTCGTTTCCATTCAGACTTTCGTCGTCGTGTGCAACTGTCTTGAGTCCCGATATGGAGAATTGTCGCCTGCACCCGACTGTCTGTTGAAAGCATTACGTAATGAATTTTTTCCAAATCTCTTTTTAAATCGAGCTCCGGCGTGAAAAACAGTAGGGTGTTTTTTATACGACGATGAAGACGTCATTTCTTCGAGAAACGTCGCCGGAAAATATAAGTATCCTTCTCGATCGGGAAACGTTGCCTGGTTCGGAAGCGTATTGTTGATCGGACCATACTGCTTTCTAACAGTCAAAACAAAGAAAAAAATAAACAACTGGTTGCTAACTGCTCTTTGGCTATTTTTCTTTGCTTTTTATGCTTTAATGAGTTGAATTGGATCATGATTTTTGTGTGATTGTTACAAGAAATTGTTGATGATGAAGTTTTCTTATTATTTATTCCTGGATTTGATGTTTGGTTTGGCATGAGAGATGCATGAGACATGCAATCTCTTGAAAAACAGGACACAACACAGGACATTTTATCAACTTTCACAACAAACTAACTTCAATTTTGCCCCATTTACACAAATTCTAACAAGGCAGATGACTGTATATTTGTGGATAAATCTGACCATGCTATATTTGAAAAATTAAATACAATTTGCAACATCAAAAAAGTTTGAACTCACTTTTTTATGATGGTCAGATGGTAGTCTAGAGATGCGGTACCCAAAGAAATAGTTGTGGTTGGATATGAACTGGTTAGCTTTAATGTAAAAATTTAAACCTGTAGCAAAATTTACTGATTGATGATTGAATCTTGGCGTTTTAAAAATGTATCGTGGAAAACTTTTGGTTGTGAATTTGGACATTCTCTTGCTTGCACATGATGTGTTTAAAACGTGGAAAACTTTTGGTTGTGAATTTGTACATTTTCTTTCACGTGCGTTTAAAACGTGGAAACTTTTGCTGTGAATTTGGATATCACGTGCATTTTAAACGTGGAAAACCTTTGGTTGTGAATTTGGACATTTTCTTCCAAGTGCGTTTAAAACGTGGATTTTTTTGCTGGGAATTTGTACATTTTCTTCCACATGCTTTTAAAACGTGGAAATTTTTGCTGTTAATTTGGACATTTTCTTCCCCGTGTGTTTAAAACGTGGAAAACTTTTGTCGTGAACTTGACATTTTCTTCCACATGCATTTAAAAAATGTAGAAAAGTTTTGATGTCAGGCCAAAATAAAAAAATGTAGTGTTTCCGGAATGCAGGTGAAGGAAAAAAGCTTTCATGCGGCCGGCCAGAAAAAAAAAATTTTTTCGATTTTTTTTATGACTTAACTACCTTAAAGGAAGCAATTTTGGCAGAAAGAGAATTTGGCGGATTTGGCGGATTTAGCCAAAATCTGCCAAATTAAGTTCCCGCCAAAATTTATTTTTTCCTCCATCCGCCAAATTAAATTCCCGCCAAATTTAATCTATTTCACGCATTCCCCAACCTCATGCTATTTCAAGCCTTAAAACAGGTTTTTTTGCTTATTTAATAACGTTTTTGGTCAAAAATATCCTGCAACCGCCAAATTAAATTCCCGTCAAATTTAATTTATCCAGCTATCCGCCAAATTAAAATTAAATTCCCTCTGAAAAAACTTTTTCGGCCATCCGCCAAATTAAATTCCCGCCAAAATTTCTTCCTTTAAGGTAATAAGATCATTGAAATAGAACTTTAAAGATAACTTTTATGTACAAACAGTATGAAGTAAGCCCTGAATATACTAA